>NC_070574.1:0-329166 GCF_026914185.1 Puccinia triticina | reverse complement strand
AGAGTTATCACAACAAATTTATTTTTATTGTTGTGGCAAACTAATGATAGAGATAACTATATGTAGCAGTCTCTAATCAAACCTAGATCAAACTTGAATTCAGCGGAAATGTTGAGTGGATACGGGGAAATGGAGTTGGTGGTGGAAATCAGTAGGAACGTAAGATATGTTTTATATGGTTTATATGTTTATTGAGTGAGAGAAGTATGTGCTGAGATATAGAATGTTGCAAAAAAAAAAGACTAATGGAAGATGTGAACTATTCAAAGTGTCTTTTGCCCTCCTCCTTAACCTTCAGTTAAGAGTACAATGGGTTAAGATCACTTTGACTTGTTAAGAGCACAAGTGGTGATGCTTGCTACTTGACTACTTATATATCCTCTGAGGTATGAAAGATGTTGATGGGCAACTTGATTGAGATCACACTAGTGGATTTATGTTGATTTTAGCTTGTAGCTTCTGAGTGAGATGTGTGTTCTGATTAGGATTCCTGCCCGGCATCCCCCACTGAGGAGGGAAGACATGCTCCTTATATAGTAAAATGTGAGGGATTTTTGCTGGTGGGGAAGTCAGTTGAGGGATTTATGCTGTTGTGACTTCTCCTGTGAGGGATTTTTGCTGCATGGAAGCTTCCATTGAGGGATTTTTGCTGCATGGAAGCTTCCGTTGAGGGAATTTAGCTAGTGAGCCTTCTGATAAACGTGTGATCCAACATGTGACTGATGATGTCATGCGAACATACAGGGGTACGTGTGTGCACCTGTATAAACTACACCCTAACTATGTACTTGTACCTGATTCTATACTATGTACTACCAAATATAATTCTATAGTATTTAATTGAGTTATGTCACAAACAGTTTAATCCAAATAACTTTTGACTGAGTGGAGCTAGCCTAGTGGTTCAAGTGAGTGACTAGGGTTTAAATGACCTGTAGAATCTAATCATGCAATAATACATCCAAGAATATGCCTCCTTCTCATACAGTGAACCAAGACTTTATGCAATTTGATACTTGAAACAGATTTGGCACACCACAGCGGTGAATGGTCTGGGGGATCTTTTCCTGAGGGCCAAATAGGCCTCTATTTATAGAGGGGACTTCAGTGGGCGTAAACACTGAGTCCTTTTCTCCCTATGGGAGTATCCAGGGGTGTAGCCGTGAAAAAGGGCTTGGCTGTGGGTAATTTAATTGTATTGTAATAGACTAATTTCCCTGACTCTGTCACATGACATGTTTATAACCAATTGTCATGTGAAAGAGCTTCAGTAGAAGTCTACATAATACTTTTCACGGGGTATTTTTACACGAGTAATATTACTCATTAATGTACAACAGTTTAATTTTATGTACATTGTTTGTTTTACTAAAGTTATGTATGTAACTAGGGAAATCGCGGCTGCGCCGCGTAAATTAAAACACAGCCAAAGTACCACACTGAGTCCGGGCACATTACAATGGCTACTGCTCACCTCACACCGCTAATGTCCTGAATATCCACGCATCCGTGGAGCATTGGTCCAACTTTACAAAATAGTTACTTCACTAAAAAAAGACAAACAGTACAAGAGAAGCAATGTTGCCCCGTCTATGATGTACAAGTAGCCACCACTAGAACCTGATGCTTTGTCTCACACCACAGCATCTCTAATGACACTTAGGTTCACTACATTTGTCGTCTCCGATATATTTTTCCCACCTACAATGCCGACAAGTAGGCCTTCACAACTTGTTGCCCGCGACAGGGCAACATATAGTTGCCCGTGAGAAGAAACCGGTTGAGGAAGATAAACTCCCACACGGCCTAGAGTCTGGCCTTGAGCTTTGTTGATCGTCATTGCGAAAGCCGGAACAACCGGAAACTGACATCTTCCAAACCTCGTAGCACACAACTGATCCGGCTCGTGGATCAGAACCATCTTTGGGAGTAACACCTCGTCTCCTGCGTTTGGGCCAGTCATGACTTCGCACTTCAGGACATGGGGCTGAACACCTTTGATCAGGAGCCGCGTTCCATTGCAGAGCCCGCTCCCAAGTGTCAGGTTCCGGATGCAAACAACTGGCATACCCTCCTTCAGTTGAAGAGAAGGCATTGAAAAGCCGGAAATGTCGATGTTAGTCAGTGATTCTGGTCCCAATGTCTCGTCACAATCGCTGAGCACTTCGTCTACCGCCCGGACCACAACCTCTTGTCCTGGCAAACGGCGCAGACAAATTGAATTCAGCAGTTTGACGTTGACATTCAGCGGTGTCAGAATTGCGCGTGACCTATAAAACTGAGCTAGATCATCGATGTGCGTGCACTGTCGAGCCGCTTGCAAATCACCGTAAACAAACTCGATGAGCTGATTCAACACCGGGCCTTCCACCCGGCCGCTGATCACAGGTACTTGACCTAAAGAAACCACTTTGGCATTATTTACCATCGCGGCCCCCGATCCGATATTCAGTAACCAGATCGAGAAGAAATTGATGCCGACATCTGGAGAGGCGTCTCCTCCGTGAACACGAGTACCAACCAAGCGCATGTTACCCGTCAAGCTGAAACGTTTCACCAGAGGCCATAGATACGACCCAATTAAACTGGCTGAACCTTGCGCAAATATATCACCTCCACGAACTACGGGCAACGTTTGCCGGAAGTTGCCACCGAACACGACCTGAACACCTCCAAACGGGCACTACCAAGACGGATGAATTTGCGATGTCGTATATTGATCAATATAGCTTATATTGATCAATTTATATTGATCAATTTTTTTGTTGTTATTATTCCTCTTGATATCTTTGTCTATTTTCCATGTCTCCTTGATACTATTCTATAATCTCTCTCCTTCTGCCTGTACTGTTAGCTTCAAGCCACAGGATTTTTTTTTTCTTTTGCCTGATAAGATTCATAAATTTCTACATACACCACTCAATTCTTCCTGAAAAAAAGACATTGCAAGTTTTAGGATTAATCCAGGTTGGCTGAGGGGTCTCAAATTTTTTTTCTTTTTTTTTTACTTCAACAATTGATGTTATCAGAAGTCTCCAAATCGACTTTTTTTCAAAAGAGGAAAAACATTGACCCCTGACCTCTCTCATGATACCATCCTGCACACATTTTGAATTTGGTTGGTTGAACTTGCTCAAGATATTGCATATCATACTTGAAGTGCTACATGCATAGAAGGCCTTTTTGAAATTAGTTTACCATGGTTTAGCATATTTTTGTCAGGTTCTTTTTTTTATCTACTTTTGTTATCAACCACAGATTAATGAGGAATATTTCCACATAAAATTTCATCGCACAATTTTTTTGCATATAAAACCCAGAAATATTTTAAAATATAAGTTATTTGGGGTCGCATCCATTATGCAGCAGCAACAATGTGATCAGTTGCCAAATATCACTAATTTGGTGTTTCTGCCACTATATCTCAGCGCAGCATGGGAGTTCTTCCATGATATTGGTAACAAAATGATCACATGCCCCTGAAGATTCATTGTGTACCTTGAATGACCACAATACCCCCAAATGTAGCAGCCACACTGTGATCAGTTGCAAAATATCACTAATTTGGTAGTTTCTTGGTGTTTCTGCCACTATATCTCATCACAGCATGGGATTTCTTCCATGATATTGGTACCAAAATGATCACATTTCCTCAAAAATTCATTGAGTACCTTGTGTGACCACAAAACTCCCAAATGTAGCAGCCACAATGTGATCAGTTGTCAAATATCACTAATTTGGTGATTCTGCCACTATATCTCAGCGCAGCATGGGAGTTCTTCCATGATATTGGTAACAAAATGATCACATGCCCCTGAGGATTCATTATGTAGCTTGAATGACCACAAAACACCCAAATTTAGCAGCCACAATGTGATCAGCTGGCAAATGTTCTAATTTGGTAGTTTCTTGGTGTTTGTGCCACTATATCTCAGCGCAGCATGGGAGTTCTTCCATGATATTGGTGCCAAAATGATTGCATGCCCTCAAATATTCATTTGGTACCTTGGATGACCACAAAACCCCCAAATGTAGCAGCCACAATGTGATCAGTTGCCAAATATCACTAATTTGGTAGTTTCTTGGTGTTTCTGCCACTATATCTCAGCGCAGCATAGGAGTTCTTCCATGATATTGTTACGAAAATGATCGCATGCCCTCAGAAATTCATTGAGTACCTTGGATGACCAGGAAACCCCCAAATGTAGCAGCCACAATGTGATCAGTTAACAAATATCACTAATTTGGTAGTTTCTTGATGTTTCTACCACTATATCTCAGCACAGCGTGGGAGTTCTTCCATGATATTTGTACCAAAATGATCACATGCCCTCAACAATTCATAAAGTACCTTGGATGACCACAAAACCCCCAAATGTAGCAGCCACAATGTGATCAGTTGACAAATGTCACTAATTTGGTAGTTCCTTGGTGTTTCCGCCACTATATCTCAGCACAGCTTGGGAGTTCTTCCATGATATTGGTACCAAAATGATTAATGACCCCTGAAGATTCATTGTGTACCTTGAATGACCACAAAACCCCCAAATGTAGCAGCAACACTGTGATCAGTTGCCAAATATCACTAATTTGGCAGTTTCTTGGTGTTTCTGTCACTATATCTCAGCCCAGCGTGGGAGTTCTTCCATGATATTGGTACCAAAATTATCACATGCCCCTGAAGGTTCATTGTGTACCTTGAATGACCACAAAACCCCCAAATGTAGCAGCCACAATGTGATCAGTTGCCAAATATCACTAATTCAGTAGTTTCTTGGTGTTTCTGCCACTATATCTCAGCGCAGCATAGGAGTTCTTCTATGATATTGGTACCAAAATGGTCACATGCCCTCAAACATTCATTGAGTACCTTGGATGACCACAAAACCCCCAAATGTAGCAGCCACAATGTGATCAGTTGACAAATATCACTAATTTGGTAGTTTCTTGGTGTTTCCGCCACTATATCTCAGCACAGCGTGGGAGTTCTTCCATGATATTGGTACCAAAATGATTAATCACCCCTGAAGATTCATTGTGTACCTTGAATGACCACAAAACCCCCAAATGTAGCAGCAACACTGTGATCAGTTGCCAAATATCACTAATTTGGTAGTTTCTTGGTATTTCCGCCACTATATCTCAGTGCAGCATGGGAGTTCTTCCATGAGATTGGTACCAAAATGATCACATTCCCTCAAACATTCATTGAGTATCCTGGATGACCACAAAACCCCCAAATGTAGCAGCCACCATGTGATCAGTTGCCAAATATCACTAATTTGGTAGTTTCTTGGTGTTTCTGCCACTATATCTCAGCCCAGCATGGGAGTTCTTCCATGATGCTGGTACCAAAATGATCAAATGGCCCTGAAGATTCATTGTGTACCTTGGATGACCACAAAACCCCCAACTGTAGCAGCCACAATGTGATCAGTTGGCAAATGTTCTAATTTGGTAGTTTCTTGGGGTTTGTGCCACTATATCTCAGCGCAGCATGGGAGTTCTTCCATGATATTGGTACCAAAATGATCGCATGCCCTCAAATATTCATTTGGTACCTTGGATGACCACAAAACCCCCAAATGTAGCAGCCACAATGTGATCAGTTGCCAAATATCACTAATTTGGTAGTTTCTTGGTGTTTCTGCCACTATATCTCAGGCCAGCATGGGAGTTCTTCCGTGATACTAGTACCAAAATGATCAAATGCCCTCAAAGATTCATTGAGTACCTTGGATGCCCACAAAACCCCCAAATGTAGCAGCCACAACGTGAACAGTTGCCAAATATCACTAATTTGGTAGTTTCTTGGTGTTTCTGCCACTATATCTCAGCGCAGCGTGGGAGTTCTTCCATGATATTGGTACCAAAATGTTTGATCACCCCTGAATATTCATTGTGTACCTTGAATGACCACAAAATACCCAAATGTAGCAGCCACACTGTGATCAGTTGCCAAATATCACTAATTTGGTAGTTTCTTGGTGTTTCTGCCACTATATCTCAGCGCAGCATGAGAGTTCTTCCATGATATTGGTACAAAAATGATCAAATGCCCCTGAAGATTCATTGTGTACCTTGAAGGACCACAAAACCCCCAAATGTAGCAGCCACAATGTGATCAGTTGCCAATATCACTAATTTGGTAGTTTCTTGGTGTTTCCGCCACTATATCTCAGCACAGCTTGGGAGTTCTTCCATGAGATTGGTACCAAAATGGTACATCACCCCTGAAGATTCATTGTGCAGCTTGAATGACCACAAAACCCGCAAATGTAGCAGCCACCATGTGATCAGTTGCCAAATATCACTAATTTGGTATTTTCTTGGTGTTTCTGCCACTATATCTCAGCGCAGCGTGGGAGTTCTTCCATGATATTGGTACCAAAATGAACACATGCCCCTGAAGATTCACTTTGTACCTAGAATGACCGCAAAACCCCCAAATGTAGCAGCCACAATGGGATCAGTTGCCAAATATCACTAATTTGGTAGTTTCTTGGTGTTTCTGCCACTATATCTCAGCACAGCGTGGGAGTTCTTCCATGATATTGGTACCAAAATGTTTGATCACCCCTGAAGATTCATTGTGTACCTTGAATGACCACAAAATACCCAAATGTAGCAGCCACACTGTGATCAGTTGCCAAAGATCACTAATTTGGTAGTTTCTTGGTGTTTCTGCCACTATATCTCAGCGCAGCATGAGAGTTCTTCCATGATATTGGTACAAAAATGATCAAATGCCCCTGAAGATTCATTGTGTACCTTGAAGGACCACAAAACCCCCAAATGTAGCAGCCACAATGTGATCAGTTGCCAATATCACTAATTTGGTAGTTTCTTGGTGTTTCCGCCACTATATCTCAGCACAGCTTGGGAGTTCTTCCATGAGATTATTACCAAAATGGTAAGTCGCCCCTGAAGATTCATTGTGTACCTTGGATGACCACAAAACCCCCAAATGTAGCAGCCACAATGTGATCAGTTGCCAAATATCACCAATTTGGTAGTTTCATGGTGTTTCCGCCACTATATCTCAGCACAGCGTGGGAGTTCTTCCATGATATTGGTACCAAAATGATTAATCACCCCTGAAGATTCATTGTGCAGCTTGAATGACCACAAAACCCGCAAATGTAGCAGCCACAATGTGATCAGTTGCCAAATATCACTAATTTGGTAGTTTCTTGATGTTTCTGCCACTATATCTCAGCACAGCGTGGGAGTTCTTCCATGATATTGGTCCCAAAATGATTAATCACCCCTGAAGATTCATTGAGTACCTTGAATGACCACAAAACCCCCAAATGTAGCAGCCACCATGTGATCAGTTGCCAAATATCACTAATTTGGTAGTTTCTTGGTGTTTCTGCCACTATATCTCAGCGCTGCGTGGGAGTTCTTCCATGATATTGGTACCGAAATGGGCACATGCCCCTGAAGATTCATTTAGTACCTAGAATGACCACAAAACCCCCATATGTAGCAGCCACAAGGTGATCAGTTGCCAAATTAGTGATATTTGGCAACCATTCACATTGTAGCTGCTACATTTGGGGGTTTTGTGGTCATCCAAGGTACACAATTCATCTTTGTCATTTTGGTACCAATATCATTGAAGAATTCCCATGCTGCGCTGAGATATAGTGGCAGAAACACCAAGAAACTACCAAATTGGTGATATTTGGCAACTGATCACATTGTGGCTGCTACATATGGGGGTTTTGTGGTCATTCCAGGTAATCAATGAATCTTTGAGGGAATTTGATCATTTTGATACCAATATTATGGAAGAAATCCCACGCTGCGCTGAGATATAGTGGCAGAAACACCAGAAACTACCAAATTAGTGATATTTTGCAACTGATCACATCCTAGCTGTTACATTTGGGGGTATTGTGGTCATTCAAGGTACACAATTAATCTTCCGGGGAATTGGATCATTTTGGTACCAATATCATGGAAGAACTCCCACGCTGTGCTGAGATATAGTGGCAGAAACACCAAGAAACTACCAAATTAGTGATATTTGGCAACTGATCACATTGTGGCTGCTACATTTGAGGGTTTTGTGTTCATTGAAGGTACACAATGAATCTTCAGGGGCATGTGTTCATTTCGGTACCAATATCATGGAAGAACTCCCACGCTGCGCTGAGATATAGTGGCAGAAACACCAAGAAACTACCAAATTAGTGATATTTGGTAACTGATCACATTGTGGCTGCTACATTTGGGGGTTTTGTGGTCATCAAGGATACCCAATGAATTTTGAGGGCATGTGATTATTTTGGTACCAATATCATGGAAGAAATCCCAGGCTGCTTTGAGATATAGTGGCAGAAACACCAAGAAACAACCAAATTAGTGATATTTGGCAACTGATCAGGTCGTAGGGCTACATTAGGGAGTTTCATGGTAATTTAAGGTACACAATGAATCCTTGGGGACTATTGATCAATTTGAAACCAATACCATGGAAGAACTCCCAGGTTTTGTTAAGATATAGTGGCAGAAACACCAAGAACCTACCAAATTAGTGAGATTTGGCAACTGATGAGATTGTAGCTGCCACATTTGGGGGTTTTGTGGTCATTTAAAGTACACAATGGATCCTTGGGGGCTACTGAACATTTTGATACCAATATCATGGAAGAACCCCCAGGCTGTGTTGAGATATAGTGGCAGAAACACCAAGAAACTACCAAATTAGTGATATTTGGCAACTGATCAGGTCGTAGGGGCTACATTAGGGAGATTCGTGGTCATTTAAGGTACACAATTAATCCTTGGGGACTATTGATCATTTTGAAACCAACATCATGGAAGAACTCCTGGGCTGTGTTGAGATATAGTGGCAGAAACACCAAGAAACTACCAAATTAGTGATATTTGGCCACTGATCAGATTGTAGCAGCTACATTTGGGGATTTTGTGGTCATTCAAGGTACACAATGAATCTATGGGGGCTTTCAAAAATTTTGGTACCAATTTCATGGAAAAATTCCCAGGCTGTGTTGAGATATAGTTGCAGAAATACCAAGAAACTAACAAAGTAGTGAGATTTGGCAACTGATCAGATTGCAGCTGCTGCATAATGGATGTGACCCCAAAAACATTATTTCTGGGTTTTATATTCAGAAAAATTGTCCAACAAAATTTTATGTGGAAATATTCCTCATTAATCTGTGGTTGATAACAAAAGTAGATAAAAAAAAGAACCTGACAAAAATATGCTAAACCATGGTAAACTAATTTCAAAAAGGCCTCCTATGCATGTAGTACTTCAAGTATGATATGCAATATCTTGAGCAAGTTCAACCAACCAAATTAAAAATGTGTTCAGGATGGTATCATGAGAGAGGTCAGGGGTCAATGTTTTTCCTTTTTTGAAAAAAAAGTCAATTTGCAGACTTCTGATAACAGATCAATTGTTGAAGTAAAAAAAAAAGAAAAAAAATTGAGACCCCTCAGCCAACCTGGATTAATCCTAAAACTTGCAATGTCTTTTTTAGAAATTTATGAATGTTATCAGGCAAAAAAAAAGATTCCTGTGGCTTGAAGCTAACACAAGGGGAAGGAGAGAGATTATAAAATGGTATTAAGGAGACATGGAAAACAGAGAAAGGTATCAAGAAGAATCATAAAAAAAAATTGATCAATATACATTGATCAATATACGACATCGCAAATTCATCCATCTTGGTAGTGGGGAGGGAAGAGTCCCGGAGGTATTGTAACGATCGGTCAACCATTTCGATTGCATTCTTGTGAGTCATTGTGATTTCGTCCCAGATTAACAGTTTGAGTTCTGCTAACGTCCGCCCTAAAATTGTTCGGATGTCGTAATTTGCGTGAGACTCGGAATTGACCTGTAGCGGTATTCGGAGCTTTGAATGTGCTGTACCGCCACCATCGAGGACCATGGCTGCAACTCCGGAGGAAGCAACAGCCATCACCAAAGCTCCGCTCTTACTAAAATGTTGAATTAACGTGTTCATCAAATAAGTTTTGCCACATCCCGGAGGACCGTCGATGAACACCGGGGCTGAATTGTTGGTGTTATAATTTCCGACAACTTGATCAAATATTACTCTTTGTCCGGGATTCAGGGTACTAACTTCGATGATTGGTCTTTCTCTGATGCTCTGATTAACCTGTCCAGGGCCCTGCCCATATTGCTGCCAATACAACTGATCCACAGGATCGAGGCCGACGTCTTCCCAGGTCCGACCTTCGACGGCCAATTGTTGATTGATAAGGAAGCAACACAGGCTGTGCAAGACTTCTATGGACACCGGAAGACTTGGAAAATCAGTTCGGAGACGGTAGGCACAATCGTTTGCGAGTTCGTCCAGGAACATGGCCAACAATCTGCTCGGATTGCTCGGTGGGCTGGAAGTTAACAACATGCAGAACATGCTTCGTAAACCATGCCCTAACATCCAACCACACGCTTCTTGTAAACACAACTCGTAGTGTGTATCAGTCATCAGGAGGCCTCTCGCTTCGCACGCTTCTCTGAAATTTTTGTGGGTAATGCCTTCAAATGTCCTCAAGTCTTCAAAACTGGTTGGGCCTCTGAAATTCAGCAAAAGCAGCCTAAGATAATACCGTTCTCCATCCACCGGAGTCGCGAAATACAACCGGCCAATGGTGTCCGAAGGACGGCGTCTGGGCAGCCATTCTTTGGCAGAGGTCCAGTAGAAATGGTCAGGAATTTCACTGTAAAGGAGTTCACGTGCCGGTTTACCATAGCCATGCGCGTTGTCTTTATTCAATTGAAAAAACTGGGTCAATGTCGTCAAATCCGCAGTTCCTGTTTTCATCTGTTCTCGTGCTCCCTCCGCATCTCGGTAAAATATTGTTTGATGTCCAGGCAAGTGCAAAGCAAGTCGCATTATAGCGGGATACCTGTCAGAAATTGGGTATTGCAAAAGTCTGTGGACAGCTGCAAGAAATCACATGAAGAGGAATCAATACTGGAAACCCTCAACCACTTCACAAATGGACTGATTGAGAAGGCTGCGAGCATAACATTTCCGGCACACTGATAAAAAACATGACAATAACTCGGCCCATTCCAATATCACAGGAGTTAATGAACACATTGGACGATGGGCTATAATGTGGCCTGTATCTTGCAAGAGGACAGATGGAATAGTCATAACGATTCATGTCCTGACACTCGGCCAACTGCCTTCAATTTGTACGTACATGCAATGAAAAAACGCGATTCCGAAGCATATGAAAGAAACCGGATAGCGGAGATGGGACAACGGACAAAGAAGAGAATACTAACCCTCGCATGGACCAATGTATCGACCGTGAACGAACCTAACAGTTTCATCTCCGTCTCTTAACTGCAATGCCGAACGGTCAACACCTTTACATATGTATTTGAAAAGGTACTTCGTCGCTGTAATGCCGTACGGAACCTCCACATTAATGTGGCAGTTGTACCGGAGTAGTAAGTACTTATTATATGGCACAACATGTTGACTTGTGTACCGTTGACCTGACTTGATAACAGTTCTGCCACTGTCCCGGCGCCGATAGAGCGGATAAGCGTCATCGCTGAGCACCGTATCATGTTGCCACGGTTTAGGGAACTTCTTCGAACAACGGCCATCGACAATACAACCTTTTACTACAGAGCACGGCCCGTGGATCATCTGCGTCTTCACTAAATTATATAACGTTGGTTCGGTTTTGTGGTCTGGAATCTTGGCGCAAACCAAAGCATCGACCGCTTCCGCTGTCCGAGGTACGTCAGCTGGGTGTAACATTAGCATGATGTGACAATGGGGCAAGCCCCGCTTTTGAAATTCGACGCAATAAACAAATGCTCGAACACGTCCCAGGCGGTGGTTTCTGGTCAGGTCGTGCAAAATCGACTTCATCTTCAGGCGGAACACACGCGCAACAACTTCCGGACGATCAGTGGCAGTTTGGCCAGTTTGCAACATTGACTGAATCTCTGGCCATTGGGGATTTGCAGTTACTGTTACAAAGAGAGAAGGTTTGTCGTAGTGATCGACGATTGCCATCGAGTCTTGATACAGTTGAACCATGTGACGGGGAGAGCCGATGAAAGTTGATGGCAGTATAACTTTCCTTCCCCCTATGTCGAGCTCGTTGCGGATAGCTTCTTCCAGCCCTTTGTATAGGTCAGCCTTCAATTTTTGTTGATTTTTGCGAATAAAATTGAGTCAACTCCGCTCAACACAAATATACAGATCTACGACCAGCTCTTGGAAGAGTGACCGACTCATGTGCAGGTGATTAAACGTGTTGTTCTTAGCAAACAACATTGATGCGTACCATTCGGTCTGGGAGATTCTCATTTCTACGGGCAACAAATCAGATTTCAACACAACACCCTAACAGTTATGGCTTGTGGCACTCACTCCTATTGACTGAAGTGCTCGGAGTTTGGTAAACCCACCCCCCTTCACCCCTGGGGAAAAGGATTGGGTATCGCAGCGGCAAATACCCCGAATACTCATTGGTAATGCGCTCTATTTGCCCATTTTTATTGTGTAGGACAACATCCCGGGGGGCAATCTGGTCTTCTTTGGGACGGTCGATAACCATAGCTACTTCTTGGACCGTTGGTTTGTTGTAAGTTTTTGGGTTGAAATTGTGATATGTTACGTTCCGGAGAACAAGCTGAGCGGCGGGCGAAGTTTGGGTCACAGTAGCAATTTGGCGGTAGAATTGGGCGTACGGATTAAGACTATTCATCAAGTCCTGGAGCCTCAACATCAAACGTGCATTAAGTTGAACACCTGATTTAGCCACCCGATGATGCGCCTCATCGTCTCCTCCACTACCTACGACATAGATCTGAGAAAACCCGGCATCTGAAGCTCTCAAAGGGAATAATGACCTTAAGTTATGATATAGGGTCCCTTTGACTCGAAAGCTGAAGACGCCAAATACACCTTGGGTCAAACGATCGATTTCCGCGCCCAGTGATACAAAAGAGAGGGCATTGTTGTATGCGCGGATATGCCGTTGGAATTCGCGAGACACTGTAATGTAAGCAACGCGGGTCAGATTTTGAATCTTGGCACACAAACACTTGAGCTGACTTACCTGTGTCATCCTTGACGAGCAGCTGTTTCAGGAAGTCTGGATAGTGAGTAGTATAGTTAGTCGGGATCAAAGCTGATCCCATTTGGCAGCAACTCGGAAACTTGGCCCGGGGGCTTCGAAGATCAGCAACATTACGTTCCAGTTCCCAGTGCAGGGCTCCACATTTGATGCACGGGTCATTGCACGGGCCGAGCCGGTGGGGTATTTCATGGGCAAAGTGAGCAGTGATGAATCGTTCTGTATGGTGTGAAGGTAATTTTGTTACGGGAGCAGGATCAAATTGTGGTATCATTGTGATGTATGTACGATAAAAAACTGGAATGTAAAACGACTATGTGTATTGAAATATGATTTTGTGCAGGAATATATTTTGCGAAGGGACAGGGTTCTTGCGACTGGGAGTTTGCTCCAGCGAAATGCTTGCCTCATTTATAGCTAAATCCACGACGCCCACTTCGGACAAGTTCTCTTTGTTCCCGGAATTCCAAAGCGAGTCAGTTACCAACAAATTATTTGTGTTGTGGCCCCTCAGCCCGTGTTCCTCTTGTCATTCATTGTTCTCCGGATGAGGAGCCGTGACAATAAGTTCCTGATCGTGTTTAAAGTGAGAACAAATCCTAAGTGGTAACCATCTCCCGGATCAAGGAAAAATTCACAAGATCAAATAAATAGTGCCATTTTCCAAAGCAAGGTCGTGTTGCCAAATCACCAATTCCAAATGTGATACCACATTGAGTATGTGCACAAAGAACGGCTTTCTGCCATGTTGAGGAATCATGTTTTCCGGATTCGGGGCCAAAGGGATACTGGGTTCTTGGATATATTCCCTCAAGGGACCATTAGTGCAACTGTACAACGGATTCCCGGAACCGGATTGCGGAATCTTAATGGACATAGCTGGATCACTGTGAGTTCATTCAAGGAATGTCTCATGAACGCCTGCCGGGTAAGTTCAAGAGAGTTTGCCATCATTACAAATAAAGCAACAGGTAACAGTGCCCCGAGTTAACGTTTTAAACACTTGTAAAGCATATACAGCAATTCCAACCACATAATTATCCTGCAACAGTGCGCATTAGTGAACACCGTGATCCGTTGTCAACACAAATACGAGGACCCAAGTCCAAACAGGAATATTTGGTGAGATCGTAATCTCAAAGATTGTGCAACCAGTTCAAATTTGCTATAATTGAGTATCACAACGTCAGCAGACTCATGCGTTATCATTTGCCACTGCCGGAACAACAGATGTGTGACGACCAGATGCGTTAACATGACTGGGTCGTGGACAGAGGATATTGTTCCTGCTACCTCAGGGTTTGTGCATTTATAAAGAACTTGTGCTTCGGGAGAAAAATCTGAACCAAAACCGATCTAACATGCCGTTCACCAAACTTACCCTCAAGTCCGTTGTATACGTTGCAGACCGACCCCGCCTGGGAGTGAACAACCTTTACAAAATTCCCTCAGTGCTTCCATGGACAATGGCAGGAACTGAAGTTCAGCCTCAGCACGGTCTGTTGTTGAATGTTTTTACTCCTGCACCAATGCCATCTGGCTTGGATCCCGCATCCTGGTTAATCTTTGACGGGCAGTTCACAGCTACCTTGTGGAAACCTGTCGCTGACGTCTATACACACGCCGCGAGTTTCTACTCTACCGTCGGGCACAGGCCTACAGAATTACAGCACGTACAATTCGAAGGAGTTCTCGAGGTCACAATGACAGGGAGCAAGGTTGTTGCCATTGATCCAGACACAGAGGAAGTAAGTGTCTCCTTTATACATATAACTTGCATTCCGTTTTCTGACTACTGCCCGCAGTCCTGCTTGTTCCATTTGTCAACGAGTTCGCGCCCTGTCATGGAGATTTTCCGGTACAGTGATATTGGTGACTGGATATGGATTACCGGCAATATAGACCGTCGGGTTGGTTCTGTTCTTGACATCGATGTAAGTCATGTTGGTAAAGTCTAGCCCCTTTCATTGTTCACTGACAGGTAACAAAATAGGTCAACAATGCATTTATCACAGATTAGATATCGGCTAGGAGCCATTACCCAAACAAAGACATTAAAGGGTTGTCCAACACGGTCATCAGATCATTGAATGTTGTATTTGAAAACTTAGAAATATGTAAATCCAGGTAGTAGTGGTATATTATAGTGGGAGCGCAGGGATTGCCAGGAGTATGATCTCCTGTTAACTGGCGGTAATTGAATTGTCAACGACAAGTGGAAGGCTTTATTAGTGTTCTGCCGAAACAGGCAATTTGGTAGCGGTTTAGGCCCTGGTCCACTCATCGTAAAAGCCCGAGTTACCTCAAATGTAGTATTGACCATCAGTAACATCGGGGATGGCTCATTTTCATTGGCTCAGACTTAGAACAGGGTTATATTTTTGCCGCAGGGTGTTTGCAAACCGTCAGGCGGGTTGGGGAAAAGCCCCCGGCTTATTGTGCTTTCATGCCCAATGGCAGATCGTATATAATACCCTGTGCCTACTGAGCAAAGTAATCTTCTGGCGGCAGTGTATCTTTTCAATTGAATCCCCTAGAATGAAGATTAAAGGTTGTGAAGTTATATCCAGCATTCGCGAAATTCGCGACAGCAATTCATATTCTTTTACAGTACCACAACAAACAAGGACCCCAAACACCAGTCATGAGGCCGCTTATACATCACCCGAATACTACTTACTCTTCCGCAAAGTTGACCCTATGTCACCGGCACCGCGAAATGGCCAATGGATCTCTTTTACCGGGAACCTGCTTACACGTACCATTGGGAAACGCATTGTTGTAATAGTGGAGGTCGCGAATGTATTGGATACACCACCACCGAATTTCTTGCCAATGTCGAACATGGGCCCGGTCATCAAGGGGCAAGTCAAGTATCTCTGTAATGGAGATGCACCATTCAGAGCCATAGTTGAGAGTACAACTGTGCGTTCATGTTGTGTTTATTGCATTGCAAAATTGATCTCGACGTTTCGAACTAAATATGTGACGATTCTAGGGCGCAGTTCTGTTCCTAGTGGTATCGGACGATGTTTGGCAGTTTCACATCGGATCAATTACGGGAAACTCTTTTGTCCACGTCCAGGGAAGGCTGATAACTGAAGCTCAAGGACCTGACACGATTCCTGTCCTAGTCAGTGGCGACACCCATTTGTGTCTCTTAGCCTATATGCTGACAACTATATACAGTGCTCAAACTTTTTGCCCGCCAACATTTAGGGCCATATTTACATTCGTCGCCTCATCAGTGCACGAGGACGATGAGTGGTCGGGCTATTTTTGGTTCAGCCCAGTTTACTTTGGTTGTAACATTGCACAGTCACAGCTATGTATCATTTTACACAAGATGTAAGCGTCCGAGGATGTGTCAATTGTCAAACAGCAAAATCCCATTTACAAAAGTATGAACTGGATTTGTACAACACGTTTACAATACTGGATAACTGGAATATGTCTAGTTAAAGACTAAGTTGCTACACGATAGAGGAATCTGTCACGAGCGCGGGTACTTTTTCCGGAGTGGGCTGAGTGTTTCGCTTGGTGTGTTTGCGCTTCTTTTGTGGAGCCTGAGGTGTCTCTCGGGTAGAAGCGAGGTCTGTTTGGAGGGCCGCGGGATTGTCTTCCTGAGGAGTCTGTTGAACAAAATCGCTTGTTCCTACAGGGACTTGGGGGGCATCGTCTCCATTTTCTTCATCGCTGCCGAAATCAATTCTGTTGAATGAGTTTTGAATCAAATGGTCAATGAGTGCGGGTCCAGCGATTCTACTCAGGGAGTATGACTTACTGAATGGGTCGGCGACGATTGCCTGCAACAGGACTTGGCTCCGCAGCGTTCACCGCGGCGGATGAAGAGGAGTAGCCAGAAGACAAAGACACAGACAATGCCTGCCGCAAAAGGTTAGTGTTGAAATTAAACACCATGTGCAATGATGAACGGACCTACATTGACTTGGAGCATATGCTGCTCAATGTTGTATCCAGCGATGTAGCCGGAAATGAGAACTTCACGGCCAACCTGGAACAGACCAAATGTTTTTGCCAGGTTACAGTTACCAGCAACTTTATACTGGACAATAAAGCTGACCGAGTTGCGCGTCTGCAAAGTTTAGCAATGGAAAATAAATTTTTAGTGTGACTTGGATAGCCGCCCAGCAGTTGAAGTTAGAAGCAAAAACTTACCTGGACGTCATAGTCGGTGTGTCGGATCTTTACCAGTAAGTTATTAAAGGTAGAGGTTGCTGAACTGTCATCCTTCTCCTCAGCCTTTGAGATAACTACACCGAAGCCGTAACATCCTGCCTTGTTAGCGAGGGAAATCAAATAGCCCTCGGAATCAGCAATAGGGAATGTAAGTTCTTGTTCAAAATAGAACACAGGTGGTGTTTTTGCGTTTAAAGCTATAACGCGGCCCGACAAAAAATAAATTTTGTCCTTGAGGAGCGAAGTCGCAGTCGAGCCGTAAACTTGAAGCTTGACCTTCATATTGACATCTTCAACAGTTTTGGTATTGAGGAAAGCGAGAGTAGATTCAAACATGAGTTGGCCGTAGCTTGAACCCGGGGTAATTACTGGTGGGAGCTAGCAGACAATTATTAGAATTGCGCAAAGGCACAATATAAATGGTACTCACTGTTTTAGTTATGTCAAACGGAGCACGACTGAAAAAAGGGTGGCTTTGACGCCAGAGAGTGGATACTACGGGTGCCATCGGGGAGAACTGATGTGGAATGTTGATATGACAAAACTTGAGTTGGGGTCCAGAGGAGGAGGAAATGGGCTAGATGGTGATGCGTCAAATGTGGAGAGCAGCTGATTAAATATTGTCAAACCCATTGACTGTTGTCGGTATTTTCAACATTATAACGTCGGAGCAATGTACAGTTCTGGAAATCGGATGTTGTGTTAGCGCCGAGATGAGAAACCAATTCGTAGCCACGGCTTCAGGGTGTCACTTGAGAACAGTGCACAGCGACCGACACAACGGACGCGACTTCCCAATGCGTCATAATATTCACCAGTTATGGTATTGTTGGTATTGCAATATACGGGATATGGGGGTGGTTTTTGGTTACAATAACAGGATTAATGACGGGATTGGGAGGAACTCAAATTGATAAGCGGGATAGATACTCACAAGCAACCAAAATAAGTAGTTATTGCGGTTGCTGATCTGCCTTTAAAATTGTTGGGTGCGATTTTGAAAAGCGAGTTGATAAAACCGGGACCATTTCCGACGAGGAGTTGACACAATTTTATTGTGCTGCTTTAGCAATTGTGCATTTGGACTGTTGAGTAGTCTTTTATAGAAAAGCACAACATATGTCGGAGCCGATTATGGCAGATACAGCGATGATGGTGTTTTGATCTGTAGAATTGTGGTGTTTATCAATCTGATGCATTTGCCGGAATTGAATGCGTTTCCAAAGGAACAAAGAACCGTGCAAGGTGGGATGGAATGTCGGGGACCAAATGCTGTGTGAGGAAATGTCGTTGGCCCGCGGCTCTTGTGACGGTGGAGAATATAAATAGGGCTTCGGCGCTGGCTTCGGGTTGGTCATTTGCATCACCGGGCCAGTGGAGGCGGCACATCTAACTAATTGTATTCAGAGCTCTTATATTTCATGATATTCACAGGACCCTGAGAGGTATTGACTGGCTCTGCCATAATAGTCGTCCTCTCAGGTTGTTCCTTCTATTAAAAATAATTGATTACGCCAACAGGCACTTTTTCCGCAACCCTGCATGGGGAAATGCTGCGCGGAAAAAGTGCTTGTCGACGTAATTAATGATTTTTAATACTATTTTTGGGCGCTTTCTGGGGCCAATTCTTATTTATACAATTAGTACATGAAGGAATAGGAATAAGGGGGTACTTTAAGTGGGTGACCCCCCTTAATTTAGGATGAGGAATCGGATTCTGCAATAATAATTTAATAATTATTATTATTTACTAAGTTATTGTAGTCTTTTGGATACTTGATGTATCTCTAAGGCTGACAAAGAAACTGGTGAAATTTTCAGAATTCAACATGACACTTCCTGCTTTTCCAAGTGGCATTGATGAAAAAACAAGAAATCATAAAAATGACAAAATATCAATTTTTTGACCAAAATTCACCCCACTCAGCCTATCAGTCACCGCACCCAGAAGACGTCCAATGGCCAATTTCCCAAGGACTCCTCATTTCACCCAGTAAAACTCAAGCCTCAAGCTTCCAAAAGTCAAGATACGGCACTTTTTTGGGGGAATTGTCTGGGGAAAGACAATAAGTTGGGGGAGGATGTGGTAGACGGAAAAGTGAAAAATCAAAAGTTTTTTCTCATACATATATTTACTCACCCTAGGCCTCAAGATAGCACCAAATGGACCTCAGAAATGGATTCTACGGCCAATTTTACCCCTATTCACCACTGGAACCTTGCTGGATTGGAAGTTACACCCTCTTGGACCCTGATGAGTCATGGACACGGCCAACCCCAGTCATCAACCTGTCACACCCCTCAAGTCACCTTTCCCAGGTATACAATACAGCAGTTGAAATGATTAATCAAAAAGTGTTGTGGAACTTCTCACGGCGGGGAGATGAGCTTGGAGGGTAATGAGATGCTTGAAAGGCTGCCCTCCTTTGACTCTGGGAGAAATTCACGAAGAAAACTAAGAGATGTGGCTTTTCCTAATATTTCTTGGCACACTACTTCGAAATTCCTTTTGATCAAAGGCTCTGGAGGCTCAAAGAGAAATGAGATCTTTTAAGGGGTTGTAAGGGGTTGGGTTTCACTATATTTATCAGCTAATTTAACACTTTAATTTATCAACTAATTTATCAAAGGTGATGAAAGCAAGTAACTTATATATTACTATCTAATGCAAGCATGAGGAGAAATAGTATCCAAAATGACCTTCTTTTATAGACAAAAGAACCAATATCAGACTAGCTTTTAATCTTAGAAGATTTACAACTATGTAATGAAATTGTAGTTACATATGAGCCTTGGCTTTTCTATATGTGAATGATTTTTAGTCTGGAATACTTCTCAAAGATGTTAAACAATTCTTAGAAGTGAATACTAGATTGAAGTGTAAAGAAAATTACTGTAAATCTCTTTCTATACTACTGTTGTATATGTAAGTGGCTATTTCAGAAGGATTACATATATTGAGTGTTTCTTATATTTATAGCCAGAAAATACCTTTTTAAAGCGCTTAAATTTATGAGAAAACTATGTAACATCTTTGTGAAAGTGATATAAAGTATATGTACACCTGTTTATGTTAAAAATGTTAAGTTTTTGGCTATTTTGCACGCTGTGCGCGTTGATTGCGCTCACCACAGCGTAAAGAACCATTGCTACTTAAATGTCTATACGCACTCATGGGCTACAGTCATTGAAACAGCATAGTATGTTTCAGCACTGAATACAGTATGAATGTGTGGAAGTGCCTGGAATTCAAGTTTAATGCGCAAGAGGAAATAAAAAATTTACACATCAGGATAGTGAAGGCAGCCGATGGGATGGAGACAAAAAAAAATAGTAGGTACATGGGGACCGCTTGCGTGGTCCCAGAAATGAAAACTAGAAGGAAAAGCGTCCAGAGACGAGTGCGTGAGGTTGATTATGAAAAACTGCCCACCAAAAGCTGAAATTCTCTCAGGCCACGGAGTTGACTTAGCACGTAAGTCCCTCCTTCAGAGGTCGCTGCGCTCCCCCGAGGAGGGAAATTAGCTAATTTAGTGATCTGCTTGACACCAGGTTTCATACTTGGTTTAGAATAAGACCCAATTTTGAAGTCAGAATGCATAGGCTCAACACTGCAACTGTTCCAATCCGTGGAAAGGTATTGGTTGGTATTGGCCCAAAATCCGGGCCAATAAACTGGATTTGTATTGACTGGACTGGCCAAAACAATCCACATTATTGATGTCAGGTGTATCGGTCCAATTGGTCCGATACACCAGCCGGGGTCTTTGTGGATCGGGACTACCAATCCAATCCATGTAAATACCAGGGTGTGTTTTGATACTCTCATGTGCATCGGGTTAGGGCTTGGATTGACTGGGTATAGAGGAGCCCCAACCCACAATTTGCATAAAAATATGCAAATGCACCTTATCTACCAATGTGATTGGGAGATTGCCAAGAAATTGAATGATGTTGCTGTAAGTAACACCTTGTATTTTGTTTATCACTTATTTGTTGAAAAAACAACAACTTAAACTGATTGGTCCCTCATGTTTTAACTAGGAATTCTATTTCATCACAAAGAAGATGGAAGCTGATACCTTGTCCGCATGCCTGATGCTTGCCAAATACCAATACATCAAAGAGATCATCAAGAAGAAGCAGTCCGCACCCAAACCAGAGTTCCAGGCTATGTTCAACAAAATGGCCTCCAAGACTGAAACTTATCTCTGCGAGGCCCTTGACTGCGATGTAATCCTTCTTGCAATAGTTCTCAACCCAGCATATCGGCTCTCCATGTTTCAGGCATGGTTCCTGAGTCACCACGACACGCCAAGTCACTGATCCAAGAGAAATATGAAGCTCGGAAATCTGAAGTCAATTCAGCTGCAAGGGAACATTCAATTGAATGCTTGGCTCCGATCCCAAAGAAGTCCCAAGGCAGCAAGCATCACCGCCTGGTGGCGGATGTGGATTTTTTCCCTGAGACCAACCATGGCCCATTGGACGATGAGATGACCGTTTATCTCCGAGGTAAATATAAGCTGCACTCATCTGATGCCAACCAGTGCCTCGGCTGGTGGAAGGTGAGCAACAACCCGATGCTATGTAGAGCTACTCGAGAACATTTGAACTAAATATTTACATGTTCATTGATTCAGGAAAATGAACATGAATTTCCAATCTTATCAAAATTAGCCCGGGACTACTTGGCTTGCATTGCAACATCAGCTAGTGTCAAACGGACTTTCTCTGCTGCCACAGATACATGTGGACAAGGCCAAGGTGGTTTGGCTGCGCGAATGATTGAGAGATGTGTTAGTTCCCATCAGTGGCTCAAGCAGGGAGTCAAACCCGATGGCTATTTTGCCAAAGCTCAACTTTTAGTTGAATCATGTATGGAAGACACAGAAATGATCAAGACCAGAAAGGTGCCTAATCAGGAGAAGCCGTAAATTTTAGAGTTTCTCTCTATCCTCCCCCCCTTTGTTTCTCATTACTCCCTATTTCATCTTCTATCTATCCCGGCCCATACCATAGTCTGTCTCTTCTGCCAAGTCCAAGCCCCATAATATACACCACTTTTACTAAGGGGCCGCATAGCTGCTAGTTGAATATATAAACAATTAAAATATAGACACAAAGTAAAGCTAGTTAAATATATGAATACAATATACACAAAGTAAAGAGTTAAACTTAGGGTCTTGGAAGAACGACTCCCAACTTTTGGGAAAACGACTCCCATACGTCGGCGCAACTATTTTTTGACCAGCGCTCAACGTCAACCTAGACACTTTTTTTGGGTACGGGTTTTTTGGGAGTTGTCGACCCAAAACAATTTTTTTTTGGGAGTCGTTGTGCTAATTTTTTGTATTATTTTTTATTATTTTTAATATGTATAACTTTTTTGTTCCATGTACTAGAGAAATAAAAATTTGAGAGCAAAGATATTTATGCATAACTTGTACCCTCTAAATTTCTTAGCAATAGTGTGTCATCAGAACATGACATATAAGGGGTGCGCGTAGGGCTTAGTAGGAAAATGACCGCCAACCACATAACTTTTTTGTTACACACCCAAAAAGTCCAAAAATTTCAGGAAGCTTTCCATGATACATATATTTTGTGCTATCAAATTATTAGAAATATTGTGCCATTGTAGAATGACATATAAGGGGTGCGCGTAGGGCTTAGTAGGAAAATTACCGCCAACCACATAACTTTTTTGTTACACACCCAAACAGTCCAAAAATTTCAGGAAACTTTCCATGATACATATATTCTGGGCTATCAAATTATTAGCAATAGTGTGCCATTGTAGAATGACGTATAAGGGGTGCGCGGAGGGCTTAGTAGGAAAATGACCTCCAACCTTATATCTTTTTTGTTACATACCCAAACAGTCTGAAAATTTCAGGAAATTCTCAATGTAGCATATTAGGCTTGCTATGAAATTCTTAGCCATGGAGTGTAATAAAAATAGGATATATAAGGTGTGCGCGGATAAAGCCCGCTGCGCACACCCCATATCTCCTATTTTTATCACATCAAGTTTCTAAGAATCTCATATCACAAATGATATGCTAAATGAAAGATTTGCCGAAATTCTTGGACTGTTTAGGTGTGTAACAAAAAAGTTATATGGTTGGCGGTCATTTTCCTAGTAAGCCCTCCACGCACCCCTTATATGTCATTCTACAACGGCACACTATTGCTAATTATTTGATAGCACAAAATATATGTATCATGGAAAGTTTTCTGAAATTTTTGGACTTTTTGGTTGTGTAACAAAAAAGTTATGTGGTTGGCGGTCATTTTCCTACTAAGCCCTACGTGCACCCCTTATATGTCATGTTCTGATGACACACTATTGCTAAGAAATTTAGGGGGTACAATTTATGCATAAATCTCTGTGCTCTCAAATTTATATGTCTCTAGTACGTGGAACAAAAACGTTATACATATTAAAAATAATAAAAAATAATACAAAAAATTAGCACAACAACTCCCAAAAAAAAAATTGCTTTGGGTCGACGACTCCCAAAAAACCCGTACCCAAAAAAAGGGTCTAGGTCGGCGTCGAGCGCTGGTCAAAACATAGTCGCGCCGACGTATGGGAGTTGTTTTCCCAAAAGTTGGGAGTCGTTTTTCCAAGACCCTAAAATTATACACAAAGAAACCATGGGGTAAAGAATTATATACACAAAAAAAAGCCCTGCAATCCCGGATTGGATTGTACCGGTATTGCAAGACGATCCATGATGTGAGCTGAGTATGTATTGGTTTGACAGATCCAATCCCATGGATTGGATCGCCCCGGCTATCCATTACCCTGCCTTGGGAAAACTATGGAACAAAATTAAATCCAATCCATGGTATCACCGATACAATCCACGGATTGGAACAGTTGCAGTGTTGATAGGCTTTATTGTCTCCAGAGAGACTGATTGGTCTCATTTTTCTTTGGAGCAGTTAGAGTCCATTCCATCCCCCACCTTCATGAGTCTACCTGTGTAAGGGCTATTGTTTCTAAATGATCCTTTTTCAGGGACTAATAAAGCTATAGTTGATGGTTTATTACATCCTGGAGAGCCCATGTTTGGATTTTATTTTGGCTTATGCTGTTTAATTGAGAAACTGATGGTTCCAAGTTGGTTTTATTTTTCTTTAACAATCTTTCTTCAAGCTGATTATCACATTTTTTTCTAATCTTATCATTTCCTGTATTAATGCAGGAGGTGCCACAGTTGGGATCAGCTAGACCTGAGCTCTTTGTTTTAACTAACTGGATTGAGTGGAAGACCCTTCCATTTTCCTTCAAATAAATTGATGCACCTTTGGAAGCAGCACTTGCTTCTTTTATTTGATTGAGAGTGCTTGACTTTCCAGTAGAGCTGCCTTCTGGCTTTGATTTTCCCAACATCATTATATCATGATTTCTGGTTTGTGCACAAAGTTTGAATAAAGGCTGGATGGATTTAAGCTTCTTGCCTCCTGTTCCAGTGTGTTGACTATTATCATCAGGAGCTTTTCTTATTTTAGAAGTTGCCATGGACCTCCCAATATTCTTCATTGAATTAAATTCCAATCCCTTGGATGGAAATAGTTCTGTTGAAGATGATGATTCTCTTTTTTTTTGGAACTCCTTCCTCAACTGCTGTTATCATGTAGGATGATGTTAAAATATTTCCTAAAAGATCTACTTTGCTATCTGTATTCTTGGCTTGGGTGTTATCAATTGCACCTTTGAAGGAAGCTCCTAATTTTTTATTCACAAATTTTTGAACCTTGGAAACCTGATGTGGATTAGAGGACGCAGGCCCCGGGCCCTGGAACTGATTTTTAGACTTGAGCCCTGACTGGCCAGTATTTTTTAGATCTGCTAGTGTGGGTATAGTGTTTCCATGATCCATTGGGGACAAAGAGTTCTGGATTATAGTTTCCTTGCACTTGATCCCTGAGGTCAATGACATTCTTCCACAGTGATCTTGGCTGTTTTTCTGTTTAACCTGATTTGCCTGACTGGAACAAAAGCTACTATCAACAGGGTCACAAATATCCTGCAGTGCATGACAAGAGATAAGTATACCCATAAAGGCCAGGGCATGATGAACTGCAGGCATTGGTGTTATTATTGTGAGTGAGATAGGTTTTGTTGAGTTGCTCAGGCTCAATTTGTGTGGCCAACGATGTGAATTAGATTTGTGTTGTAGTGAAGATGGAGGATGAGAATTTTGGCTAGGTATTCAGAGGAACAGGAGAATGTTTCATGGGAAATATGCGCAGTCATATACATGGTATTATGTAACAAGGTATTTGTCAGGTGTGTGAAGTTTACATATAATCACTTGCAATAAATAATAGATTGAATCAAACTCAAAGTTTTCCTTGGGGGTGGGGAAATGAGGTGTTTTGGGTTGATTTAGGATGATTGCTGTCAAGAGGAGAAATGCTTGATGCAAAAATAAAATGTCAATTTGACTCAATGGTGAGACAGTAGACTTCTAGACACTTGAACAGAAAGTTTGTTGGAGACTTTCCCAAAGCTTCAAAATATGGTGCCAGTTGGGCATCAACAAGCTGCTGTATGTACTCTTAGGAAGGCTGACTACATGGCCCCTCACTTTCAGCTTCAGCGTGGGAGGTGTGTACTACCCCCAAGAAATACTATAGCAGGTGTGATTGGTGCTTTCTAAAAGCCACAAACTTTTGGTGCCCTCTGGAGCACCCCAGAAGCTGTATATTTTTTTTTCTTGAATCAATTTTTTTTTCTTGGCAAGATCATGTGATGTCCAGCTCTGGCTCAAAAAGGCACATGTGGCACTTTCCTAAACCCAACCCAGCACCTGGAATAAAATAAAAACACCCACCACAGCATGTCTGCGCTGAAAGCTTACCACTCTCAAGAAAGCAAGGACCAATGTTGGGACGCCCGGTTCCCTCTTCTCTCTGCATGCACCCAGATCAATAAAGTAAATGCGTTGAAAATTGAAACCCCTTTTCTGTTCTCCCCAGGAAACACGAGGTGGGATGGAAGACATCCAATAGACAAGTGAAATAGAGAGAATACACGGGGCGCCCGACGGGTACATATAACATGGAAAAAACAATGCGAGAGTGTCCAGCCTTCGTAAATCAGTCAACCAAACGAGCAAAAAAAAAGTACAAGTGAATTGTCCGAGTAAAAAAGGAAAGAGATGGAGGAAGTGGAATGAGTGGGAAGTTTACAGTACAGGAATATGTAGTGAGGTGCGTATTTTTTCAAAGAAGAGAAGTGGAAGGAGGTTGTTGATGATGGTATGTATAGCAGAGTGTTTCTTTTCTTCGTAGTGAGTGTTGTTATAATGCGTAAACAAAGTTGATCGTCGGAGACTCGATGTGTTTAAACTTGAGGGTTGTGAGGAGACGGGCGGTGGTGTCAAAAGGTCAGCCGTGGATGATCAATAAAGAGAGAGGTAAGCAAGGTAAAGAAGAAGCACACAGGAGGGGAAAAGGTGTACATATCTATTCAAAAAGGGGAAAAAATGGTTGGAAGAAGAAAAAAAAAGTACAACGAAATAAAAGAAGGTGTGGAGTACAGGGGAAGGAAAGATGGTGTACAGCGAGAGAACGACGGGAGAGGATCAGAACAAAAGATGGCTGTTCTTAGTAGCCAGGAAGGAGTTAGGTAGGTTGAAGAAACGGGGGCCAGAGTCAGGATGGAGGATGGGGATGTTACGATGATGGAGGGAGAGGGGGAGGTCGAGGAGGGAGACGTCCGAGGAGGAGGCGGAGGAGCAGACGGAGGCGGAGCGGGAGGAGTGGACGAGCGGGGGCGTCCTGCGGCCGGCGGGCGTCCGAGGCGCCGCGACTCCCGTGCTCGTCGGCGGCGTCGCTCGTCCGCCAGGCCACAGCCCGCGCTTGCGCCGCATCTTCGTGATCTGGTATGTGCCCATCAGGAACTGCTCGAAGGTCAGCTGTCCCCGCTTCGCGCCATCGACGGACTCCCTATACAAACAAGAAGAAAATGCGAAGAGTCGGTCAGGATCTCTGCGTGTTTAGGCCAGTAGAGACGGAAGAGGACGGACCAGATCTGGGCCAGGGTGGGCATGTCCAAGCCTGAGCGGGTCCAGACGGCGCGGACAATGGCTCCGGGGAGGGTGATCTTCTGGTTATGGGTGTCGTAGTAAGAGTGCTGGTGGTGGGAGGGATGGTGGGGATAATGTTGGTGGATAAGGGTGGCCCAGAGGGCTTGGATGGCCTTCCTGAAGCAGCCGAGGTCGATAGTTCCTTGGTCATCATCATCCGTGTGGTCATCATCATCATCTTCTGCGAAATCATCTTCGTCTTGCAAGTCTTGGGGGTGGCGAGGTGCTTGTGTGGTTGGTTTCTTGGCGTGCTTTCGGGGCGGGACTGGGGGGCGTGGACGGGAGGTGGATGGACGAGGAGCTGGAGGGATGCAGAGTCAGCTGGGACGGTCTCGGTAGATAGACGCTCTCTTCTCTCTGATCTCGCTCACCGGCTTCCTGTTCCTTCTTCGCCTGTGTTTGTGCAGCTGTAGGCTGGGGTTGGCCCAAGCTGAGCCATTGTTGCAGGTCGATCTGATAGCACTCTTCGGCTGGGCGCTCGATCAGTTTCTTTTCTGGCTCGCTGAATGCTGCTGGCTGGATGATTGTCTGGTTGTTGTTGTAAAACGAGATGAGGTGGTGGATGGATGGATTAGGGGTGGCCATGGCTTGTTTTGCGGCCCGAGTTTCTTTTCGTGTGGCTTGGTTGGCTTTCGGTTTAATATGTTGGGTCGTGAGTGATGAAGCGAGTGTTTAATGAAGGGGTTCTTGATGGTTCTGGTTGGGAATGGGCTGGTTGCGGCTGGTCGCCCTGGCTACGCCAACTCAGTAATTACTGGCCAGGGCTAATTAAAGCGGCCGCGCCATTCCAGGGATCATCCCTGCACAATCCCTTTCATCCTCAGTCGCCATAGGCAACTGCGCTCAATTTTAATTCGCCAGGGAATTGCACAAACAAGGGATCATCAACCTGCTCAAGTCTCAGTCGACTACATATACATATTTATGCCACAAGTCAACCGAAATTCTCCGATGGCCGTGTCCCGCCACACCGTCACAGGGGCGAGGCGTCTCACTGACCTCGCCAAGACCCATCTTCTTGGCGTGAGAAAATGGGAACGGTTTCACGCGCCCGGAAGATGGCCCACCTGATTGGCGCCTTTTGATCCTCAATGTACCCGGATTCCTCTTTCTTGTAGAAATCATTCATCAACCTCGCTCCAATATTATCCACATGGATCTACTTGCAATCACACTGGTGGACTTTCTGTCACATCTGGAGCCCCTGCAGATCGTTTTTTTGGCAGGGAAATGGAAGACTTCCTGTGAATCTGGGAACTCAGATTTTTCCAGATTTTGGACGGAAATCTAGGCTTGATTTTCCCAGAGCCTATAAGATCTGCATATGTTGGGCTGTGGGCTGTTCATGCAACAGATTACATGTACCTGGGTATTGTTGGTCTGTATTTAACTGGACATGTGTCTTGAGGGGGTTGTAAGATCTGATACAGAGAGGTGTATGATGTGTTGTTCATGATGTTCCGGAGTAGTTTTGATTGTAGAATCCAATGGTGTCACCATTTTGGTAGATGGGAAAAGCTGGAAAAGTGAAAAATCAAAAACCCAAAAAACGAATCTGCACCATCTCTTTACTCACACTAGGCCTCAAGGTCTGGTGGATGCTTTTGACAGAAAAGCGTCCACCGGATGCAAGGGGAGCATTCCGCAGATGGCAGGTGCACTGAGCATCACATGGACACTTTTTTAAAGCATCCATGTGCTGCTCAGCTCTCAAAATTGTTGGGTAGACATCCCAAAGAACCATCCATTGGACACTCTCAATTAAGATTTTCCAATGGACATCTTGGGTGTTCAAACAATGAAGCATCCATTGGACACTCTGGCTGGAGTGTCTGATGTACACCAAACCAACATTTTCCGTTGGCCACCCTTAAGTTGAATGAGAGTGTTCTATGGACACTAAAACAACACTGTGCATCAGACACTCTTGATTCATGAGGGTGTCCAATGGACACCAAAAATAACCCGCTTGGAACTCAATCAAGAATGTGCAATTGATCAAGAGTGTCTGATGGACACACTGGTGGACTCGGGTCAGAGAGGTGTTGCTGGTTGTAGTAGGGTACTTAAGTGACAAAGGTGGCCCACATGCGTGGGTGTATTGTTTGTGGCGCTGTTGGCAGAGTGGTGAGGTGCAAAGATGGAATTTGTGTTCCTATGCAGTTTGCGTGTTTGAATTTGTCTCCATACCTGCATGAGGGCAATGTGGCTGCAGGCACTCACTGGATGTTCTTTGGGCCAGTAGGGTGATTAAATTTCTACATCCTGGCTGAAGAATAGAGACATCCAGCAGACAGTTCTTCAACCATCTGCTGGATTGTTCCAAACCATCCAGTGGTTTTTATCTTCTGTTATATCTTGGAACTGTCCAAGCACTTGATGTCAAAAGACATGTCCAACAGGACATCCAATGGATATCAGATTTGTCCTGTGGTGTATTCAACAGAAATTCCTGTACGCAATGAATTTTCCTTGACACACAAAGTCAATCCAAAGATTTAAACTATAGAAAATAAATGCTCATTGATATAAAGGATTAAGGAGGTCTTTTGGACATGTACTAATTTCTCTAAGGCTGACACTGCTGCTCACAAATGTCCACCCTGATGTTCAGGTGGACATTTTTTTCTTAAGAAAAGAAAGAAAGAAAAAAACACAGTCACACCCTGGGGACACTAAGCTGATATATTTCTGCCCTTGTGGCCATAGTTGACTTGTGCCAACCTTCAAACTCCCTGTCACCAGTTTTTTTAGTCCATGTAGGTTGCACCCTCAAGCTTTACATGTTTCAGAGGCTGAGCGTTTAGGGGGTTTCCCTTTAGCTCCACCTCCTAGGGAAGCCCAAGCCTTCCATCTCCATGGTTGGTTCCAGGCTTCCCAATGTATGGTTCAACTGCGAGAGGAGACCCTTCATGGTGGAGGAAGGTAGCAATATAGCACCTCCTTCCAACACGCAGGCGTGTCATAGGCGCATGGTGTGCCAAGAAGTTTGTCCTCCGCAGGGCCTAAGAGCCCAGTGGGAGGATTCTTAAAGTTAAGAAGGTTTAATGTGATCCCCAACCTAGGATCATTTGACCGTATTGATGTGTCAGCTTTGTAATATTTGCAGGTAATAGGGTAGATAGCTGGCTCATGAGACAACAATTGCTACATGTAGCAAGGGTTGGCTCAAATTGTAGCTTCATGATAATTTAGCTGTGGCTTAGCTCAGCCCGGTGTGGTTGAGTTTGATGGCTAAACTAGCTAGCTGCAAGCTACACTAGCCACTGGTAAACATGCTCTTATGTAGCACGTATCCAGGGGAGTTTTTTTGTTTTTGCAAAATGCTCCTGATGCAAGGTTCCAATCCGGCGCCCCAGATTAGGTTATTGCCTTTCCAAGATCCAAACCCACAGTGGAAGCAAAAACCAAATATTTAGGTCATGGGTTCAATTCCCAACCACACTAGGCTTCTTTAGTCCAATTTTGCCCCACTGGGCCTTTCTCCCAAAGAATCCTCTTTATTTACTTTATATCTAAACCAGGTCCAATTGGGAAAAACCCAATTTCCCTGCGTATCCAATGTTGAGTGTAATTTGTGGACACGGTACATAGTTCATATGCAATATGAAGTGTACTCATGGAGGCTTTGATAAACACCAGGCTGAACTTCTTTCTTGGTCTCACTCATTGTGTTGACTGGTTGCTGGTGGATTAATCACATCACTTGATCAAGTCACTTGAAAACCGTCACATTGAAGGATCATCTGTCCAGAGGAGGAGAAGTCATCAAACTCAGGGAGTCACAGCTTATTTGTTGTTCTAGTTTTTGATAGTTCTTCATTGTTGTTGTTTGTGTTCAGTTTACTTGTGTAGATTGCTTCTTTGTTCTTCATTCTACTACTACTACTACTGGCTGAAATAAATAACAATTTACAATAAAGACTGACCTGGTGTAACACTACATCCAAAACCTGAATTTACATGAGGCGGCTTGGTTGGGGCTTTCCAGGGTCCTGTGTGAATATGACTAATCTACAAGATAAAAGGTGTGAACTATGTTGGGATGTGTGTGGGCTCCCTGTTAGCTGTTAGCGGATTTAAGCTAGCAGTGAGCACTAACCACCAACAAACCAAAACTAAGCCCGCTACGCTGTGTTATGTCTCTTTTTAGCCCCCCTTGTCCATCATCCAACTTTTGCCATCCGTTTTCCAAGTAGTAGCTCATCAAGTCTGATTTCTTACTGGCAGTACCACCCGCCCTCCCTGTCAGTGAGAGCTCACAATGGGACCTCCTTAAGACGCTTCCCACTGAGCGCTCAGAGCTGTCTCGCAGAGCAGACCGGGCGCGGATGCGCTGAGAGGCGACACAACACGTGTGTCGTCCCCAGCCCCCAAAAGGGTCTTCTCCTCGGGGAGCTTGGGGGCAAACTCCGAAAAATGTACAGCCTGAGGGCGCAAGTACATGGATCGCAGATGAGACCGATATACTGTTTTATCAAGGATTTCACCCACCTCAATGGTTGATCAGCACGTATCTTGTGGGCGACCTTGCTGTTGCCAATTGTGTCAATGAGTGAATTTTTTAGAATTCCCCCCACTCAACATCAGCCACCAGGTTTTAGACATTCCTACTCTTTGACAACAATCGTACACAAACCATCTGGGAAATGGTATGTGTATCAAACATATGCTCACTAGTTTTTCCGAATCCTTTTCCTTTCAAGTGGGTAAAACTGATGCTTAAACATCACATTGTAACACTCTATCACTAAAGCAATGGTGTTACGTAAAAACGAAAGCGTAAAAATGTCAGTTGAGGGGATCTTTGGCAATCGGGCGCCCTGGCAAGCGTATCGACCGGCTTTCAGGTTTTTCCAGCTTGCGAACATATGTTCCCGCTGGTTCCGAAACCTCCTTCTGACTTTCGCCACACGGCCGGGGAAAGTCAGAATCAAGTTCCATGATTGATCAGCTTGCCAAGCCTGAAAGCGAAACAAACCCAGGCAGATTACTGAACAAGTTTTGTTGCATGTGAACTAAGAGACAGCTCCTGCTTACCCGGCAAAGGTTCGGTAAGCCAATCACAGCAAGTATCAGCTATCTTTGGGCCGAGGAGGCGCAGTGCCAAGCTTCTGTTGGGGAGACTGGAGATTCAAGGATCAAAACTTGAATTTTCCTCTCTATCCTATCTCTTTACTTTGTTTCAAATTCATATGAACAGTATTGGTTGTTAACTTGTCACTGGCTGTTGCCCTTGAGCCGATCGTGGCGTTAGCCCCAAGGGTCCCCATAATGTTGAGGTGACTAAGGAGAGGTTTAAAAAGGACAGTGAATGCCATGAGTGGTCCAGTGAGCTGGAAAGAAAAATCAATGGGTACAAGTACTAGGGGCCATCGTCACCAAAATACCAAGAGTCCGTTTGAATCTGCTTGCTGCTGTGTGAGAAACATGATCACGCTGGTCAGTGGGCCACTCATTTTTTCAGAGAAGCATTGGCCACATGAAGTACTATATTGAGCAAGCAAGCTTTGCTAACAACAATCAATTTTCAAATGAGAAACCCTGAGGAAATTCAGAGCAGGTTCAAGTTTTTTGAACAGGCATCCTGGAAGAGCAGTTTGTCCTCCTTGCAAGTGTTTGACTTCCTTTGCCCGTCACTCGCAGTGCCAGAACAGCATGATTCTGTGGCCCCTAATCGTGGAATTCTTGCACTTTATTTCAATTGGCTTCTGGGTGCAAAACTGAGATCTTCCCGCAGCAACCAACTTCAAGAGTCACCGCGGCGCCAACCAGAAAACCGCATATCCAAAAAGAAGATGATTTCTCCTCAATAAGATCACCAATCACCTGCAAAGAACTGGAATCAAGAGGGCCCAGCTCTCCCAATCTGAAGACTGTCGGCATCTTACTTGGCAATAGCGGAGAAGACACGGAGGCTTTGGGCCTCTGGCTTGGCAAGGATCACGCCGATCCCCACAGAGAGACACTTGCTGGTCTCCCTGACACAGCTGCCTCATGGGGGTATTGGATGCGCGCACAGAGCTGCATGGGGGTCTGAATGACGTGCACATGCGCAGCTCGGCGAGTCGACGCCCCCTTTCGCGGACGCAGAACTCTCGAAGCCACGTTCTGGCGCGGCACACACAAACATGTATCAAGCCCTCATCCAGCAGGCCTCCTTTGGCTGATTGGCTCTGCAGGTGCTTGATTTCTAGGATGCAAAATTGGGCATGATTGCGTAAATAACACAGTGTTCTAACTGAGAGACTTATTTTATTAAGCAGACGTGTCGAGGGGAAATTATCCAGCTTGAAATGATTTCTAGTACTACTTAAACAAAGCTGGCGATTTTATCCTGAATAAGCATTGCTTTCGTATTTCTGCACTATTTGGTCGGGTCGCACATATTGAGGATTTTCATTGCGTAAACGGTCGAACACAATCGCTGTTGTTTCTCTGTGACGCGCATCAGAATTGATAGCGCTTTGGAATATTTTCGAGAGAGCTTCAAGGGCTATGTCCACCACGTCGGATTTTGCATCAATGTCTCGCTCTTGCAGGGAAATCGTTACCATCGCATATATCTCAACGAGGTTGTTTTCGAAATCGGTATTCTTCTTGTTCTCTTTCATAAGTTTCTCGCAAATCGGCAGGATTTCGGCAATTCTTTTGACGCGCCCGTTAGCAGATTTATAATGTATTTCTGGGTAATTTTCTGCAATGGTGTCTAATTTGCCAATGAGGGTAGTTGGTTTCTCGGAATCGGATACTTTCCGGACCAAGTTGTGCGTAGGAAATTGTTAGAAGAAAGTTGAGGTATTGTATGCAATTGTTGGAAGAAGGTTGAGGTGTGAGCCAGTGCCAGGTGTTGACGCCAATGGTTAGCTTATCTTTGTGATTAAGTTGGACACGTCTCAAAGAAATAGCACTTACGCATCCGTAAATTGTCGCCTTCTGTCTTTCCGACTCGTGGATAGCGTTTTGAAGAAGCTGGTCAAATGTGGAATGTTTGTTAGAAGCTGATTCCAATCTTGGGCTTCTCTGTCTGCTTACTCGTTCATCGCGACAAGTGAGGAGAAGCTTCGGGGATCATGAACGTGGACTCACATCTGCTGAAAAATGGCTTTCGTGAAAAAGATGGCCAAGATGATAATTTTTTAACCGGACTGCTGACCGCTCCTACGGTCACTAGCATACTGGAGAGAATGTGCAAGAGGACCAGGGCGCTCGGAATGGCCATGGATTGAGTTTTGAACAACATTCTGAAAGTAGAAAGTAACTGAGTCCAAATGCCGGACTTGATGTGAGTTGGAACTTGTAGTAAAGAGTGACTTATAATAGGGGAGAGTATTTGTGGCGAGCAAGCTGACAAAAAGGCCGCTGGGATCACCAGACGGCGGGTGTTTTATAGACGCCTTTCCATGTAAGCAGCGGGGCGAGTTGGACGCCTGACCGTGCCCGCCAAGGCAGAACGCCCCCATCCACGCGCTGCCGAAACACATTGTGCCGGTGGGCACAACACATTTTCTCAGGCAGCTAGTATCTACTGGCTTGACTTGACTGCTAAACAAAATAACCATTGATTGGTTGTAGATGGGAAGTCTGATATACTGTTTCATGATCACGTATGACACCCGTTCCAATGGTCTGGCACGCATTTTTGGGGTCGATATTGGTGTTGCCAATTGTGTGTCCAGTAGACATACAATTTATTTAAGCTATGTATAAACAGGTTTAGGAATTCATACTATTTGACAAACATCGTGCAAAAAAATGGTATGTATGGATATCAAACATATCCTCACTGGTTTTTCCGCATGATTTTTTCCTTGGAGGTGGGCGCAACTGATGCCTAAATGGTTTATAAAGGACGAGACACGCGGGATCATGGTGCAACATTCTATGAATGGAGCAGGTACGTTACGTAAAAAGGACAGCGCGGCATAGGTTAGGGGATCATGGCTTATTTATCATTGACGACCGAGGGTCCGAGCCCGACGTGCCAAGCTCGTGTGCCGGCATTGAGGATGTTCGAGGATGTTCGAACTTGCGGCAAGATGTTTCGGCTGGTTCCGAAACGGTCTTCTGACGTTCGCCACACGGGCGGGTCAAACCCAGCGCCATCCGTGTGCCAAGCCTGGAAGCAAAACGACAGAAGGCAGATTATCGAACAGGTTCTGTCGCATGTGCACTAGGGCATAGTTTACCCGGCAGCGTGCCGATCACGGCAAGCCTCGTCCGCGACTATCTTCGGCCCGGTGAGGCGCAGTGCCAAGCTTGTGTTCGGCAGACTGAAAATTCAAGGATTAACACTTACCCGCTCAAGTCACCTCTCTTTCCGATCGATTCTCTTTACTTTGTTTCAAATTCATATGGATACCCAGAGGGTCCCCACAACTTTGAGGAACTTGGACTCCGGAGAGGATGCCTGATGCCATGAAAGAAAAATCAATGGGTACAAGCTCCACTGCCGGGGCCATTGCGAGCTTAACTAAGAGCATCTCCAACGGCCCGGGGGGCAGTTGGCCTGTGTTCCCCGGCCCTCAGACACATTTCACAGCAGTTGCGGCTCAGCTCCAATTATGGACTCGCAATCCGACGGAAAGCTCACTCCTCCAGCGCCACCCACCAGCACCCACCACCCTCTGCAAGCCTGATTCCGGTCATCAGGATGCACACATATCGATGACTGGAACGTTCTGGTCGTCGGGACACATGTATTTCGGTGACCGGAGCAAACCCGGTCATCAAGTGGAGGAAACACTGCTCTTGATGACCAGAACGGACCCGGTCATCGAGGGGAGTGTTTACTCCTCTCGATGACCGGAACGGACCCAGTCATCGAGGAGTGTTTACTCCTCTCGATGACCGGAACGGACCCAGCCATCGAGGGGAGTGAACACCCCCTCGATGACCGGAGAGAACCGGTCATCACTCCCCTCGATGACTGGGTCCGTTCCGGTCATGTTTACTCCTCTCAATGACCGGAGAGTACCGGTCATCGAGGGGAGTGTTTACTCCTCTCGATCATCAGAGAGAACCGGTCATCAAGGGGAGTGTTTACTGCTCTCGATGACCGGAAAAGACCCCGTTATCAAGACGAGGCTCGTTGATTCAATTGATGAAGTTTTTTGTTTCTTGCTTGGTGAGCTGCAAGTGTTGATACTGTGTCGTCCATCTTTGCGAGGCATGAAGACGAGCGGATGCAGGTGTGTGTGGTCGATTGCGGCCGGGAGGCGACCGGCAGAAGTCAGCAGGTGATCGCGGGTTGGACTGCCCCCCGTTAGCGCGCAAAACAGGAACCCGGGCAGCCAAAGTTCGCCCCCGAACGCCCAGTCGCGGCTCCGGTAGAGATGCTCCAAGGCACTCCGAGGAGGCGCCAAGCGTCTCAGTTGTGGGAAGCCCCCGAGTGCGAGCGGAGGGCCGGAAGACGAGCGGTCTTGGGCGGCGTTGGCCAGCCAGACCCGGCGCCAAGCTGGCGCGGCCCAGCAGGGAAGCGCGGCGGCGGCACACTCAGACCGCGCGACGGCATCAGGCTTCCGGCGCCCGCTCGAGAACCAAGGTTCTCATGGGAGCAGGGGATGGGACGAAAGCCGGCGGGCGCAGAAGACAGGTATGTTTCGTGGCCGTTGTGGAGAGATGGGCGCGGCGTGTAGGCGGCGTGATTGGGGAGTAAAAGTATGTACTGGGATGGAATAAGGAGGCCAGGACGCAACAAAGGGTGGTAATTTTGTGGACTGTGGAGGATCGCTGGCGGAGTGCGCGTGGCACGAGCGCAAGACATGTACAGAAGGGGGGGGTGTCAAGAGTTGCCCTCAGCGACCCACGCGAGATACTCGGCATGGAGTTTCTTCTGGCTCTCCCACTCCTTGAGCAGCTTCTTGCGGCGCGACTTGGCGAGTTCCTCGCCGGCGGGCGCGGCATGGGTGGGCACGCCGTTGGGGTCGAAGCGTGCGAAGGCGGGGTCGGCGGCGAAGAGGGCCTCGGGGGGTGTTTTTCCGCGGAGGATTTTCTCGCGGCGCTTGCGGGCGTTCTCGGCGGCCAGCGCCGCCGCCTGGCGCTCCCGCTCGCGCGCGGCCTTCTGCTTCTCGTCGCGCGCCTGGAGAAGCATGGATGCGGGCAGCAGCTTCACCAGCGCCTTCCCGTCTGGTGGTGTGTGTGGGCCGAGAGGTCAGTGCATGGACGCCGGGCGGAGCAGGGATCGGCTTACCGTCTTGGTCGTCCAGCGCCACCCCCACCTCGACCAGCCGCTCGTCCCGCAGCTGGTCGCACGCCTTCAACACCTCGCCGGCCGTCGGCATCGCGTCCGGCCGCGAGAGCTCCGCCAGCGCCGTCCAGAACGCGTGCCAGATCGGCAGATGGCCCGCCAGCGTGCTCCTCAACTGCCCGGCCCCACTGGATCGTCAGCCCCCACATGCGCGTCCTCTTCTTCGAGAGCAGAAACACTCACGGGCTCAGACAGGTGGTCCACATGCAAGTCTTGGCCGCCGAAAAAGGAAGCCGAGTCGGCGTGGTCTAGAGGGGACGAAAGAGATCCGAAATCAGCACCGGCCCGAGCAGAGAGAGACCAAAGAGAGAGCGTGTACCTGAGGGAGAGAGGTTGAGCAATCGCAGATGGGCTTCGAACTGTTGCTGGCAGAGCGCACTCAAGGCCTCAGTCAACGCGGCGGGATCGGCGGGCTTCTTGAGCATGTGTTCGCGGGCGGCCTTGCGAGCGCGGTCGCGGAACGAGGACCATTGGATCCAGTGCTCCATCGCCTGGGGCTCGGCCTACGCTGGGCGCGCGGGACACGGGCCAGGGGAAGACGGTCCGTCAAAAAAGCGTGGAAGGATGGGCAGTGGGGGGCGAGAGAACGCACCGGATCGCAGACGTTCCAGCCGATGAGATCGCCGGTCGCCGGCGGGCCGGGCTCAGCCAGCCCGAAGACGCGGAGCATCTTGCTGACCCAGGCGGCGATAGCGGAGACGACGCGGAGACTGTGGCCGTCGGGCTGGACCCTGAGGGCGCCGATCTCGGCGGAGATGAACTTGTTGGTCTCGGCGACCAGGGTGAGCAGGTGTTTCATGGCCTCAGGGGTGTTGAAGGAGTCGCACAGCGCGGCATGGAAGTCTGAGCGGGCGCTCTCGAAGCTGTGTGTGTGTGTGTGTGTGTGTGTGTGTGTGTGTGTGTGTGTGTGTGTGTGTGTGTGTGTGTGTGTGTGTGTGTGTGTGTGTGTGTATGTCAGTGGCCTGGGCGGGGCTACGGCGGGGAGCGTGGGGGCGGCTTACGTCGCGCTGAGCGGGTGGGAGGCCGCCACGGAAGCGCCCAGGTCGATCGCCTGGATCATCTGCTCGGCCGACCGCTCGTACCGCAGGGCCTTGACGACTGCGAAGAAGTTCTATCTTCATAGCAAAGAAGCATCAGCCATGCGCAGACCAGGACGAGCAGAGCAGGGCGCTTGCTGCTGTGACGACCAGCTGACGCACGTTGAAGGTCGCTTCCTGGTGGCGGACCTCGGCCATCGCGCTCTCGGCGAAGTCCATGCCCAGGTCCCATCGTTGGCCAACAAACGAGAGCCGGAGGTGTCTCGCGGAGTGTTGCTTCAGCGCGTCCTACGATATCTCTGAAAAGGTCAGCACACAGATGCACATGGCGGGGTTAGTGGGGGAGCCGGACGTACGCCGATGGTGATGAAGTTCTTGAGGGACTTGGACATCTTGAGGCCTTCGATGTGGAGGTGGCCGGTGTGGATGAAGTAGTTGACCCATTGGGGACAGTTGTGGTACGCCTGTGCGGAGGAAAGGAGATGGAAATTAACTTCTGAGGTGATGGGGGATGGATGTGGGGGACGGACCTCGGACTGGGCCATCTCGTTGTCGTGGTGGGGGAACATGAGGTCGACGCCCCCGGAGTGGATGTCCATGGCGTCGCCGAGGACGGCGCTGGCCATGACGGAGCACTCGATGTGCCAGCCGGGGCGTCCGGGGCCCCAGAGGCTCTCCCAGGCGGGCTCGCCGGGCTTGCTCTTCTTCCAGAGGGCGAAGTCGGCGGGCGAGCGCTTGCCGTCGGCGGCCGCCAGCGCGCCCTCGCCCTCGTCGAGCAGCTTCTTGTTGGCCTTCGAGCCCGGCTGGAGCTTGGCATAGCTGTGGCAGAACTCGCCGCCGTTGACCTCGGCGCCGTCGAAGGCGTTCACGTCGAAGTACACGCTGCCCTCGTGGGCATACGCAAAGCCCCGGGCGACGATCTTCTGGACGTACTCGACGATCTGGGGCACGTAGTCGGAGACCCGGGTGAGCACGCTCGGGGGCTCGACGCCCAGGCTGGCCATGTCGTCGAAGAAGGAGCGTTCCCAGTAGGCGGCGAGTTTCTTGAAGATGGCGTGGTCGACGACGGTCGAGCCGTGCTGCTGGTCGAGCCATTTCGAGAGCACTTCCGAGGCGCCGTCGACCAGCCGGTGGGCCTCCGACTGCGAGTTCTCGGTGGGTTGGTCTAGAGCGCCGATAGCTCGGGTGAGGGCGCTGTGGCTGGCTGCCTGTAGGATCGAGGGAGATGAGATACAGAGAGGTGTTGGGATGGGAAGGAAAGGGATGTACCATGGCGTCGATCCACATTCCGAATTTCTCCTCCCTTGCGACCATCTCGGCCTTCCATCCGGGCTCGCGGGCGGCCTTCTGGAGCAGCTGTTCGATATCCGCGGACTGGTCTCCGAGCAGTTTGCTGGTGGTGTTCCGCTGGTATGCCTCTAAACTCTGGCGGACCTGGCCGACGAGTTCCTGGGTGAGGGTGCTGAGTTCTGTGCGCAAGTTGTCGAGCAGATGCTGCTGGCGTGCGCGCTGGATGATCTTGTCGTCGATGTCGGTGACGTTCATGACGAAGTTGACCTGGTATCCGAAGTAGTCCCTGGCAATCCTCCGGAGGATGTCTTGGGTGACGTAGTTCCTGTTTTTTTGAGGTTGTTGGTCAGCCTTTTTCTTTGGTGCAGTTGTTGGTTGTTGCAGACGTGCCTGGCGTGGCCCATGTGGCTGGCATCGTACACGGTTGGTCCGCAGTTGTACCAGGTGATTCTGTTGGGATGCTTGGGGATGAACGGGACCTGGAGGGGGGGGGGGGCGTGTTAGTGTTTTGTGTGTGTTGTTTGTGTTTGTGTTTGGGTGGTACTGACTTTGGATTTGGTGAGTGAGTTGTATATGCTGAGGGGCGATGTTGTTCCTGGTGGTTGTCTCCAGTGGGTGGGTGCCATCCTCGGTGTCAGTGTCCTCGTCGTCGCTCGCTGCATCCTTCCCTCGGCGGAGGAGGAGGAGCGCATACAGCCAGGCAGCACTGCACACTGCCCGCTGACATAAGCAACGACATCCACAAAACCAACCACAAACCAACAACAACCACACCAACTCACACGAAAATGTCTTCATCGAAACTGATGGTAAACTAACTATCACATCCCCACTCAATCAAACCACCAGCTGACGGCTTCCATCAGTTCAAGGGCGACAAGAAGGAGAAGAAGAAACACAGGAAGCGCCGCAGAGACCAGCACGAGCCAGACGAGCACCCCGAGCCCACCGAGGGCTGGCTGAACCCGCCCAGCCAGGCGCACATCCAGGGCCCACTCTACATCATCTGCATCCGGCCGGCGACCGGGCGGGCGGAGGAGAGCCGGCCGAGTGCCCTGGCCATCCAGCCCTCGCCCCTCTCCCCCATCGCCCCCCTCGTCCCCGCCCCGCTCGACCCAGCCGCCCTCCAGAGCCTCGAGCCCGCCGACGTCAACCACGTCCTCGTCGCCACCCGCATCATCGACAGCACCCACAAGCTCACCCTCCGCACCGCCAACGCCCGCTACCTCGCCGCCGACCAGCTCGGCGCCGTCTCCGCCGAGCAGGAGGCCCGCGGGCCCCAGGAGGAGTGGGCCTTCGAGCCCGTCCCCGCATCCCCCAACGACGACCATCCTGACCCCGACGGCATGTTCACACTCAAGTCCTGTCTCTACAACAAGCTGCTCTCCGTCGAGGAACTCGCCTCCGGCAAGCTCGTCCTCCGCGCCGACTCCGACTCCCCCGCCGAGCCCGCCGCCCACCTCCTCGTCCGCATGCAGGCCGCCGAGCTGCTCAAAGCCCGCAAGCGGCTCGCCGACGAGCAGGCCCAGAAGGGGCTGCTCTCCGCGGCTAAGACCGCCGACGCCGGACTCACCATCCTCAAGCCCGGACAGTCCTTCCACGACCTCGAAGCCAACAACATGTACGCAGCCTCCTCTTCTTACTCTTCTACTCTCAAACTCATCCATCCACCCTTAACTTAACAGTCGCCAGTATCAGGCCAGGGGCGCCGGCCGACTGCAGCTCCCGGCCGAAGGCAACGCCGGGCTCAAGAAGGCCCGGAAGGAGGGCCGGCTGGCCGAGGAACTGCTCGACCGGCGCGCCAAGCTCAAGAGCGACCGCTATGCCAAGGTACCCCCGCCCTCCACCTCGACCTCACCATCCCTCACACTAATCTCTTCTTCTCTGATCTCTTTCGTAGTAATCATTTCACCTCGCCCGTCAAATCCTTCTTTTTTGTAAATTCATCCACCCCTCTGCATGCTCCCCGCTCGGGGACGCGTTGTACCAACCAACGAGTGTGGCATCCGTGGTGCCCGCCAGCCCCGTGTGTCAGAGGAACGCTCTCCGAACTTGGCAAATCTCCTCTGCTGCCGGGTGAAGCAAGCCTCCGACAGCCCTTGGCAGGCGGCACTTGAGGCTGTAACCCAAACCCATGCCCCGGGCCCCGGGGTTCAGGGCTTGGGATGGCGCTCTGGCATGCCCCCAACCCCGGGCCCCGGGGCATTGCATTCTCATGGGTCAATTGCTCAGCACAGGTTTGAGCCATTTTTTTTGGATTCCTGTGTTCATGCAGGAATGGCCATGTGACATGTGCATGTTGTGGTGGCATCTTAGCAAGAAGAAAATCAAGGTTAGTTGCCTAAACAGCAGTAAATGGAGGCTGCACTTGTCCAGCTATGGTGTCCAAAATTGCATAAGATTTTCTTACATAAAATCATAAACTGCAATTTTGGCTGGGAGATGTCACTTTAAGTTTTATGCACGCTGACCTCTCCCAGCCAAAATTGGCTTCATGATTTTATGTAAACTGTGACATACACCATAATCAAAGATTGCAAGTGATGATCTTGCCTAAACAAGGAGGGGGAGGCTTTGCTGGCCTGATTGTTGTCAGAATTCTAGTTTCTGTCGCCGCTCACAGCAACGGTGCAACAAGTACAATACATGTAATTGTATTTCACTGTATTGTATTGAAAAAATATCATATCTGTATCGTAATTTTTTCCAAAAACTGTACATATGTATCATTATCATTGGAATCGTTTTGTGAAACCAATACAAAACGTATTTATTGTAATTGAATGTATCTGCATGAAAATACAATACAATACATGTATTGTAATTGTTGCAGCGTTGCTCACAGTCTCTTTCCTATTCCTGTCCTGTCATCCTGTCCTGTTCCCTATCCTGTCCTGTGCCCTGTCCTGTCCTGTCCCTGTCACCTGTTCAGTTCCCTGTCCAGTACCCTGTTCTGTTCTGTTACCTGTCTTGTCCTGTCCTGTCCTGTCCTGTCACCTGTCCCTTCATCTCCTGTCACTTGTCTACGCCCCCTTTGGATCTTGTTGAGGGGGCTCTCTAGTTGTCTTCTTAAGTTTGCTCCTCACATTTGAAATAGAGCATTGGGTCTGAGCCCCAATCATCCTCCTGTTATGCTCCTTGGTCCTATCAGTGACCCCAGATAGTCTTGCCTCATCTTCTTGCGCTGAAATCTTAACAATTCTTTCCATCCAACCTTCATAATTTGAGGTGGTTCATGAAATCACAGAAATTCCGCAAAAATCCACAAACAGCTGGATTTGCAAGCAGTGGTTAACTTGATCACATCTGAGACATATTTCAAGTTGAGACATTCAAGGTGAACCTGAACTACCTCATTCCTTGACCAGACTGATTCAAATTTTGTTTGAATTTGATTTACATAATATTATACATAATTTGAATTACTGTGACCATACACTGGGTCCCAAACTTGTTTCAAAAGACAACTTAACTGTGTTTCCTTAAGCCCCTCTTCCCTCACAGCATGACCAGCTTGCTAATCCATCTCAATCAATCACATCCTTCACAGAATCCACTAGCCTCCTCAACTGATCAATCACCCCGTTTCACTGAGTTACCTATGATGTATCCCATCCTGGCCTTTTTGGCTATACTTCTATCTTGTCATGCAATGCAGGATATCTGTGAACCTGTGATTGATAAGCATTTTTTATCCCATCATGAGGAAACTCAGGGCCAAGATCATTACTCTCAACTGACATCAACCTCAGGAATCAAACCCCAGGAAAACATAATTCAAAGCCCATCAATGGCCCAAATGGATCATGAAAACACTGCCTCGACTCTGGTAGGTATCAGAAATACTGGCCAGCTAGACCCTGGAGCTCAAGAGCAAACACACCATCATGGATCTAGCATTGTTAAGGGTTCTTCATCATTGTCAGCAGTAAGGTTCAATAGACTTCCAGAAAATAATCAGAATCATCAATGTGGAACAATTACCAAAACAGACTCTGATCCCCTTCATGTCCCAGAAGCCCAACGAATTTCTGAAACAAAACTCACAGATTCAATCACTAAAACCCAAGCCAAGAATAGAGACACAAAGATGGATTTTTTGGGTGATTTCTTTGACTCAGCCTATATGAGAACTGCACTTCATGAAGGATTTCAAAGACACAGAGAGCCATTCTCATCAAGAGAGAAACCTACACACAAGGATCTGGAATACCATTCAATGGAGAAAGCTAAGAGCTCAACAGCAAGTCCTGAAATCAGCAAAGCTCCTGATACTGGCAGTGGGCTGGGTAAATTTGGAACAGTAGGGAAGAAGCCTAGAACACCCCGTCCTTTGGCCATAATTGGGACACGGAAAATGAATCATGATCTGATGTCTTTGGAGCAAAAACTGATCAAAGGCAGGCCCATTGAGAACTCCAACAATCTCAAACAAATCAAAGAAACCAAGCATGCTTCCTTGGGAGTATCACTTGATGTTAGTGAACATCTGGAATTGGGCTCTACTTCCATCCAAAAACCCACATCAAATCAAGCAAGCCACATGACTCCCAGATTTGCCACCTCTAGTAGCCCTGCAGAAAACAATATGATAAGACAAGTTCCTCAAAAGGTGAATGAAAAAATGAGATCTTCAGGACCCAATAAACCACTGGATAATATTACATCCTCTATTCCACCCAAAAGAGCAGTTGGAAATGTTGGCCCTTACACAGGTAGAATCAGGAAGATGGGTGATAGAATATGTTCTGAACCACTCAAAGAAAAATTAGATGAATCAGTCCCTCTGAAGAAAATGAAAGCCAAGCATTCAGATTTCAACACTGGGTATAATGCTTCCTCAGGTGCATCAATTCATTTTAGTAAAAAGGAAATGGGTTCTATTTCCATCCAGAAACCTAAATCGAATCACCCAAGCCAAGTGCCTCCCAGCTGTGGTACTTCTAGTAGCCCTGCAGAAAAAAATAAAAGAAAAAGTTTCGATGATTGCTTGGAGGAAAGAGTGCTTAAGAGACCCAAAACCAATGTGGACCTTTCACAAGTTTCTCAAAAGATGATTGAAAAAATGCAATCTTTGGGATCAAATAAACCACTGAATAATATAGCATCCTCAGTTCCACCCAGAGGAGCAGTTGGAAACAATGGCCCCTACATAGGTAGAATCAGGAAGATGGGGGATGCAATAGGCTCTGACCCACTCAAAGAAAAATTAGCTCAACCAGTCCCTCTGAAGAAAATGAAACTCAAGCATTCTGATTTCAACACTGGGTCTATCTCTCAGCTGAATATGAGACCTATTGATAAGGGGATTGTATCCAATTCAATGAAAATAAAAATAAAAATCCATGAGTCCGCAAAAGCTGGCTCACATTCTACAGTACAAACCAATTCAGCTAGAATTGGTTATGTGACAAAATGTATGAAGCAATCAGGAACCAAGGTGTTATCTGGAGAAGATGAAAGCTCAGTAAGAAGGCCAAGGTATGTGGAACAACCTCATTTGTCCCAGGCAATCAAACTGGTAAATAAAATAGGGCACTCCAATCAAGACACTCCAAGTGACCCAACCTCTTCTCAAAACAGCAGAAAAAAGTCCGAAGATCTGCTTGTTCAGAGCCTGGACAAGGCTCCCAAGAAACCCCAAGAGCGGGCAAAAGCCATTGCATGTTCAGTTCTCCGCAATAAAACAGACAGATTTCACCTTACAAGCACAATTGCCAATTCAAAGATGGAAATCTTGTATTTCAACAAGAATAGCCTTGTTGCTGAAGATCCTCATAAGCATGTTCAGGATACATTTCAGAAGCTTCTTTCTTCAATAAAATTGGGAAAAACAGGAAGCATCATGTTACATGCAAAGAATTTTGAAATGATTTATAAAGATTTACACTCAGCTACCCATAAATTCATGGTTTTGGAGGACCTTGCAAAGAGTGGACTGAGGAGCAGGAAGAATTTTATTCATGCGATGTGTGTAAACAAATTTGATGGTTTCTTGAAGAACAAACAAATGTGGTTCAAATTCTGGGAGAGACAGACTGATGGCAAAATCCAATTTGGAAGAGAAATGAAAAATGAAATATTCTCATCTGGTGGAAGTGCAGAGGAGATATTTCCTTTGTTCTTATTACATGTGCAGATGATTGATCAAATAATGAATCCTTGTGAATCCATCAGAGAAAAGATTGAGGATGCTCCCCATATGATAAAGCAGGCAATAGAAATCTTTAAAGCGTCTGCACCAGTCATATTGAAAACAGGAGATTGCAAAAATACTTGGAGAAATGTATTTCCCTGTAGGATTTGGAGCCTATTGAAGGACTGGATGAAGAGCTCGTGCACAGAGGAAGTGCAGAGAATTGCTTTCAATGAACAACAAGAGTTAAAAGGAATTTTCAAGACGTTTTTTAACATTGTTTTTATCTCATCATTTGACCAGTTGAACAATCACCTGTGGTTTACTTGCAAATTTCAGATGGAAAGAATGTATTTCAATCAAGACACTCTTTTCATCAAAGACCCAAATGAGAAAATCCAAAAAGCAGTCAATGATTTACTGAGAGGAATCAAAATCAATCAAAGCACAGGAAGCATCACTTTGAATGCTGAGACTGCCCCCAAAAGGTTTTCTGAGTTGAAAGAAGCTTTCCTGTCTGAATCTGAATACCATCAAGCTGCATTGGATGGTAATGACATGGAAACTAACAAAAAAGTAAGGATGGACGCCAATTTTGCTCAGAAGTTTCATGCCAAATCTGTGAATGAGTTTTTAGAAGTCAAGAATCTGTGGTTAAACTTCTGGGAAAAGCAGCACAACATCAAACTGGTTGATCTGAACTTTGCAATTGAACTGCTGGCAAACAATGAGTTCCCGTTGGATCTTCTTGAAATGACCTATCCATTGTTTCTCTTTTACATTCACATGTTTTTCATTGTCATTGGACCACCAATCAGATCATTGGCTAATGATCAGCGCAACAATGACAGAAATATTGCAGAACTGTTGAAAAAGGCAAAGAGAATCTTTGAGGAATTTGCGACTTCTGGCTCTTTAAGAAAATATGCACAGAGGAATGCAACCCGGCAGGTCCCCTCTGTGGCATGGTACTGCTTAGAAAATTGGATGAAGGAGTCTGGCAATGAACAATTGATGAAGATTGCTTTTGGAGGAAAGAAAAATCTGAGAACCCCTTTCAAAATCTTTTTCAATACAATCTTTAGAGCCTCAATCTCGCAGTTGAACACCCACCTGACTATGTTTGAAGTTTAAATCTTAATCACTGTTTTTAATTTTCACCAAAGCTTCAATACAATCACATCATTAGCTTTCACCAGTTCTTTCATCTCAATGTCACAGCCTGTCTGATCTAGCAGAAGAGGATAAGGATTCAATTGTAATACTGATCCTAATCCCTTTTTTGTAATTTTGACTATAGATACTAGAGGCTAAGGTGGCTTTGCCGCTGCAGGTTTATGGTCCACCCTCATAGCTGAGTACTGCATATAAATTACTCTATTTAGGTTGTGATGGATAATCACTTTACTATAAGTTCCACCTTGACCAAATGCATCTTCTACAAATCAGCCTTCATGCCTAGTTCATTATGCTTTAATTGAACATGATTGAGCTAATCTCTTAGATTACCTGCATTTTAGATTACATATGCTTGTATGTAGTGATGCTTATACTAAGACTATCTTGTCTAATCTCTATCAAATGAGGAATTACAAGGTAACTTTTGAACTGTGGCCTGACTCCAAGAGAGAAAAATATAAAATCACTTGCAATTAGATTTTATTCAAGTTGGCACATCACAACTTTTTTCCCCAACCTGAAAGTATGCCACCTTCATCATATAGTTCATATCAAACTAAGCCTCAACCTTGGTTAATTATAACTGATCCATTGGCTTGCTCTTGCAATGAAATCTGATGGACAAGTCATCAATCCATACAGTAATAGATCAGACAATATTGAATGTAAATAAAGGATATATAAGAAATAATCAGGAAAGGATTTTAAAATAGGAGTGCTTTGGAACTGCTAATTGAGAGAGAAAAGAACAAATCTGCTCAGCCAGAACAATTAATCCGGAGGAGCAAATGGAGAGTCTGTTTGGCTTTGATTGTGTTGGCAAGGGGGTTGAGGACAATAGGCTTGTTGGCGTCGCCCTGGAAGACGGGCTGGCCCTGCTCGCCGGGGAAGGCGTTGTCGAGGGAGTGGGCAAGTAGCTGCTGGCCGTGGTTGACAATCTCGACGCAGTCGAGGAAGCTATCGTCGCGCGATCCCGGCTCGCCGTCCTCCAGCCAGCCCTTGCTGTACGCCACCCTGTAAGCCAAAAAACACGTCAGTCTGGGCTGGGGGCTGGGGGGAGAAAGAGGAGGGGGACATACTCCCGGCTCCAGCAACGGTACTTCTGGTCCCGCTTCGCCTTTGTGATCGACGGCTTGAACACCCTCTTGCCCGCCGAATGGGTCGCGAAGAGCGTCTCGGGCCGCGCCAGGTCAGCCAAAGAGGCTGATGGCGTGCCCCGCGAGGAGGGCGGCGCCCAAGGCGGTCGTCCTGGGGAGAAGCCAGAGGGTGAGCCCTGGCTGGGAAAAAGGAGAGAGAGAAAGGGTGTGAATTGATCACTCACTCTTTCATCTCGGAGCGCTCGACCACCACGCCCAGCAGGTCGGCCTGGAGCTGCAAGAGGGTGTCGCTGGCCGACATCCCGCCGTTGACTTTGAGCAGTTGAGCGGGCCGGTGGGGGCGGGGTTGTAGAAGGTGAGGGACTCGCGGGTCTGGAGATGGGGGCGTCTGGGCAGGGAGTGTTTAGCGGTGGGCGTCTGGGGGAGGCCGCAGGTGGGGAAGGTGGAGGAGGTGGATGAAGTGGAGGCCAAGTAGCTGTGGGAGAAGCGCGAGTTGGTCAGGGGGCAGAGTTGGGCGGGCTGCCATGGCGATGGAGGTGGTGAGACTGGTGCAAGGCATTTGCATGGCAACAAGTATTTGCCCGTTTGGATAAAACAGTGGTGCATCGTGTGACGGTTTGGTGGGCAAAACGGTTGAGGTGTTTGTGCTTCGGATGGCGCTGTTGGGCACGTGTACATCATCGTAGTCGAGATGGTCCAGGTGTATTGTCTCCACGTCAGTCGCCAGGGTTGCATCAAGGCATGTGGAGGCGGTCAGAGCTGCAAGTTCGGAGCAATATATAAGAGCATCTCCAGCAGTCCGGGGGTGGATCGCGCTGCTTTTGGCAGGCAGAGATTCACTTTTTTCCAATCTCTCAGAGATTTCCAAGTCTCTCACCTGCCGCTGGCTTCCACAGGCTGCTATAGACATGGGAATGTAGCAGGCCAGAGGCAAAAATGACACATTTTTTATGCTTCCATCAAAAAGTACCTTCTGGCACAAAGGCCACCCAACAGGGAATGCTGATTGTATTGTGAAGGATGAGGCTGGCTGGACCTTCAAAAGCACATGGACCAGCTTGAGTAAGCAAAAATTGGCGCAACCCAAGCCACAGCCTGTTTAAGTCAGCACTATCCACCCCCGGACTGCTGGAGATGCTCTAAGGGGAGGAAGGGCCGCGTGAGGGTTGATTCCCCAGCCAAGCGCTTCACTTGGCTCACGCCCCTCCGTTGTCGCACTTGCGCAGTCTGAGGGGATATACATAATGGTGACCCCCCTTTTGCATAATGCCTTCACTGCGTGCGCTGGGGGTCATCCGTGTTTTGTCTTTTAAACCTGCTAGACAGGAAGGGACAATTCACAAGTTTTTTGTATTTTTGGGGTTAAACGGTGGGTATTAAATAGGGGGGTTCACAATTTAATTTTATAAAACTTTGGAGGTGGTTTTAGGGGCAGGCTTTAGGCACGCCAAAAAATTCCCAGATGCCCGCCAAAAAAGGTGTGCACTCCTGACCACTCCAAGATTTTTGGAGTGCAGGATGGTTTACTCCAAAACCAGCCCCCATTTGGAGTGCACAACCCTGCACTCCAGGTGGTATGGAGTGAACACCCCGCCACGCCAAAACCAGCCCTCAGCTCCCCTTGACCGCCGGTCTGCGGCGGCTACACATGTCCCTCTTGATGACCGGGACTAACCGGTCATCAAGAGGACAAACACAGCACTCTTGATGACCGGGACGGACCGGTCATCAAGAGGACACACCCCTCTCAATGACCGGGACGGACTGGTCATTGAGAGGACACACCCCTCTCAATGACCGGAACCGACCAGTCATCAAGAGGACAAACACACCCCTCTTGATGACGGGGACGGACCGGTCATTGAGAGCAACACTGGGTCGCTACGCTACGCTACGCTATTTCAGCGCTACGCGTTAGCGTAGCGGCAAAAAGCGCCCGGCTATTTTGCATAGCGTTAGCGCGCTGTTAGCGCCGCTACGCTACGCTAATTTTCAGCGGCGCTAACAGCGCGCCAATTCTTTGTTAGCGTTAGCGCGCCGCTACGCTACGCTGCGCTGTGCTACAGCGCTTTTAGCGGAAAAAAAGCCCTTTTTTCCCGCTAAAGGCGCTGTAGCGCAGCGTAGCGCGCGCTCTTTTGCGCCCTGCATGTTTAGCGTTAGCGCAATTGCGCGCATCTGCGCTAACGCTACGCTATCAGCTAAAATAGCTGCGCACCGCGTGCGCGTAGCGTTAGCGCATATGCGTGCAATTGCGCTAACACTAAGCTAAAAAATAGCGCATTTGCGCTGCGCTACGCTACGCTAACCGCTATGGTTAGCGTAGCGACCCAGTGTTGTCGAGAGGACACACCCCTCTCGATGACCGGCACAGACTGGTCATCGAGAGGACAAACACACCCTTCTCGATGACCGGGACGGACCGGTTATTGAGAGGACGCTGGTCATCAAGAGGAGACAACCCCTCTTGATGACCCGGAAAGTCCGGCCATCGAGAGGAAAAACCCCTTGATGACCGGGAAAGACCGGCCATCAAGAGGACAAACCCCCCCTTGATGACTGGGACAGACCAGACCGGTTATGTCAGCCTATGTGATGCCAAGGATATTATCCTTCTAGCTACACGTGGTGCAAAGCAAAAGATTAGAGTTATAAAACTCTAAGACAAAGTTATAAGGGTTAATTCCAACGTAATTGTTGGGAATTATGGCATAAGAATAAGGCAATTTGGGCCAATTTGGGCCAATTTGACGTAATAAAATGAATATAATTAATTTTAAGAGGGGCCTGATAAATCAGGGATGTTTAATCCCTCTAGAATGAAGAACTGGGGCCTGTAAACAGGGGTGTTTCAAATCCCAGAAAGAAATAGCGGAGAATCTCAAGAGAAGGGGCTTAAACTTACTAGTATAAGACCCTAGGGGCACTTGAGGTTCTTCAGGCGTGAAGTTGGGCAGTTGGAGGCGCTCAGAAGAGGTAATCTTGAGGGCAGGGTGGTTACTGGACAGCTTCAGGGCGGTAATTGGGGCTAAAAATCACGAAAGTAGGTATTTTACCTGGCAAATCACAGGCTATTGAGGCTGTTGAAGGCGGGTAAAATTCTAGTAGGTAATGTAAAGCTGGGAAATCTCCTTTTTGGCGGAGAAAGGGCCCTTTTTATAGCCTAGGCAGGCCTCCAGGGGCGCCCAGGGGACAGGGGGACACTTGTGGGCGCATTCTGAGGCAATTTGGTTGCGCCAGAAGGCGCTGTAGGTCGTGGAACCTTGGGGCTTGGATACAAGGGTTGCCAAGAGCCTTTTACAGAGGTTCTGCGTGTTTTTACACATGCCTTACACGTCATGGGGGCTGGTTTGGGGGTTCTGTGACGCTCATTTCCGTGGAAATGTGCCACAGAAGGTACTAGATCTGGCTTCTGTGTACTTGTACACGTGCAAGCAGTGCTTCATACATGTTCTGGAGGCGCTTATTAAGTGCTCCAGTTCATTTGACCCCTTCTACATATTTACTACAGTTGTAATTTACACGTAGTGAGGCTTGGGAGAAGCTGGGGCGCTTTCTAGTGTCGCCTGTGCACGTTGCAAGAGCCTTTTTCCATCTAGAATGTTTTGATATTGAATGACGTGGTAATTACATCTTGTTTGGTGATTAATTACATGTGTACAAGACATATAACACATGTAATATTGCTATTGGGGCGTATTCTAGCCCATTCTTACTTACTGGTAACCTGAGCGCTTTGGTTGCGGGCTAGTTTATGCATTATGCATATATGTACACTAGGAGCGCGGGCTTGAGCTCTAGGCAACAGAGCACGCGGGCTTGGGTGCGCCACGCAACAAACAAAGCCATCTTTTAAACTATACACAACACCTCAGTTACGTCACTGAAAATGGGTGTAAATATATGTACTTAAATATATATGTGCATACAAGTGCATCCACGCGGGGCGTGATGCACTTGCGCAAACTTTGAAGTTAGTTTACACAAGGAAGGGATAACAATTAAGGGTACTTGTAAGTGAGGTACCCTGGGTTATTTTACCCGTAGAATAAGAATCTTCTATAATATTTTACATATTAATTACATAAAGCTGAGTAATTAATTATTTATATATGTATTTAATGTTTTTGCGTAGTTTTACATATGTAAGAGTAATAATGTCTCTTTCATATGTAAAACTACTTTTTATATTTTTATTTTTCACGGTGGCTCTGCCATAGTAGCCAGCTGACAGGTTATCAAGGGATACAGCTCTTGATGACCGGTCTGTGCCGGTCATCGAGAGGGGCTTTGTCCTCTCGATGACCGGTCTGTGCCGGTCATCAAGAGGGGTGTGTCCTCTCACTGACCGGTCCGTCCCGTTCATCGAGAGGGGTGTGTTTGTCCTCTTGATGACCGGTTGGTCCCGGTCATCGAGAGGGGTTGTGTCCTCTCAATGACCGGTCTGCGCCGGTCATTGAGAGGGGTGTGTTTGTCCTCTTGATGACCGGTCCGTCCCGGTCATCAAGAGTGCTGTGTTTGTCCTCTTGATGACCAGTTAGTCCCGGTCATCAAGAGGGACATGTGTAGCCGCCGCAGACCAGCGGTCAAGGGGAGCTGAGGGCTGGTTTTGGCGTGTGTTCACTCCATACCACCTGGAGTGCAGGGTTGTGCACTCCAAATGGGGGCTGGTTTTGGAGTAAACCATCCTGCACTCCAAAAATCTTGGAGTGGTCAGGAGTGCACACCTTTTTTGGCGCGCATCTGGGAATTTTTTGGCGTGCCTAAAGCCTGCCCCTTGTTTTAAGGCCCTTATGAACATAATTTGAAAATTTTGGCAAGATGTCTAGAAAAAGGTGTGACTGATCAATCAGTGCAATTGATCAACTTTTTAAAAATATGTTGATAAACAGGTTAAAATGGGTCCTAAAGTTTTACAAATTTCAATTGTGAACCCCCCTAATATGTAACTATCTAATAATGTTGTAAAAAATACTTAGGCCCCGTTTGGAGCCGATATAATCCAGGCAATATATAAGTTTTTTTGTATGACATCCTATGTGACATCTGATCAGGTCCACCAAAACTTGATCAGATGTCACAAGTTTCCAGATTACATTGCGCAATTATATCGGCTCCAAACAGGGCCTTAGTGGCCCCTTTTTTTGTTTTATTGATTATTCAAAAAACAGGGGGAACCCTTGATCCTGAATTCTATGTTTTGCTGTCTTTAATAAACTTAGATGATCACATAATCAGCTTTAATCATATCTGTCATCTAAATAGCATAATTGTTCTGATCTAAAGGGTAAGCATCCAATTTTAGTACCTATTCTAAAATTTACCTTCAAGATTCAGACAAAAAGCCCCAGAGCCACCATCTCCTCCTGTCAGCTAGTACCAGTGCATAGAGAGTAAGCTGGGCAAATGGCATGGCAATTATTAGTACTAGTCTCTTTGAGACTGATCAGCTGTTAAAACTTGGCCTCTTCTACGCAAGTGTGTAAGAAGGAACAATCCAGATAGGTGTGGATTGTGGTAGTTTGTTGTTGGCGGGGTTTCATAACAGTTTATGTCTTTAAGTTTCATAAGACCAGTGATTTATGGAAACTTAGATCATGGGTTTGGCCTATGCCATTCTCCCAGAAAGACTTGGGGTCACCCGACAGAGTGGAGGACTTCCCGTCAATCTGGGAACTCTGATTTTTCCAGATTTCACAGGGAAATCTGGGCTCGATTGTCCCAAATCCTAGATCTGCCTAGATTTAGCTGCAAAACCTGGGAAAATCTGGGTTTCCAGATCTGCAGGAAGTCCTCCAGTCATAGCCCACTTTGCCCTTATTGTGGTATGTACATAAAACCATGCGCGAGTCCTGCTGACCAACCTCAACCCCCTTTGCCCTTCAAGCCCCCATTGCCATAGGCGGCTCAGACGGCGCATAATGTTGGAGCAACAGGGGAAAATTAAACCATGTCTCCAGCCTCCTTATTTCGGACTGAAAAAATATTCCTTGACTGAACCATCCTTGCAAGTGATGGCTTATTCTTTCAGCCCCACAATGCGCCAAAACCTAGCTCTATGTACACAATAGCTGAGTCGATTAAAGTTAAGGTATGTTTGAGCTAATTGTGCAACTCATCTGGAGGAGGTGGATCAACCTCAGGCTTGTCCTAAACTTTGTCCAATGAGAGTTTCATTTCTTGAATGAGTTTGTGGCCTCAAAGAGAAATTATAAGCAGATTGAACAGGACCCTCGAATGATTGAATAGACTTTTCAGGTACCCTCACCACTTGAGTTGGTGATCTGATCCGTTTACTCCCGCGTTTCTTGCGCTTCCCCATTTTGTGCAGACCAGGTCAGGTTATGTTGAGGTTGACCAGTGAGGCTCACAGCCTAGGCAGTTGAAGCCTTATCAGACGCCTCCTAGCTCGGGGGACAGGAGCCCTCCCCCAAACTGCCAAAAAAAATTAATTCCCAGCACCGTCGCAAGATGTCTCAAAACGGTTGTTGGCACCACTGGGGAGCTGTTTCTCCAAAAGCTGGCCGGAATCATTTACATACATACCATTACAAACTTGCTGATTAAGTTTTTAGCAGTATCACATCTGAGACATTGAAGTTGAGACATTCAAAGTGAACCTACACTGCCTCATTCCTTGACCAGGCTGATTCAAAAATACATAATTTGAGTTACTGTGACCATACACCTGGTTGAAAACTTGTTTCTAAAGACTACTTAGCTGTGCATCCTTATAAGCTATTCTTCCCTCAAAAAATTAATCCATCTCAATCAATCATATACTTCACAGAATCCCCTAGCCTTCTTGACTGAAGAAAAAATATCAAAACCCATTCCACACAAAAGAACAAAATAAATACCCCATAACCTATGATGTATCTCATCCTGGCCTTTTTAGCTATGCTTGTCTCTTGCCATGCAATGCGGGACATCTGTGAACCTTTTGATACTTCCCTTCATGAGGAAACTCAGGTCCAAGATCATTACTCTCAACTGGCATCATCCTTGGGTCTCAAACCCCAGGAAAACATAATTCAAAGACCATCAATGGCCCCAATGGATCATGAAAACACTGCCTGCACTCTGGCAGATATCAGAAATACTGGCCAGCTAGACCCTGGAGCTCAAGATCAAACACACCATCATGGATCTAGCATTGTTAAGGGTTCTTCATCATTGTCAGCAGTAATGTTTAATAGGCTTCCAGAAAATAATCACAATCATCAATTTGGAAGGGCATGGCCAATTACCAAAACAGACTCTGATCCGCTTCATGACCCAGAAGCCCAACCAATATCTGAAAAAAAACTCACAGATTCAATCACTAGACCTCAAACCAAGAATAGAGACACAAAGATGGATCTGTTGGGTGATTTCTTTGACTCAGCCTATATGAGAACTGCACTTCATGAAGGATTTCAAAGACACAGAGAACCATTCTCATTAAGAGAGAAACATACACACAAGGATCTGGAATACCATTCAATGGAGAATATTGAGAGCTCAACAGTCAGTACTAAAAACAGGAAGGATCCTGATGATGGTAGTCATCTAGGCAAATTTGGAAAAGCAGGGAAGAATCCTAGAACACCACGTCCTTTGGCCATAATTGGGGCACAGAAAATGAATCATAATCTGATGTATTTGGAGCAAAAAATGATCAAAGGCAGGCCCATTGAGAACTCCAAAAATCTCAAACAAATCAAAGAAACCAAGCATGCTTCCTCAGGTGCATCACTTGATGTTAGTGAACATCTGGAATTGGGCTCTAATTCCATCCAAAAACCCACATCAAATCAAGCAAGCCACGTGACTCCCAGATTTGCCACCTCTAGTAGCCCTGCAGAAAACAATATGATAAGACAAGTTCCTCAAAAGGTGAATGAAAAAATGAGATCTTCAGGACCCAATAAACCACTGGATAATATTACATCCTCTATTCCACCCAAAAGAGCAGTTGGAAATGTTGGCCCTTACATAGGTAGAATCAGGGAGATGGGGGACAGAATATGTTCTGAACCACTCAAAGACAAATTAGATGAATCAGTCCCTCTGAAGAAAATGAAAGCCAAGCATTCAGATTTCAACACTGGGTCTAATGCTTCCTCAGGTGCATCAATTGATTTTAGTAAAAAGGAAATGGGTTCTATTTCCATCCAGAAACCTAAACCAAATCACCCAAGCCAAGTGACTCCCAGCTGTTGTACCTCTAGTAGCCCTGCAGAAAAAAATGAAAGAAAAAATTGTGATGATTGTTTGGAGGAAAGAGTGCTTAAGAGACCCAAAACCAATGTGGACCTTTCACAAGTTTCTCAAAAGATGATTGAAAAAATGCAATCTTTGGGATCAAATAAACCACTGAATAATATAGCATCCTCAGTTCCACCCAGAGGAGCAGTTGGAAACAATGGCCCCTACATAGGTAGAATCAGGAAGATGGGGGATGCAATAGGCTCTGACCCACTCAAAGAAAAATTAGCTCAACCAGTCCCTCTGAAGAAAATGAAACTCAAGCATTCTGATTTCAACACTGGGTCTATCTCTCAGCTGAATATGAGACCTATTGATAAGGGGATTGTATCCAATTCAATGAAAATAAAAATAAAAATCCATGAGTCCGCAAAAGCTGGCTCACATTCTACAGTACAAACCAATTCAGCTAGAATTGGTTATGTGACAAAATGTATGAAGCAATCAGGAACCAAGGTGTTATCTGGAGAAGATGAAAGCTCAGTAAGAAGGCCAAGGTATGTGGAACAACCTCATTTGTCCCAGGCAATCAAACTGGTAAATAAAATAGGGCACTCCAATCAAGACACTCCAAGTGACCCAACCTCTTCTCAAAACAGCAGAAAAAAGTCCGAAGATCTGCTTGTTCAGAGCCTGGACAAGGCTCACAAGAAACCCCAAGAGCGGGCAAAAGCCATTGCATGTTCAGTTCTCCGCAATAAAACAGACAGATTTCACCTTACAAGCACAATTGCCAATTCAAAGATGGAAATCTTGTATTTCAACAAGAATAGCCTTGTTGCTGAAGATCCTCATAAGCATGTTCAGGATACATTTCAGAAGCTTCTTTCTTCAATAAAATTGGGAAAAACAGGAAGCATCATGTTACATGCGAAGAATTTTGAAATGATTTATAAAGATTTACACTCAGCTACCCATAAATTCATGGTTTTGGAGGACCTTGCAAAGAGTGGACTGAGGAGCAGGAAGAATTTTATTCATGCAATGTGTGTAAACAAATTTGATGGTTTCTTGAAGAACAAACAAATGTGGTTCAAATTCTGGGAGAGACAGACTGATGGCAAAATCCAATTTGGAAGAGAAATGAAAAATGAAATATTCTCATCTGGTGGAAGTGCAGAGGAGATATTTCCTTTGTTCTTATTACATGTGCAGATGATTGATCAAATAATGAATCCTTGTGAATCCATCAGAGAAAAGATTGAGGATGCTCCCCATATGATAAAGCAGGCAATAGAAATCTTTAAAGCGTCTGCACCAGTCATATTGAAAACAGGAGATTGCAAAAATACTTGGAGAGATGTATTTCCCTGTAGGATTTGGAGCCTATTGAAGGACTGGATGAAGAGCTCGTGCACAGAGGAAGTGCAGAGAATTGCTTTCAATGAACAACAAGAGTTAAAAGGAATTTTCAAGACGTTTTTTAACATTGTTTTTATCTCATCATTTGACCAGTTGAACAATCACCTGTGGTTTACTTGCAAATTTCAGATGGAAAGAATGTATTTCAATCAAGACACTCTTTTCATCAAAGACCCAAATGAGAAAATCCAAAAAGCAGTCAATGATTTACTGAGAGGAATCAAAATCAATCAAAGCACAGGAAGCATCACTTTGAATGCTGAGACTGCCCCCAAAAGGTTTTCTGAGTTGAAAGAAGCTTTCCTGTCTGAATCTGAATACCATCAAGCTGCATTGGATGGTAATGACATGAAAACTAACAAAAAAGTAAGGATGGACACCAATTTTGCTCAGAAGTTTCATGCCAAATCTGTGAATGAGTTTTTAGAAGTCAAGAATCTGTGGTTAAACTTCTGGGAAAAGCAGCACAACATCAAACTGGTTGATCTGAACTTTGCAATTGAACTGCTGGCAAACAATGAGTTCCCGTTGGATCTTCTTGAAATGACCTATCCATTGTTTCTCTTTTACATTCACATGTTTTTCATTGTCATTGGACCACCAATCAGATCATTGGCTAATGATCAGCGCAACAATGACAGAAATATTGCAGAACTGTTGAAAAAGGCAAAGAGAATCTTTGAGGAATTTGCGACTTCTGGCTCTTTAAGAAAATATGCACAGAGGAATGCAACCCGGCAGGTCCCCTCTGTGGCATGGTACTGCTTAGAAAATTGGATGAAGGAGTCTGGCAATGAACAATTGATGAAGATTGCTTTTGGAGGAAAGAAAAATCTGAGAACCCCTTTCAAAATCTTTTTCAATACAATCTTTAGAGCCTCAATCTCGCAGTTGAACACCCACCTGACTATGTTTGAAGTTTAAATCTTAATCACTGTTTTTAATTTTCACCAAAGCTTCAATACAATCACATCATTAGCTTTCACCAGTTCTTTCATCTCAATGTCACAGCCTGTCTGATCTAGCAGAAGAGGATAAGGATTCAATTGTAATACTGATCCTAATCCCTTTTTTGTAATTTTGACTATAGATATGATCACATAATCAGCTTTAATCATTTCCGTCATCTAAATAGCATAACCTTTCTGATCTGAAGTATAAGCATCCAATTTTAATACCTATGCTAAAATTTACCTTCAAGATTCAGATAAAAATCCCCAGAGCCTCCATCTCCTCCTATCAGCTAGTACTTTTGCATAGAGAGTAATCTGGGCAAATTTTATGGCAATCATTAGTACTAGTCTATTTGAGACTGATCAGCTGTTAAAACTTGGCCTCTTCTACAAAAATGTGTAAGAAGGAACAATCCAGATAGGTGTGCATTGTGGTAGTTTGTTGTTGGTGGGGTTGCATAACAGTTTATGTCTTTAAGTTTCATAAAACCCGTGATTTATGGAAACTTAGATCATGGGTTTGGCCTGTGCCATTCTCCCAGAAAGACTTGGGGTCACCCCACAGAGTGGAGGACTTTCCAAATCTAAAGCAATCCCTCCGAGGAGGTCGCGCGCAGCGCAACCTCCGCAGGAGGGATTTGCCCGCAAGCGGTGAATGTTGGCACAGGAGGAACTTGATTTTTTGCCAAATTCCCAAAATGTTCAGTAATCTGCCAGTCCCTCCCTCAACTTAGCAAATTCCTCCCTTTTTTTTGACCAAATGAAAGATCTCCATGTTGCGGAGAGAACCACATTTTTAAACAATTTATTATCCAATTTCTTCAACCTGTAATTGGAGCAGTAAATCATCCAACTCCCTTCTTAGTTGGAGGGTTGAGTAAATCTATAAAGTGCCCTTGGATAAGCTTGAATCCTTTTTTTACCTTCAAGGTTAGATAGATTGGTGACACATCATGTTCAGTTTTCTTAGCTAATCTTGCTTTGTACATTGACCTCATTCAACTGTCAGTGAGCGTGTGAGTTTATGATCTCTCAGGTTTCCAGTGCATTCCTTGATCATTTTTGCCTTTGAAGCACCCGGACAAGTAAGAATGTAGGGCTGAAGGAATGTGGAAAGGATAGGAATGAAGCCATGCTTCTTAGGTATCATTTGATCCAACACACCATGCAGGAAACCTCTGAGGGGGGGGGTTTAAAACTGATTCAAAAATAAAGACCTGGCATTGAGGCAGATTTTCTGTTCCTGCCACCCCAGCTTTCACCGCTTAGGTGTAAGTCCCTCCTGTGGAGGGCCCTTTGGGCCCCCCTCTGAGGGACTTTGATAAGTTTGAGGACTTCCCGTCAATCTGGGAACTCTGATTTTTCCAGATTTCACAGGGAAATCTGGGCTTGATTGTCCCAACTCCTAGATCTGCCTAGATTTCCCTGCAAAACCTGGGAAAATCTGAGTTTCCAGATCCGCAGGAAGTCCTCCAGTCATAGCCCACTTTGCCCTTATTGTGGTATGTACATAAAACCACGCACAAGTCCCGCTGACCAACCTCAACCCCCTTTGCCCTTCAAGCCCCCATTGCCATAGGCGGCTCAGATGGCGCATAATGTTGGAGTTGCGGGGGAAAATTAAACCATGTCTCCAGCCTCCTTATTTCGGACTGGAAAAATATTCCTTGCAAGTGATGGCCTCTTCTTTCAGCCCCACAATGCGCCAAAACCTAGCTCTATGTACAGGATAGCGGAGTCAATTAAATTTAAGGTATGTTTGAGCTAATTGTGCAACTCATCTGGAGGAGGTGGATCAACCTCAGGCTTGTCCTAAGCTTTGTCCAATGAGAGTTTCATTTCTTAAATGAGTTTGTAGCCTCAAAGAGAAATTATACGCAGATTGAACAGGACCCTTGAATGATTGAATAGAATTTTCAGGTACCCTCACCACTTGAGTCGGCAATCTGATCCGTTTACTCCCGCGTTTCTTGCGCTTCCCCATTTCGTGCAGACCAGGTCAGGATATGTCGAGGTTGACCAGTGAGGCTCACAGCCTAGGCAGTTGAAGCCTTATCAGACGCCTCCTAGCTTGGGGGACAGGAGCACTCCCCCAAACTGCCAAAAAAAGTTAATTCCCAGTACCGTCACACAATGTCTCAAGACAGTCTTTGGCACCACTGGGGAGCTGTTTCTCCAAAAGCTGGCCGGCATCATTTACATACATACCGTTACAAACTGGCTGATTAAGTTTTTAGCAGTATCACATCTGAGACATTGAAGTTGAGAAATTCAAAGTGAACCTGCACTGCCTCATTCCTTGACCACTGATTCAAAAACACATAATTTGAGTTACTGTGACCATACACCTGGTTGAAAACTTGTTTCTAAAGACTACTTAGCTGTGCATCCTTATAAGCTATTCTTCCCTCAAAAAATTAATCCATCTCAATCAATCATATACTTCACAGAATCCCCTAGCCTTCTTGACTGAAGAAAAAATATCAAAACCCATTCCACACAAAAGAACAAAATAAATACCCCATAACCTATGATGTATCTCATCCTGGCCTTTTTAGCTATGCTTGTCTCTTGCCATGCAATGCGGGACATCTGTGAACCTTTTGATACTTCCCTTCATGAGGAAACTCAGGTCCAAGATCATTACTCTCAACTGGCATCATCCTTGGGTCTCAAACCCCAGGAAAACATAATTCAAAGACCATCAATGGCCCCAATGGATCATGAAAACACTGCCTGCACTCTGGCAGATATCAGAAATACTGGCCAGCTAGACCCTGGAGCTCAAGATCAAACACACCATCATGGATCTAGCATTGTTAAGGGTTCTTCATCATTGTCAGCAGTAATGTTTAATAGGCTTCCAGAAAATAATCACAATCATCAATTTGGAAGGGCATGGCCAATTACCAAAACAGACTCTGATCCGCTTCATGACCCAGAAGCCCAACCAATATCTGAAAAAAAACTCACAGATTCAATCACTAGACCTCAAACCAAGAATAGAGACACAAAGATGGATCTGTTGGGTGATTTCTTTGACTCAGCCTATATGAGAACTGCACTTCATGAAGGATTTCAAAGACACAGAGAACCATTCTCATTAAGAGAGAAACATACACACAAGGATCTGGAATACCATTCAATGGAGAATATTGGGAGCTCAACAGTCAGTACTAAAAACAGGAAGGATCCTGATGATGGTAGTCATCTAGGCAAATTTGGAAAAGCAGGGAAGAATCCTAGAACACCACGTCCTTTGGCCATAATTGGGGCACAGAAAATGAATCATAATCTGATTTTGCTGGAGCAAAAAATTACCAAAGGCAGGCCCATTGAGAACTCCAACACTCTCAAACAAATCAAAGAAACCAAGCATACTTCCTCAGGCGTATCAATTAATTTTACTCAAAATCTGGAAATGGGTTCTATTCCCATCCAGAAATGTACATCAAATCACCCAAACGTGACTCCCAGATGTGGTGCCTCTAGTATCCCTACAGAAAACAGTAAGATAAGAAACAAGTCTGATGGTCATTCTAAGGAAAGAGTGCTTAAGAGACCCAAAACCAATGTGGACCTATCACAATTCTCTCAAAAGATGAATGAAAAAATGAGATCTCTAGGATCAAACAAACCACTGAACAAAATAGAATAATCAGCTCCTCCCAACCGGAGAGGTAAATCAAATGAACCAAGACAATTTAATCCAAGCTGTGATACCTCCGGTAGCCCTGTGGAAAGAAATGATATAAGAAATAAATGTGATAATTATTTTGAGGAACAGTTGATTAAGAGGCCCAAAACCAATGTAGACCCAACACAAGTTTCTCAAAAGATTGTTGAAAATGTGAGATTTTTAGGATCAAACAAACCACTGAATCATATAGGATTCCCAGCTCCTGCCATCCAAAAAAGTAGATCAAATCACCTGGGACAAGTTAATTCCAGCTGTGGTACCTCTAGTAGGCCTTCAGAAAGAAATAATAGAAGAAAAAATTGTGATGATCATTTTGAGAAAAGAGTGAGTAAGAGACCCAAAACCAATGTGGACCTTTCACAAGTTTCTCAAAAGATGATTCAACAAATGCAATATCTGGGATCAAATAAGCTACTGAATAATATAGCATCCTCAGCTCCACCCAGAGGATCAGTTGGAAAGGATGGTACTTGCATAGGTAGAACCAGGAAGATGGGGGATGGAATAGGCTCTGACCCACTCAAAGAAAAGTTAGATCAATCAGTCCCTCTGAAGAAAATGAAACTCAAGCATTCTTATGACAGCACTGGGTCTAGTTCTCAACACAACATGAGACCTATTGATAAGGTGATTATATCCACTCCAATAAACAGAAAAGAGACAAGCCATGAGTCCACAAAAGCTAGCTCACATTCTACATTGCAAACCAATCCAGATAGAATTGGTTATGTAAAAAAATTTATGAAGCAATTAGGAACTAATGTTTTATCTGGAGAAGGTGAGAGCTCAGTGGGTAGGCCAAGGTATGTGGAACAACAAATGAAACCTCATTCATCCCAGGAAATCAAACTGAAGGTAAATAAGGTTGAGGAATCCAATCAAGACACTCCAAGTGACTCAATCTCTTCTAAAAACAGCATTAAAAAGTCGGAAGAGCAGCTTGTTGAGAGCCTGGAAAAGGCTCCCATGACAGCCCAAGAGCGGGCAAAAGCAATTTCATGTTCAGTTATCCGCAATAAAACACACATATTTCATCTTAAAAGCACAATTGCCAATTCTAAGATGGAAATATTGTATTTCAACAAGGATAGCCTTGTTGCTGAAGATCCATATAAGCGTGTTCAGGATAAATTTCAGAAGCTTCTTTCTTCAATACAATTGGGAAAAATGGGAAGCATCATGTTAAATGCCAAAAATTTTGAAATGATTTTTAAAAATTTACACTCAGCTACTCATACATTCATGGTTTTGGAGGACCTTACAACAAGTGGATTGAGCAGCAGACCAAAGTTCTTCCATAGAATGTGTTTAAATAAATTTGAGACACTCTTAAAGAACAAAAAAATGTGGTTCAAATTCTGGGAAAACAAATTACAAAATCCAATTTGAAAGAGAAATGAAAAATGAAATATTCTCATCTGGTGGAAGTGCAGATGAGGTATTTCCTTTGTTCTTATTCCATGTGCAAATGATTGATCACATATCAAATCCTTTTCAATCCATCAGAGAAAAGATTGAGGATGCTCCACGTCTAATGAAGCAGGCAATAGAAAGCTTTAAAGTGTCTGCACCAGTCATACTGAAACAGGGATATTGCAAAACTACCCGTAGAGATTCATTTCCCTCTAGGCTTTGGAGCCTATTGAAGAATTGGATGAAGAGCTCATGCACAAAGGAAGTGCAGAGGATTGCTTTTAATGAGGTACAAGATTTCAAAGGAATTTTCAAGGCATTTTTCAACCTTGTTTTGATCTCATCATTTGACCAGTTGAACAATCACCTATGGTTTACTTGCAAATTTCAGATGGAAAGAATGTATTTCAATCAGGACACTTTGTTCATCAAAGACCCAAATCAGAAAACACAAAAAGCAGTCAATGCTATACTTAGAGATATCAAAATCAATCCTAGTACAGGAAGTATTGCTTTGACTGCTGAAACTGCCCCCAAAAAGTTTGCTGAATTGAAAAAAAGCATTCCTTGGTGAATCTGAATATCATGAAGCTGCATTGGATGGTAATGTTATAAAAGATAACAAAAAAAGAAGGATTGACTCCAATTTTTCTCAGAAGTTTCATGCCAAATCTGTTGATGAGTTTTTAGAAGTCAAGAATCTGTGGTTGAACTTCTGGGAAAAGCAGCACAACATCAAACTGGTTGATCTCAACTTTGCAATTGAACTGCTGGCAAACAAAGAGTTCCCATTGGATCTTCTGGAAATGACCTATCCATTGTTTCTCTTTTACATTCAAATTTTTTTCATTGTCATTGGACCACCAATCAGATCATTGGCTAATGATCAGCGCAACAATGACAAAAATATTGCAGAAATGTTGAAAAAGGCGAAGAGAATTTTTGAGGAATTTGCGACTTCTGGCTCTTTAAGAAAATATGCACAGAGGAATGCAACCCGGCAGGTCCCCTCTGTGGCATGGTACTGCTTAGAACATTGGATGAAGGAGTCTTGAAATGAGCAATTGATGGAGATTGCTTTGGTAGCAAATGACAAGCTGACAACCTCTTTCAAAATCTTTTTCAATACAATCTTTAGAGCCTCAATCTCACAGCTGAACACCCACTTGAATATGTTTGAAGTTTAAATCTCAATCCCTGTTTCTTAATTTCCACTACGGCTTGAAAATGATCATATCATTAGCTTTCATCTGAATGTTACAGACTGTCTGATTAACAGAGTAGGATAAGGATACAATTGTAATACTGATCCTACTCCCTGTTTTGTAATTTCCACTACAGCTGTAATATGCTCAAATCATCAGCTCTCATCAGTTCTTTCATCACAATATCATAGTCTGACTGATCTCAAGGATAAGGATACAATTATAATACTTATCCTGATCCCCAGTTTTAATTTCCACTATAGATATAATCACATCATGAGATTTCATCAGTTCTGTGATCTAAATAGTTCTAAAGCAGAAGTGTCCAATTTTGTAATGCTTATCCTAAAATTTACCTTCAAGATTCAGGAAACCTCAAGTACCAGAGCTATCCTCTGCACTGATCAGACCCAGTAGCTGGTACCTTGATGGGGGAAAATTCACCTGTAAAAAGCTCACCAAGAATCTTGAACTTACATACTTTTCCCCCGCTCTAAAAATTTCCTTGTTATTCATGCAATCATTTACCACTGGACCAGTTATGTACAAATGCAGGGCTTTTTATATTTATCAACTCTGGGTTAAGTGAGGGTAATATCAATGGTGGGCTGCTACCCTATGCTAAACAGCCATCTAGCAGAAGCACAGCGGCTCTTGCCACAGCCCTCATTTCCTGTAGTGCTAGCAGGCTTTCTGGCGCCACTATTATACGCTACAGTTACAACCTGAAAAGCGCTGTAACACAGCATAGCATCTGATTAGGGGTATCAAAATTAGGAACTGATCAATAAGAAGAAAAAAAATTTTATCACCAGTGGATCTCAAAATGAGGTAGGTGAAGGACCAACACATTTTCAAAATGGTGTTTTTTTTTTTCAAACCTGCCAATTACACAATGGTGGATTTGGTCATATTTGATACCCCCTATGATTTCTGGGCAAACAGTTGGTGTTAGTTCAATACCACTAAGAGCTGACACAAAATTCACCAGGAAAAATGCACTGTCACCAGACTACAGGTGACATCAGCCTAATTCCAATGAGCTACCCACCAGCTGCACAGATGGCCGCATGGACATCCCCCTGTAGGAAACAAAGGGGTCATTGTAGCCTGGTTGTGGTAGCACCAGAGCAGGAACAAAGTGACAGTCATTGTTTCTTGATGTCACCTGATGTCTGGTGAAAATTTATTTTTCCTGGTGATTGGTGTAATGTCAATGACCTGACAGTCCACTACCACTACAGTTAGCGTAGTTGTCCCATTATTAAAATTGAAATGGACATGTAGTTCTTATGATTTTATGTAGAAAGTAGTTTGAAAATCAATTTTGAACACCACAAATAAAATTTAATCAAACAAAACCAAGTGGAACTGGGAGTTTTGACAGAAACCACCCCAAAGTCATCCAGTCCAAAAAAAAAGCTTATCAAGTTGTTTTTCTTCTTTTCATGTTTGAGGCCCTGTTTGGCGCCAGTATAATCAGCAATATATCCCACTTTCTTAAATCCACAGAATTCTAGACCTGCAGATCTAAGTTTTGGGGTGTTTTTTTCTCACAAAATGGGGCAAAAATGCCCCATTCTTCTCACTAGGCACATTGAATATCCCCAAAGGCCCAAAGGCCCTATGGATGACCCTCCAGCTGTGCCGGAGCAACAAGCAAAAGAGGGCCGGTTGGTAAACTAGCCAGGGAGGGCCTAACCAAGCAGTTAGGGGGCTCCCAGGGAGGGGGCGGACAAAACCAAATCCCCTGCGGATCAATGAATCCCAAATCCCCTTCCTTATATATTTACCCACAGGCACCATCTAACTGCACCGCCCGCTTACCCAGACCACGGCCACGCCACCCTCCTCCTATCGTAACTGCCCCGGTGGCGCCCCTATCCTTGATGCACCAGCAGTCGTCGCCACGGGGCACAATGACTGGCCTGAGTCAGGCCAGTCATTGCAGCACTACACATGCAAATGACCGGTCTGAGGGGCCTTGGTATCCATCCCTAAGACCGGTCATCGCAGCTCATCGAGTGGACTGAGACCCGATGACTGGCACAAGCCAGTCAGTGAGTGGGTACACAACCCTACCTGCCGGCACACACCGGCCATTGAGAGGGTAAACAACCCACTCAATGACCGGCACACGCCAGTCATCGAGTGGACTGAGACCCAATGACTGGCACAAGCCAGTCATTGAGTGGGTCTCAATCCACTTGATGACCAGCACACGCCGGTTATAGAGTGGGTACACAACCCTCTCAATGCCGGCACACACCAGTCATCGAGTGGGTACACAACCCACTCGATGACCGGCACACGCCAGTCATCGAGTGGACTGAGACCCAATGACTGGCACAAGCCAGTCATCAAGTATGTACAAAACCCTCTCAATGCCGGCACACACCGGCCATCAAGAGGGTAAACAACCCACTCAATGACCGGCACACGCCAGTCATTGAGTGGACTGAGACCCAATGACTGGCACAATGTGTACCCAGCAATGACCGGCATTGGTCTTCCAGCCATCCCTCAGGCCATTCATCGCAGCACTACACATGCGAATGACCGGTCTGAGGGGCCTCGGTCTTCCATCCATCCCTAAGACCGGTCATCGCAGCGCTATACATGCGGATGACCGGCCTTCCTCAGGCCGGTTATTGCAAGACTACACGTGCAGATGATCCGCCTTGGTCGTCCCTCAATCCCTCAGGCTGGTCATCCGCACGTGTAGTGCTGTGATGACCGGCCTGCGGAAGGCCGGTCATCCGCATGTATAGCGCTGCAATGACCGGTCTTAGGGATGGATGGAAGACCAAGGCCCCTCAGACCGGTCATTTGCATGTGTAGTCGCACCCTGAGCTGGCTGAGCTGTGCACAGATGAGCGCTGAGTTCATAATTTGTTTCCAAATTCTGTGGTATTGATACATCTGATCATAAATACATGAATTTCTTCTTGGCTTTTTATAATTTTGCACTGTTTATTGTGTAGAAAGATCTACTATTTTAAACTTGGATAACTTCCAAATATTATACCATTAGAAATTAAGCAGCATTTTTATTGACAACATTCCAGTAACGAGTATGGAATAAAATTCTGGGTGAGGTAAGTTTTTAAAATCTAAATACCATATGAGGAGTGTTTTGCTGTGGCTGCTATTCCATGAGATGTGATTAAGACGGCTTGGATAGCAAAGGGGGTCAAACACTCCAAATTGGGGAGGTGAAATGCTTGCTTGTTTCCTCTGTTGCTGTAAGGCCAAGTTTGAAAATCTCAAGAACCATGATTTAAATGAGTGCATTCAAGTCTCCTGAATTGTGACACACCCAGTCCCTGCTTGCCCTGCTTCAGGAAGAATTTCTGTTGATTTCTGCTGAGATAGGCCAGTGGGGGGGGGGGGGGGGGGGGGGGGGGGAGGAATATCAGTGGATGGAGACCCAAATATTGAAGGGCTAATGAGGTGACTTGGGGAGCGTTTTGGCAGGAAAGGAGGATGGATTGGTGCCCTGCAGCGGCGGAGCCGCCTTGGCCTCTAGTTTCACAAATATTTCACAATTATATCAATGGAATACCGGCGGTGTTTGGCAAACCAATACAAAGAATCACCTGTAATTACAATTATCACACCTCAATTATATTGGCAGCTCACAAGTTCAGACCCAGTAGCTCACAAGGTCAACCAACAATGGACGGCCATGATCCACCCAACCCAACACCTGAAAACCACCACCTACAACCCACCCAGCCAAATGATGTCTGTCTGCCCTACCACATCCGCACCTGGCCATCTGGCCAAGTACATGGACCTCCCACAGCCCGAGAACCTTATCCAGGCTGAGTCAGTCTGGATTGACCAAAACCGCGGCTTGCAAGACACCTGTTCATCATCTTCTTTTGATCTGTTGATGGCCGTCACTCCAGACAATCAATCGACTGTCGCAGAAGATGGTGGTGCTGAGGGAGAGAGATTAAGGCTGTGACCCAAACACATGCCCCGACCCTGAACCCCGGGGTTCAGGGCTCCGGATGGCCTTCTGGAATGCCCCAAACCCTGGGGCATGGTGGTGTTTTTTGAGAGAGGGGGCAAGGGCGCAAAAACAGCCCTTGAGTGAGTTTTTTTTTTTGGTTTCTTGGTTGCTTGTGTTTGTGTACCATTCCAAATGGCCATCAGCTAATTACAGGTGTTGTTTTGGGCAATAAAATTGAGAGAAAATATGAAAATAAATTGAGAAATTAATAGAAAAACTACTACAAGGGCCCATTGAAAGCCATATATCAGTCTTTAATGCACAAGAGCTGCTCAATGCTTCTTGGTGCTAAGGCAGATTGCTGCCAAGAAACAATTTGTTGGCCTTTGGAAAACACATGCTTGGAGTAAGTGCTTGTTGCTGGAATAGCAAGGAATTTTTGTGCCATTGATGACAACTTGGGGTAAGACTTTTGTTGTGTGGAACAATATTCAAGCGGTTATGTGAATTTTACAACCCATATGGGTTGTAAAGCCGGAGAGTTGTAAAAACCCACAGTAGTGGGGGGGATATGTAATTTTACAAACCATCATGCATTTTTGGAGGGATGTAAAAAAAGGGGCAGGCTAAATCCACACCAAAAAATTACTTCATCCACTCCAAAAATGGAGTGAACATTCCAACTTTCATTGGAGTGAACCATAGTCTACTCCAAATTTTGTTGGAGTGAACAAAATTACACTCCAAAAAAGCCTGTTTTTTGGAGTGTCACCATGATGCACTCCAAAAATTTTGGGGTAAACCAAATTCCACTCCAAAAATATTTTTTCCAAGCATTTTTTTTTTTTTTTTTTTTTTTTTGGGAGTGCACAGATGTTCATTCCAAATTTATTGGAGTGGATTAAGGTTTCTCAAATTTATAAAAATGCAATTTTAAATCTGTACAATTGAAACTTGCATGTAACTTTGACAAATGTATATTCCAAGTTCTTGGGGTGGAGTACCAGGAAAACTTTAGGGCAGTAGTAGGCAGGGGACATGACCAACCAAATTTAATCCCCTTTAATTTATTTCTGGTTCAGTTTTTAGTCATTGTAGAAACTGAAAACATTTTACATACATAATTTTTGATGTATTTTAAATACACATATGATGCTGACATAAGTTTTCATCCAAGTTTATTAAAGCCTCTGAATCACAAAACAAAAATTCAAGGGTTTCCCCTACAAATATCCAAAAATTAAAAAAAAAAAAAAATCAAGGGTTTCCCCTCTACAACTTCCAGAAAAAAAACATAAAGGGTTTTCCCTCTACAAATGCCAAAACAACAAAAAAACATAATTTTACAACAAAAAAAAATACAACTATAACCTGCAACCAGTCACCTAACATCAGCAAGCTGATGCACCGTGGCCCACTGTCCATCCCTGTCTAGCAGGGTTAAAAAACAGTGAGAGGATGACCCCCAGCGCGCCGCATTGAAGGCATTATGCAAAGGGGGGCCAACGAGTTTAGCCCCTCAAACTGCGCAAGTGCAACAGCGGAGGGGGTGAGGACAAACCGCACGCTGAAAGTACAGCGGCAGAGGATACCCTGGGGATTATCCAAACTCAAGGGCACCTCTTTTATACACGTTCCAGTTCCCCCAGCAAACTCACATTGGCTTTCTTGACTTTGCCCTGCATGCCAAGTGCATATCCTTGGCGACGATGCCACCGCCACGCCGCTGATGCATCTTTGACCCGCGCAGCAGTGACTTCATATATGTAAACTACACACCCGGACGAATTGGGGAAAGCCGCGGCGCCATGAGGGCGCCAGCTTGGCGTCACGGTGATAGGGGGCGGGGCGCCCAAGGCCAGGTGGCGTCAGGACCCACATCAGGTTGTTGTAAGCCACACTGGGCGCCTTTGGGTCGCCCGTCCCGCAGGCCAACCCGTTGTGATGGTCGGGCAGGCGTCATTCCCTTGAGCTGCGGTGGCGCTGCCGACATGGGAGGTCCACATCAGGCACCTGCACACACCGGTCACCGAGTGGATACATAACTCACTCGATGACCGGCACACACCGGTCATCAAGTGGATACATAACCCACTTGATGACCGGCACACGCCAGTCATTGAGTGGCTCTCAGCCCGCTCAATGACCGGCACACACCGGTCATTGAGTGGATATATCCCACTCTTACTGAGTCCCTATGCATTATCAACCTATAGAGGATCATAATTTGAAAATGATTCTGTCAGCCTTAGAGTCATCACAGCTGACCTAAAAGCTGCCTGTTCTACCTTTGTTACATATAAATTACTTTATATCTTTTTCATCTTAAAAGATAACCTTTTTTTGACTTCATATTCTTTTTCCTCTTGCAATTTTAACCCTAGTTACAACTTATCACTTCCTTGTAACTATACTCCTTCCCTGAGTTATTGAGTTGTGGCGCACTTGCGCAGTTGTGACGTGTCAGCGCTACCAGGCGCGCCAAACCACATGTACATATGTAAATTACATAAGCAAACTGTGAAAATTTTCGTAGTCAGGATCCCCCTTGCCTGAGGCGGATCTACTGACTTCAGCACACCAGAACCACACCCCAGAGAACCCCAGGATCACCACCAAAGAGATTACTACACTCCCAGTATACCTACCGTCACAGGCGCCTAGGATATTGACAGTAAGTAACCTCTTTCACTGAACCTTGTTTATCTCAGAGGTACAACTCTGTGTCTTGCTTGATCTTCTCTTTTCTGCTGGTTTTGTCTTCTTCTTGATCACAGGGCTGTCCCTCCAAATCTACTGGCCTTTGCCTCTATCTTGATCACAGGGCTGTCCCTTCTTATTATTTGGCCTTTGCCTCTAAATCTAGGTTCAGGGCTGTCCCTCAGGTTTCCCTTTAAGAACCTTGACTATCCAGAAGGAAGCTAAAAAATTGTGGCTGGATTAAACTTATCTAATCCAGATACCCTCCTGAGAGGAAGCTGTAGCACTTCTTAGCACAGATTAGCAGCACTCTTCTGAAGAGTAGCATTGCCAGTGGACGTGCATTCCTACTAGAATAACCTAGTAATTCTCTTCTTCTTGATCCTGCTCTGTTTTCTCTTTTCTCTTTCTCTCTCTCTCTTATAGTTGTAGTTTCTTTATCCCAAGAAATCCAACTATTGCCCCCCATTTCTTGTGTCCTGCTGTCACTATAGAGACTCAGGCTCACAGATTCTATATCTCAAAAATTATCTTATGAATCTAAAGCATTATCCACTTTTAGAAATCAATTTTGATAAAGATCACAGCTAAATAATTGATATCTTTTTGAATAAAATGTTGATTGTTCCCCTTTGGGTATATTGTCTTGTCCTTTTTTGATTTTCTGTGATCTTTAGTGTTGACTAGAGGCCAAGGCGGCTGCGCCGCTGCAGGGTCTCAAGAGAAATGGTTGTCTTGCTGCACTGGTATACAATTGGAAAAAACACTGGAAAACCAAGAATTACTTCTGGAATCTCCCAAATTGATCAAAAAAATTTCCCCATCTTGTTTGGTTTCTTATGCAAAAAGTGATACAGTTTGCGGCCATTTTCCTACTAAGCCCTTTGCACACCCCTTATATTTCATTCTCTGGTGAAACACCATTGCAAATAGTTTATCAGCTCAAATAATATGCAACATTGAAGAATTCCTGAAAGTTTTGGACTATGAGTCTGTGTGGGTGTGTAACAACAAATTTATATGTGTTAGCAGTCATTTTACTACTAATCCTGCAGCTTACCCCTTATATCTCATTTTAATTTCCCTACTAGAGGCCAAGGCGGCTGCGCCGCTGCAGGGTTTAGAACCCTGAAGACCAAGAACTATCACATCCTATTATTCCTTTTGAGTAAAAGTTGAGTTAGGGGCCCGATGGAGGTGATAGGAAGGGTAATCTTCAGTTAAATCAAGGCAAGCATTGATGATCTGGTGTTGTGCAGTTTGATTAAGACTTGGGAAATTTGCCTTGTGATTCATAAAAAGTGAAACATGCATTGTGGATTTTCATCTGAAGAAATTCAATCTAGATAGCAAGCAGATAAACCATAACACACCCATTGGTGGATCAGTCAGACTTACATTTGGTGTGGGAAGGGGCAAAGTATAGACACCTATTAATGACCATTCACTGCAAAAAAAACTTGGTCAACTGCTTGCAGTTGACATGCAGGATACTCAAGCCAAGCTACCATTGTAACTCCACCTGAATGCACAAGTGCCTTTGTTGGCACAGTCACTGTGCAAGGTGCACAGTGACTGTGCATTGACGCTTTGGTTGAGTCAAACCTTGGGTAAGGCTGGTGTAACACCACAAGCTTCCTCAGAGTTACCGCATGTCAACTGCTCACAGTTGACACAGTTTTTTTTTGCAGTGATTGCCTCTCATTTCAGTTCCTATGTGGAGAGGTTAATTAATGGGTTTTCACAGTATGCAAAAGTGATGTATGGAGGTTTTCCATACAAGAATGATCAGTCAAATGGAATTGCTGTAAATATTAAACCCCAGGCTCTAGAGGCCAAGAATAATTTGTCCCTGGTTTGAGCATCTGTGTGTCAAGTCCCCCAATCAGCGCCATCATGCAAGCCCATGTATGATATTCATAAGCAACGTCTTCTTCATGTAATTGCTGGTTTTCCTGTTCCGGAGTTGGATCAGCCTCCTGAGGGGGTACCCTCAAGCTCCTCAATTCATTGCGCTGTTGGATGTTGTTCTTGTGTGCGGCAGTTTTGACATGCTGGCGCCAGTCCTTTGTCCCTCTTGCTTGGGGACATACAATAGTATGTAACACCGTCTTTGTGGGTTCAGTCTGTTGACAAAGAGGAATATGTGAGCCTGTGTGTCAAGAACAACTGAAGTAGTGGAGAAAAGGCATACCTGGCTCATCAGTGGAGTCCATCTCAACCGCGGACTGATGATTGTGTGGTCCTGGGCGAGTGAATTTGTGAAGTGGGGTCTGAATGGGTCGTTTTGGATGAGAATCAGATCTTGGTTGGGGCAGGAAGCTTTTACGGATTCACCTCACCAAGTGCTGGGGAAGGAAGCGTTAAAGTTTCACCTTGCCTCACCTATGAAGTGAAAACAGGGGTCTCTTCAAGGTGTGTCTGGGGGTCGTTGAATGCAAGCGCCCTCCACCCGCATCCCACACCCCTCGGGGCTGCCCTCATGGCTCTTCCGACCCGGCTCAAAGGCTCAGATGGGGCCTCTCTTCGCCTACACCTCACCAGGGCGGCGGTACGGCCATGGAGGCATGTGGCCAACTCACGGGCGACCCCGGGGCCATACTCACCCCAAAGCGCCCCCCTGACCTCTGGTCCTGCCGGCGACCAGCCTCGGCGACGCCACGATGAAACCGCGGGTCGCCCCCCCTGCCGAGGCGGCGTAGGGGTGCCAGATGATGGCGTCTCTGGGGTGATGGCAACCCCATGTTGCAAATGAGGGCGCCACCAAAACTGGTGGCGCCCCAGTTCATGACAGGGGGCCGTCACGATGACTGTGGGTCTTCATGAGCCCCAGTGGCGCCTGCACTGCTGTTGCGCCGGCTAGGCGCCCCGACATTGGGCCTGCAGAAACATAAGCTGGCCAGCCGGCCGGCCAACCAAAACAGACCAAAACCCAAAAGCTTGGCTCCATCTGGGCAAATGTTGTTGGTTTAGGGCTTTCTAGGTTGGGGTGTCCGCCCTGGGGCCACCAGGCAGAATGTATTTTGCCCATTTTTTTGCGGCTCTTGAATTTTCACCTCACTTTGGTGTTTCCTCTGATTCATTGTACATACATAGTTTTTTATTATTATCCACAATAGTCTTGTCATAGATGAGCCGAGTTCTGGAATCTGATTCACAACTACTGAAGCTGACAGCTCTGGTCCAAAGCACCATGTACGAATAGAATACCCGCCGTCAAACTTGATTATTTACATTTGCTTTGAGAACATTTGTGATTGTCAATGAAAGCCGCTGTGGGGGGGTAACCATCTCGGAGCCAAATGTGGTCGCGGATGCTTGCAACCGCCACCTGTGCTCCAGGGATGCAAGATATCAGCGAGTGTCCGGCGTCATTAGGCCCGGTCTGACAGTCAGTCTGACCCGCTGAAAATTTCAACCTCACAGGGCGGGCTGATCACTATCTGATTCAGGGGTGGTCCAACGTCTTGTACACGCTACAAAATTCAAATGCAGCCGTGGACTTGGTTGTGCTGATGCGTCTGTGCAGTTCATATTGAATGTTACAGCGGCTGCGCATGGTAGCTTGACACGTTCACAGCGTGAGGAACTGTGAAATTGCTTAGTCTCAGGTAATCCAGCGTAGTTGGCCGGCCAATTGACGGAGGACACAAATTTTTCCACTTCCTGTGGGCCGCCGACAAACAAAAACAACACAGTGCAACTCTCAATTGACTTGGTCAATGTTCAGTCGGTCCCAATAGAAAAAGAAGCTGGTGCCGTTGCGATCCGCAACACCCACCTATAATGACAGCAGAAGTTGACTATGAAGGACTCCAAAATGCTATTCTGGGAGTCAACATGATGGAATCTCCAAGCATGTGGTCATGTATCCTGTTGAGAGTATCAAGGTTGGCATTTGTTGAAGCTTGCATGACGGTATCTGCCCCACTATGTAGCAAATGACATGCGCGAGGCGAGCGGAGTGAGTTAAAGGGGGCAATGGCGCGGCATGTAGCAACCATACTGTGTGGCAAACATTTGTAGTAGGGGCAACCCGCTGCCTTGGTGCATACATAGTGACTGGTACAGCCAGGGCCCAGCACTCAACCCTCCATGCTACAACATACAGCATGGAGGGCGACGCAACCGCCACGCCGCTGCCTCGCGACTGACCACACAGTCCTTCTATACATAGATACCCAAAAGCTCAAGGTGCATGAGTTGTTTGGGGTATATAAACCTGGGGTTTTGAATTTTTTAACCCCAGGACGTTCTCTGCCGCTGCACTTCCAGCTGGCAGCTTGTCCTCAACCCCTCTGCTGTTGCGCTTGCGCAGTTTGAGGGTTAATTCTTGATGACCCCCCTTTGCAATTGCCTTAAATGCGGCGCGCTGGGGGTTATCTGCCCAATACTTGCAACCTCTCTAGAAGAGGATAGGTATTGGGTCTGGTGTTGTTTTTTGGCTGTATTTTTTTCTTCTTGTTATTATTTTGTAGGGGAAACCCTTGATCTTTTTTTTGGTGATTGTCTGTCTTTAATAAACTTAGATTAAGTCCTTAGACTTCTGGAAAATTTATCAAAAAAAATATTCAATTAGCCAGATTGTTCCTATTGAGGCTGCCCGGCCCCCCTATATCTCATGTTTGGTGTTTACCCCATTGCTATAAATTTAATGGCGCACATAAAATACACCATAGAAACAGTTCTGAAATATTTAGACTCTTTAAATGTGTAACAAAAAAGTTGTACAGGTAGCAGTCATTTTTCTACTAAGCACACCACGTACCTGCCACGTACCTATTTTTTTCTCTCAAAAATTTCAAAGGAAGCTTCAAATGCAGATTCAAATGTTCCATCAATTTTTTGGAACCCTGGTACATGTAACAAAAAAGATATTCCCTTAGTACACACTTGGGAAAAGGGGGTATGCAAAAAATTAATTAAATCATTTGAAGTTGCTTTTTTGGAATTTTGAATGCATCATAATTCTCTTCAGGATTTTAGAACAATTTTAAGCCTATTTGCGCCGCGTAGAAATGAGTAGACAAAAAACGGGTACACACGCGGAAAAGGGGGTACGCAAAAACCGGGTACGTTTATTAACCCCCTAAAGATATAAGAACAGCTCTTTTGGAAATTTTGAGCCAATTTTTGGAAGGATAAGGGTCTGAAAAATGAGGATATTTTAGATGCAATGTGCTATCATGTAGTGAAATTTCCTCATTTTGCATACCCTTATTTTTGCACAAAGTGGCTCAAAATTATCAAAGTAGCTGTTCTTCTATATTTCATTCCTCAATAAATGATTTGGAATTTTTGGGCTATGGGAACCTTGTTTTATAGGCCCCCACATCCTACCTTTGGTCTGGTTTTTTATGATTTTTTTTATCATGGAAGAATGCTTCAAAAAACTCCCAAAAAATTCAGAGAGGCCAATTAAAAGGCGTTCTATTGATTGGTCAAAAAAAAACTTGAAAACGTTGTGTATTTCATCCGCAGTGCGCGAAGTGTTTGGGACTGCGCGCACTGTGCAGTGCGTGAAGAGTTTTTTGCAGTGTGCGAAGTGAGTCCGTATGCACAAACATAGATTGCTTTGGAAACTAAATCTAACTTCATCACAAGAGAGAGAGAGAGAGAACAAAGGAATACAAAGTAAAGAAAAAGGAATAAATCTGACCCAACAGTCCTTTCGCAGGGAATGGACAATTAGTCTGAGCGCCAAGGTCCTGTTTGACGCCCATCGCTATATCAGAGATATCCAGTGCTGAGTTGCGCTGAGGGAGATGTGTTGACATGTGATTATCGCACGATTTAGCGGTGAATTTGGGGGATATGTATATCGTATAACAATGGCCCTCTAAACAGGGCCTGACGAGCTAAACCAGGCGAGTGTCAAGAGCGGGACTGGTTTCCGGCTGCAGGAGGACCAAATTTGGAGGCAGCCATGGCTTTGAACATGGACATTGTCTGATCCTCTTTTGACTTCATTGCCTATCACCCACTTCCCGTTAGTCAATCCTGGATAATTTCTTCAAGAGAAGAGAAAAGTAGTTTAAAGCACAAGGAGGAAAAGAGTGATGAGCTTACTGCTACTTTCTCCGCCATCACTAGCTGTTTCTCTATCTTCATGTTCCCGTTCTTTCCCGTTCTTCTCTCCTTGGCTCGGTCTCTAGCCCTGATGCTGATTAATTTTTAAAAAAACCATTCAGATTCAAATCAGACCAGAAATAGACTAAGGTGGATTGGGATGAGAGGGAAGGGCTCACGCCTCCTGGAAAGAATTGCTGGAGCCGAACAAGTTACGATCGTCGAGTTCGGGGCCGCCTTTGGCGCTGATACTCGCTCTGAGCGTCTCTTTTCTCCTTCCGTTTCTCGAGTAATCTGTCTTTGCCCGAGGCCCGATTAGCGACCTCTTCTTCCTTCTCCTCGGCCCGCTTTCTCTTCGCCTCGTTCTTGCGAGCGATAGTTTCCTGGGTCTTGGAGTCATGCTCTTGGTCTGGCTTGTAGTGGTATTCGGCAAGGGTCGAGGAGGAAGAGGATGGGAGAAGGTTTGGAGGAGGTAGACTGGGTCCGATGATCGTCTTGGGTGGTCCAGTACCCGCGGGTAAGGAAGGCCCAATATTGGCTTCCTGTAGTGCCATTTGAGCCTTTTCTCGGTCAAGTGTTGTCGCACCCTTGAACGTCCACGAATGGGAAGACATCGCAGCCGATGACGTGGTCCTCCAATGTGCAGGCGCTTTTGGTCAACGGTGCTCGTGTCGAATCATCATCATCATTTCATCACATCATTGTCCAATCGTTCTCGGTAATTGTCATCGTGCAGAGCGCCAATCAGGTATTTTTGTTTTGTTTTGTTTTGTTTGGGCGGGTGTGGGGGTATATGGTCATTGAGCGCTTTGATCAGTCAGACTGCTATCTTGGCCACAGCTTGACCAGTAACTGCGAACGCGCTCGAGGTCAGCTAGTATAACGCCGGATGGAAAATAGAGACGTGCAAAAGAAGAAGCAAGGAGACACTGACTTGAGATCAAGACACATATCGCCGCGGTTGACCGCCCGCGAGAAGGCGGACGAGAAGCGAAGGTGGCTGTCCGCGCTCAGCATGGTCTCAGTCTTGTCCCTCGGTCGAACACGATGAATGGTGCGAGTCAGGTCTTCGGATCGGGTTCGCTTGGCGGTAAGTGTGTCCAAGCTCCTCGGGGGAGAAAAGAAGATCCCGCCTCGACGAGGTGGGGTGGAAAACGGAGCGGCAAAGGGGTCCGGTTGCGTCGTCTCCGTCCGAAACCGACCGTTGTTTTCTTCTGGATCACCTTCTTCTTCTTGGGTATCTCTGATCATGGTATCGTCCACCTTGACCGCAAGGCTGTTCGAAGTTGACGGCATTAATGGTGTTGAAGAGGAGGTTATTGAGGGCGAAGCAAGGAGCAGGCTCTCGGGATTGCTGAGCATTCGTTTGTGCACTCCTCTGTCCCTTTCGCCGGCGAGAGAGGGCGAGTAGTCGTCGGTACGAGAGCCCTCGCGCCACAGATGTAGCTAATGCCTTGCGGGTCAAAATGATGTACAGCGGTGGCGTGGCGGAGGCTTTGTTGTCAAGGATACATGCGGGGGGATCCAAGGAGAAGGCTTGAGGCGAGCTTGGCACTGCTGGTTGATGTTGTGTTACCGGGAGCGCAGCGGGAGGTGGGTGGAGTCCATAGAGACCGCCTAGCCAACCCCTGTACACGCCAAGCCGCCGAACACTTAAGATGAGGCAATTTATCTTGACACATGCTTCAGCCCGAAGGCAGGCGCTTACAGGGCGGTATAGGAGGTCGAGCTCCAAGCATGCTCCTTGGGAACTTCCCTCAAGGAGCTCTCTTCCTCAGACTCGTCCATTCCTCCCCAGCCAAGCCGCCTCGGAAGCTCATCCTCTCCTTCCTTGCCAGTGTCTCTCCTAACCTGGCCTCTTTCTCCATCCCCGACAAGAATCTTTCTTTCTTTGCCAGCGCTCCTACTGACATGGCCCCTTTCAGCAGCCCCAGCAGAGACCGTTCCTTTTCTCCAAACATTTGGCACCTTCCTTCACCGGCTCTTGATCCTATCCCTAATTCATCTCCAAATTCCCGCTGGATTCTACGATCTTTCTGCCAATCCCAAGTAGTGTATAGTTACCCATCCAGTCATAAGCAACCACACACCATCCTACATAATACTTGAATGCTACGCTCTCCCTCCATGTCTCGACAAGGAACGGTCGCCTCGGCGCCGCGACCAGAACAGAGTACAAGTTAAATTATCCCATGGCTAAGATCCAACCAAGATCCAACGAACCCAAAACCTCCAAGTCCCAACAAGGAACGGTCGCCTCGGCGCCGTGACCAAACAGGGCATAAGTTAGAATCATCTCACAGCTGAGATCGAACCAAGATCCAACAGCCCAATGTTCTCCCTCCACGTCTCAACAAGGAACGGTCGCCTTGGCACCGCGACCAAAACAGAGTACGAGTTAAATTATCCCCTGAGCATAAGTTAACTCATCTTATAGCTGAGTCCAATGGCACCAAAGACCTCTAACTCCCAACAAGGAACGGTTGCTTTGGCTCCGCGACCAAAACAGAGCTTAAGTCAAATCACCTCAGAGTTGAGAATAGATCCAACCAAGATCCATCAGCCCAAGCCTCTATATGAGTATAGACAAGGAATGGTCGCCTCGGCGCCAAGACCAAGGTTGAGCACAAGTTAGAATCCACACATTGCTGAGAACCAACCAGGATCTAACAGCCCAAATCTATCAGTCTCGACAAGAGATTATTGCTTTGGTAACACAACCAAACACAGTACATGTTTAAATCATCCCATTGCCAGGATCCAACCAAGATCCAATGGCCTAAACCTTTAAGTCCCAACAAGGAACGTTCGCTTTGGCCCCGTGACCAAACAGAGCGCAAACCAAATGTTCCAAGTCTTGCCACAGAACCTCAGTGTCCCCAAATTCAAATCAACATAGCCTTGAGGTTGTTAGCCAAAGGCCCAATGGACGGCAACCCAGACTCCATAGCCTAAACGGTGGCAAAGGCACCATGAAATTTGAAATTCTCCTGGTTTCATTCCAACTTCTATGTAGACAGAATTGTCTTTTGAAGGCACCTCCATATCTCTCTCTTCAGTTCATATCCCTTGCACCCCCCTCATTTTTTTTTTTTTTTTTTTTCCCTCGCTCTCTTAAGGTAACTGGAATTCTCATAATTTATCCTCTTCTCATATCCCCACTCCGTCCTCACCCTGAAGACCCTTCTTGCCCTCTTCCTGATCTCCACCCGAGACAACACGATTTCAACTACTCAGTAGCCAGGCTCAGAAAAATTCAGAGGCTACTGAGTAGCTGAAATGCGGCTTCACGCAACCTCACTCAGACGCGCGCTACCTCACCCCCTCACTTGTGCACTTGTAAGACTTTAATATAATAACACTTCCGAGACCCTTACAAGCTCGGCAGAACCTCAAGTCCGGTAAACCTTTCTTTTTGGACTTTGACATATATGAGCATGTAACTACATACACATATGAGTAACAACCTACCGGTGCCAGCTGCAAAATATCAGAGATCAACCCCCGAGCCCCGTACCCGGAGCGGGAGCCCTGAGAGCTCTTGCCCACCCGTGATAAATCTTTCTCAGAGCAACACTGCTCCAACTCTAGCAATCGAACTTCAACTGACCAAATACACGCACTGATTCAACAGCATCAAAACTTTTGATTCTCAACCTCTCTCAAATCATCACTTGGCAAGCAGCTGTTGGGTTTGGATCACAATTTTCCTTATTTAGAACCCGTTCCTATTAAAGAAGAGTCAGCTAACTACTTCTTCTATTTCTTGATATTTTCTGTTTGTCAAGGCTTATTTATCATCAGAAACCATGAACAACATGTACGGCTACCCTACTTCGAATGGGCTGGAGCGGACCTCTCCGCATGATGGATATTTGAACCCCCGCAACAACTTCACTCCTCCAACCACGCGGTTCTCTGATATTCAACCAATTGATGATGGTTTGCAGCTCAACAGAAGCCTGTTATTCGATGGTAGCCAGCGGCTCAATACCGGATTGAATTTGAATGACGGCTTACAGCTTGGTGGCAGTCAGCAATACGCTGGTGTTCAACAGTTTGGCAGTGGTCAACAATTTAGCGGTCGAGGTCAACACTTCAGCGGCGGCGGTCAACAATTTGGTGGTGGCAGCGGCGGTCAACAGTTCAGTGGTGGTGGACAACAGTTTGATGATGGACAACAATTTTTCAGTGGTGGCGGACAACAATTCAGCGGCGGCGGACAACAATTCAGCGGCGGCGGACAACAATTCAGCGGCGGCGGACAACAATTCAGCGGCGGCGGACAACAATTCAGCGGCGGCGGACAACAATTCAGCGGCGGCGGACAACAATTCAGCGGCGGCGGACAACAATTCAGCGGCCAACAATTCAGCAGCGGCGGACAACAATTCAGCGGCGGCGGTCAACACTTCAGCGGCGCCGGTCAACAATCCAGTGTTGGTGGCCAAGAATTTGGCCATGGTGGTCAGCAATCTCATTCCAGCCATGGAGGCCAGCAGAACGACTCCGATGTGATGAATCCTGCCCCACAAACCTCGGCTCTTCTGCCCCCTCACTTTCCCGCCTCCACCATTGCAACCGGTCCCCGAAAGCGCAAGAGAACTAACCGCTCCACTGTCTCAGCTGCTGTCCCTGAAAGTACTCCCCCTGTGCCCACACCATCAGCACCAATTGTTAACACAAACGCAGCCAACTCAACCACGCCAGCTACCACTGTAACCCAGTCTCAATCAATCAATCGATTCCTTGCAGACGTTAATCAACAAGTCGAAGACCGAGAGCCAGAGGAGGAAGTCGACTATAGTCAAAAGACAGCAGATGAACTTCAAGGGATTTCAAAGGATAAGTCCAAGAAACACATGACAAATTCAGATGTTGAAGTGTTTCTGGAGTTTTACCTTACCCAACAGAAAGACTTAGCTCTCCTAGCTATTGAACGGCGAGTCTCTGTTGAGATGGTCGAGAAGCTCTTGTTAGTCTATCTTTTTTCCATTGACAATTCATAAGTAAATTGACTTGTTATTATCTGATTCTTCCAGGGGAAGAAAACAATCCCTTCGAGCTGCAACCATCTGGAATAACTTCATGAAGACACCCATTGCACGAGCAATATTCAAAGAAAGTGAGAGGAGGCCCTATTAATCTTCAATTGAAACAGGCTAACTTGTATGATTCAGGCGGCAAGGGTGTTAAGGACAAAGAAGCGATGGGGAAGCTTTCTGCGATGTGGGACGCAATGACACTTGATGAGAAGAGGGCCTTTGCAACCGATCCAACAGTCGGACCAGATCAAGATGCGGCATCGGAATCCAATCCAACTGGGGCGGCCGTTGTTGATACTACAACAACTGGCAACAATCCTCAAGAAACCACTACGACAGATTTGGTTCCTACACCTCGAGTTCCGACTGTTGGCGGCTTACGGGTCTGCTCAAAGTCCTTGAAGGCAGCTCACTCACGTGTTGATAAGTGGATGACCGAGTGGCAGGCCAAAGTAAGTGCCGCCTCATTTAATCAGATGTTCTTCTACCCTCCACTGACATTATATGAACATAGGCGGTCCATGTGGCCAAGAGCTCTCACTGTGAATTTGTCCTGATAGGCATATCCAACCACCTCTCGGCACACAACTTCCAATTTACTCGCAGTACACCTGGAGCTGCGCCATTTTCCAAACAGATCGAGCATGCAGATGGACTGCAAAGCTACCAGAATCGACTTCAAGCATTTCTTTCTGGGTTCCGAATCAACAACATTCCAGCCCTTGTAAACAAGGCAAAGATTCGTAAGCTTATCAGCTGGTCACCCCCATCGATTTCTATTCTAACTGATGTGGTCAATTTTCACACTTTAGCACTTGCTCGTGAAGCTGCTACCAACCTGCGAACTCGTCTTGGATCTTTTGTTGGTAAGCCAATTCAGATAAATTCAAGCGACAAACCCTTGGTTATCTCATGTAACTGATATTCCCATACCTAGCTGAAGAAACCAATGGCTTGAAACAGTCTTGGAGCTGGGGTGACTGTGACAGTCAACTTGGTGCAATCGGTTTCAAGCTTGTCTTTCTTCCTGGTGCCAAGTCCAACCCAATATGGCTCAAGACTCTGAGCCGCGAACTCAAAGGTCCTATGATCACACTGATTAATCACGACCTCGATCAGAACCTCATTCGTGTAGTGGCCGATCAAGATGCATTGCTTGGCGTGGTTCCTCGTTGCAAGAAGAATCTTCCAAAGAAGCAACCACCTCGCACCACTGATGATACCAACAGCGAACTGGGAGCCCCGACCACCTCCGCCAACTCCACAACCAACCAATCCAAACGTAAGCGATTAACAACTTCAGGGTCACGCCATCGCGCTCGAACCCCGCTCACTGCGGCTGAGAAGGCCTTGGATGATTCAGACGATGAAGGCGAAGACAAATGAATGAATTCTACAAGCTCTGTGCTCTGAGTTTTTTTGCTGTTCACTTGCGGCTTGACCGAGATTGCCTCCCTGCTCTCATTGTGTCATTTGCTTGTTGCCTTGTTGATCGCAGAACCATTACCAATTGATATACAATACATAAGTCCCTAAGTATGACATGCCACTCGATTTGATACATGTACTTCCCTTATGAGCTTCGGGGGATCCGGGGCCCCGAGATGTGAAAGCCAACACCGAGTTCCATTAGCCCTAACTTCCTACATTGCCCTAACCACCGGCAAAAAGACCTACATGGCATTCGCTGCAAGACCTAGCGCGGTCCGCAGCAGGCCGCACATGGTCCGTACCCGGTGAAACCATGGGGGACCACTCTCATCGAGTCAGCCACATCCCAACGCATCCTACCACCACCCCCTGCCATACGGATACCGCCCCAGCTCTTCCTCTGACCATCAACATCCACCCGATCGGTGGCTTGGTCGCTCCATCTCCATCTCATTGCACTGGCTTCTTTGGACAGGCAAGTCCCTGTTCACTCCCTTCTCCTCCCCTCCCCAGCTAGGTGTACGACTCTGCAACCCTCCTCCCCTCCCCAGCTAGGTGTACGACCCTGCAACCACAATTCACACTCGGCTCTCCCAAAGCCCATTTATTGCATGTACTCCTCTGACCTTCTTCTTGACCATCAGTATGTACTCGATTGATTCCTCGTTCGCTCCATCTCCATCTCCATCTCGTCGCGCTGGATTCCTTTGGATATGGTCAGAAACCCAGGCAGGTCCCTTTTACGGCTGTCTAATCCTCGGAGTGTACTTGCTTCAGTATTAGCTTCATCGCGGTGTGACTTTCACCCAACTGATATTCCTTTTTTACATCATGTTTTACGCATTAATTCTAGTGATCACCAGAGTTTCTAGATCTGCAGGTCACCGCTCTCGCTTGCTTCCTCTCATTTACATTATCAGTGCTAATGAGGCACCAATTCTGCGTCAGCCCCGAACAAAATGACTGCCTCCTGGTTGACTGAATTTTGGTGTATGTTAGTCTATGTGTTGCGTCGATATCTTGTGTAGAGATACTACTGTTAAATGTAATATATAGTCATCTGTACTGCGCTGTGTTTGGCTTCTGCAACCAGTTTTTTGTGTTTTAAATCGTCTCAGAGGCCTTGAATTGGCAAAATGCATGAAAGTGTTGTTATGCTTTTGATTTGAAGGGAATCCAAATGATTGAAACATACCTACCTACGAATGATTGAAATCATCACTATTTACCTAACTTAACACAAGTCCCCCCTGGTGGGAGCGCTGTGGCTGGCGGCGAAGCCGCCCCTCCCGCAGGGAGGGACTTGTGCATTATCCCAAATTTTACGCGGGAGCAGAAAGTTCATTTGGCTGAGAGGTTTTTAAAAATTTTATAGCTCCTCCCCCAGCCTCTCCACCAATATGCCCTATCTGTACCCTATGCTACTTTTCTTTCTCTACATTTTGGTCTACTCAGATTTTTTCTATCTCAATCTGTTGACCTTTTCAAAAGATCAAAAATGCACAAGTCTTCCAAATGAGGCTCCACTTGTTTGGGACTCCAGGAGTTGTTTTTCTGGCTACAAGATAGATAAGTGGCTCAAATTCCTTGCAAGAACAGAACCTACAGCTCTGTGTATTCAGTTTTTCTATATTGGTTGGGATGTTTAGTGTAGCAGATCCTTTCTGCTCCTGCTTAAATCAAGACATAACTCATAAGCCTCTCCTGCGGAGAGCCCTCCGGGCGGGGTTCCCCGGACCCTCCGTTCAAGAGGCTTAGTTAAGCTAGACTATTTACAAAAGATCAAAACATCCTAATCTAATGGTGACTGACAGAGCTGTTTGACGCAGCATCAAGCTGTGTCCTGACCTGTGGAAAATAGAGCATGAGAGCTTTAACAGTGAAGTACTTTCTATCTATGAGATAAACAGATCAATGGAACACTACAGGAATGTTTTTAAAAGAAATGAGGAATGTCTTTAAAAGAAATGATTACCACAAGTCTTGGTTGGGAAACATTTAGGATTAGGACATACTTCATGAATCTGGCCCATGTTTTGTTTGAAGCCATTGTTATTTTTCTAAATAAGTATCCAAACCACAGGGCCAATGTAAATAGTTATTTTAATTTAAATGTATTCCAACTACTCTCACCCTCTAGTTGATGGTGTCAGTTTCAAATTGGAAGTATTAGCATTGAATTTTCCTGCATGGGGTTGATTGATCTTGTAACAGCTATTGGTGCAAGAGCATTATAATATTCACAACATTTTTGGTAAATATTCCTGTGTACTATTTTAGAAATGTTGCTCTAATTTGAGTGTTTGGGTGTACATATTTTCTTCACCTTGGAGTTTTATGATTTTATGATTTTGTGAAACTCAAATTTGAACACCCTAATGGCTCAAGAGCATTAAGCTATGTAGTTGAATGATTTCAATTTTCAAAGCATGGAATATTTTTGAGAATTTGATTACACAATATTATATGCTTTGGAATCCTTCAAATATATTAATGCTCTTGTGCCCTAATATAGATTTTACCCATTGCTGAAGATTATGGCACTCTATCTAATGTTACACTGTTATACATATGGTGGATTGATATTGACATAGCTATTGAGGTTCATGCAATGTTCCAAGAGAACCTAGGTAGGTAAGTGATACCACAACATTAAAATCATCATTTGAAAGTTTTATGATTTTATGATTTTATGTAAAGAAAAACTTATGATTTCCACTTTTAACACCTTAATTGATAGCTGTCACCAGAACCAAAATTCAGGCAAAGTGCACACCATTACAAGAAAAACTCCGGAAACTTCCAGCAGTTGAAATGCAGAAGCTCAAAGGAAGCTTGAGATACTCAAGCCTTTCTCAAAGATTATTTCAACCAAGCTTCAATGCACAGTCACTGTGCACATTGCACAGTCACTGTGCACATTGCACAGTGACTGTGCATGAAAGGGTATGATGTGATCATCAGAAGTTACAATCCTGGTGCGGGTTGTGACAATATCAACTAACCTTATGGATACTGCTAATTCAAACTAACCAGCCTTATGGATACTGCTAATTTAAACTGGCTGATGATATGTGCCTACCAAAGGCTATACTTGATAGGAGCAGCACTTACCCAACAGCAATAAATCATGAGAACTTTCAACATTAGGCAAAAAGACATCATGAAACTTGGGAAGCCATATCATGTTTGGCACCCTTCAACTGGAATTTTATTTGACAGATGTAGAATCTTAGTGTTTCTTGGAGTGCAGGCAGTTTTAACTGCAAGCATTGACACATTTTGCGCATATCAGATTATGTGAAACATTAGAAAAATAAAAGACAAAATTGCCCTAAAACAGGTGCTTTTTGTAGGGCAGCTGCGTAGCCATTCCCCGTAGCCTTTCACCGTTGCCTACAGCAATCTGTGCAAAGTTTGCACATCATGGATTGGTCTCTTTCTTAGTGCCAGTCATTATATGCATCTCTGTTTTGAGTTTAACTTGGATTACAATGGAGTTGAGGAAAAAAGATAAATGGAGTTGAGGAAAAAAGATAAATGGAGTTGAGGAAAAAAGATAAATCCAAAATCTGAAGGAGTTTTCTGTTACTCCGTATACTATAAGTTTACTGAAACTACCGTAAATTTTACAGCGTAGTTCAATAACACAAGATAGTCTGCCAGGAAGAGTGAAAGGTGTCTTTCTGATCGGCCCTGAGCTTAAGGAAGCGGCGGTAAGACATGATCATCTTAAATGAATACTGTCGGCAAAAGCTGCATTTAGGTCTTCCTCCTCAAGAGCTCGCTCAAATTCTTCCTCGTCACCAATTACATTCTCCGTACCATCATCTTCATCTGCTTGTTCTTCCTGGTTATTCGTGGTTGCTGCGTTTGCACTGGCATCAAGAAAGTAACGCATGGTCACTTGATCCATTTGGCGCCAAGATTCACCCAACGTGTTATCAAAATCACCCTCGATCATCGACAGACAGCCACTTTGTTCGAGGAAAGCTATTCGGGTGACTTGGTTGCTCCAGTCGTCCATGAGCTGATCATCGTTCTCGTATGGACCTGTCTGTTGTATAATCTTGGTCATATCTTTCTCCCAAACCAACTGAAGGGATGTGATTTCGAGAAATGCAGTGTATAGTATTCCTTTGATAAAAGATAGCTGGTCTTCGTTGACAAGAGAATTCAGTATTGGATCGGCAAGTATAGGCTCGATCCTCTCGGTCGCCCAATCTGTATCGTGCTGGAGCCCGACAATGAGAGGAAGGATTCTGTTGTGCTCGTTTATAGCCCATCGGACCGATCTTCGTACCTCTCTACCGATTCGGCGGACTTCTTCCTCCGCTCTAGTGAGCCTAGCTATGTCTCTCATTCCAGCTTGAGTGCTGGAATCAATTGCCCATGGCTCGTTGTGATTTGTTAGAATCCCATCGTTCCAAAAAGGATCATCAGGCAGCATTTGTAAAAGGGAATCGTAATCGGGTGCACTGGGTGTGGGTCGATGGGGGAATGCCCTGGTGTAAGAGATGCGGGCCCGGTTATACTTGTCTAGAACGGCTTTTAGGGCAACCGCTCGTTTCCGTAGTGATTTGACCAGGCGCTCTTTGCCTCGGGTACCTTTGATTTGGTCACTTTATCAGCTCATGGAAGAAAGGCAGGACCAGAGAGACCGTGATCACCTCACCTAACTTTGAAGCACGCCCCATGCGCACCCGATCAAGCGGCCTTTTTTCTTTGAGAAGGGCCAAGTGCTTCCGTCGGAGTTCGGTCTTAGCGTACAACATCTTTAAAAATGCTTTTTGGTGCTCTTCAGAAATCCCTTCCAAGATTTCCGATGAGCCAAGCTTTTCCCGCTGCTCCTGGATCTGATCCATCATGTTGCGGATTGAACAAAGTCGCGAGATAGCATCTTCGGGCGATCGGGGAATATCTGACCTATTTGAGTGCATCAGTACAAGATAGATGGGTATGAACATGGTCTTATCTTTACCAGGCTGTCCTGAGCTCATCCTCTAAGGAGAGCAGTTTTCCAAGCTCTATAGCTTGGTCCGCCTCGTCATCTTTGTGATTTCAATAGTGGTCCCGCTCCTTGGTCCACTGCTCCTCAAGAAATATTTGTGTGTAGTTTTCTCCAGTGTACTGATTGTGAGACTGGTACAGGTGATTGAGACGAGATTCACAGTCTAGAATACATTCAAGCGCCTGCTCAAGATGACGGAAAGACCAGCTCACTGGTTTGAAGAAAATTTCAACAAAACATGAAAAACACATGTAGGTAGTGTAACAATTGGCTGTCTCACTGGAATTTATCTTGAGCTTGCCTCCATAGTATTTGCAAAGGAGGGAGATTGATTGCAGTCTGTGAATTCGGGTGGCACTGCGAAGGGGCCCTACCAGATTGGACAACTGCGACCAGAGACGTTCCATGCCCTCGCCATCTGAGAGCCCCCAGCCAAGGTTGTAGCGAGGGTTGTATTCGAGTTGGCACGACCACTGGTGGACATAAGCATGAAAAACTGATGTTCCAAACTTCACCCGCCGAATGTTGCTGCCTAAGAGGTTGCGCTGAGAAATAAAAAGTAAGCAAAAAGGAAGAATGCAGTAATGTTGGTTGGAGGCACGACTAACCTTGCGAACATGGGCATCCAAATGACATCCAATGTCATAAAGGACCCCAAAGCTCTTTTGCGGAAATGCTTTGACCAGGTTGTCGATAATGCTCACCGGATAGTAAAGCCTATCATATTTACATGGTAGATAGTTAGTACTAGCTAAAAATATACAACATAAGAATGATACTACTCACTTTTCACCACTTTGCTCAATGTTGTTGAGCTTTAGGGGAATATCGTGCCGACAGCAGCTGCCAAATAGCCCAGTATCGTCACACTTATCCCAAGAGCACGCATTGCGAACATCATTGGCTGCTTTGTGAGCATCTGAACAAGATGTCTAGATGATTGGGAATTTGCATTCAGTAGCTTCTGAAAATCCAGGAGGTGACAAGAACATACCTCCAATCCTTGTGCATTGTTGGCAGTTGTTTCTTCATTCTGTTGGTGACCATCAATCTGAGAGGGGGGGATGAAATTGGAAGGATAATCAGCCTCCATGGGCACATCCTTACTCGCATACCTATGATGCCGGTGCTGGAAGTTCCCGTCCATCGCTATGATGGCGTAGACCTCATCATTCTAGCCTTTCTCGTCAGCAGCCTCTGGTCCAAAGCATGATGGACACGTTGCTGCCCATCTGTCCTGGGTTGTAAGACCTAACGTCTTGCCGAGTATTTCGGTTCGAAGGATCTGAATTCGGTTATAAATGTCAAGGGCTTGTGAAAAAGGGAGTCGTAGTTGGCGAGAGGTCCCCCGGCGGCCACGAGCTTTCAATTTCTGCTGAGAGCGCTTGTCTTGATGGAACGATAATCCAACAATGAACGAAGTGTACGGCAGACTAGATTCATACCAGAGGCTTTGGTAGAGCTGGAGCGTTGGGATCGCAAAAGCTGTACGGGGTGTTGTAGGCGAGGCTGCAATGTAACCGTAGTGGAGCAGGCGTATCGGGTCTGGGATGCATTTGCAAAAGGTAAAGCTTTGACCCGACAATCGGTCTAAGTACGAGTTAAATTTTGTCAACAAACTGTCATATCTCTAGCTACCAGGGATTGAATATTATTTCCTTATAATAACTGACCATGCGTGTGAATCAAATCAAGCTCTCGGGTAGTTACCAGCTGTGGGGCGCATGTACATTCGGTTAGGGGGAGGAGGTACATTTGAGAGGTGGTCCAGTTTCGGGTGTGATGTTGACATGTGAAATACGCCGCGGTCATGGAGTTCTCGAGCTGCTTCCATGCTGTCACTAACTGATCGCGACGCCGAGCATAATCAGAAACATAACTAGAAGGTTGAGCGGGGCGCATGGTTTGGTCGGCATGATTTTCTTGTTCCCCAGCTTCGTAGATATTGAGATTTTCATCAGCCCATTCGTCTTGGGGAGCAGGAGCTGCTATGCTTGTTGGCGGGGGTGGCGGGGCTTGGTTTCTTCTATTAGAGATGCGCTCTACCATACGAATCGAGCTCGCAAGAGTACCTGGAGAGGCTGACCGTCGCTGTCGGGTACCAGGTCCTCGAGCAATAACGAAGCCAGCACGCCGCCTACTGACCATGATTCCAAGGCAATCGTGTTCTGGATTCTAATTCAAATGATGACGCAAACCAAAAAGAACTCAGTTTCTTAATATTCAACTGGAGACTGGAAATTTGCAGAGAACTCAACATATGTGTTCAGTCGTTACCAGGGATGGTCATGAATGATGGAGGAAAGTCCGTTTGATTGATTTGAGCGAGGTCGGTTTTGTATAACGTTGAGTGTATAGGCCGGCCGGCAAGCATGAGATCCCCGGCGCGAGACGGGGGTTTGCACCGAGAAGGCTCACAACGGGAGAGGCACCTTTGCCGACGGCCGGCTGCAAGCATGCATGGACTTGAGATTTTACTGAAATATATGATTACATATTTCTGTAAGTAGCCTTGTGTAAATATTTACATACACACAGTCTTGCGGTCGACTCCTATGGAAGGTAGTGCGACTTGGCCATCGCACAGGGGTGAGGTAGCGCGCGTCTGAGTGAGGTTGCGTGAAGCCGCATTTCAGCTACTCAGTAGCCTCTGTATTTTTCTGAGCCTGGCTACTGAGTAGTTGAAATCGTGTTGTCTCGGGTGCTGATCTCCACCACATCCCTTCTCTAATCCAACACACAGTGTTTGGTCATGTGCGCACTGCAGGACATTTGTATCTCCGTACATAGTTGCAGCATCGGAAAATGCCCAAATACTTACTTCCCAATTACACAACACACCAAAGGAAAGATGTGCCAACAGTGTACCCTCCAAGTGTGCGAACCAGGTCAATTTATCATCAGAGTATCCCTTATACCGGTGGTCACCCAGATCGCTAGTTACCATAACCCTCAATTGCAAATACCATAGATAACACTCAGTTTACCCAAGATTTATGAATAGTACTCTTGTAAAACCAAAAGTGAATCCAGTGCAATGACATGAACAAATTCAGAGCCAAACACAAAAAGAGACACTTTACTTCTCTGAAGGAACCTGGCCCTGGTAAGGTAAAACCTGAGGTACCCAGAGGAAAGATTGTCCCAAAAGAGCAGTCAATAACAAGCAATAACACCATTTGAGGCTCAAGTAGATGGGCCAATATCTCTCGCAATCAAATGCCACACACATATACAAGACAAAGCACCAAATGGAATCACATCCATCCAAAAGCAACACATACCAAAATTGGGGGATGGGTGTTATCGCCGATAGGCCCAATTTTGGCCCCGTGCAAGGTAAGATGCACGTGTTGCAAATTCATTCCCATCAATTTTGACGGGCATCCCTAGGAAACAAAGAACAAACACCTGGTTGCGAGACCACTCCTGCACTAGACATGTCTTCCAAAGAGAAATGACATATGTACTAGACCATCTTGGAAGCCCTCAGTCCAACGCCAATATGTACCGAATACGTGCTCTCCCACCGTGGAGGGCTCACTGGTCTCTAGCCAAATCTACTCGACTCGTCCATCCTCCGACGGTGACCTCCAGACTTCCATCCACCTACAGAGTCGTCGCAATCAGTTTCTAACCCCCCTACTTGGCTTGACCGCACCAGTCCTTGGGCCGTTCAACTTCCTATCCGTCTCTGACCCTTTTTGACCTCGCACACTCGCTTCAAAGGCCTGGATTGAATGATCATAATCTCGGGCTAAGAAAGGTACCCCCAATACTTGCAGTCGTAGACTTCAAAGGGCAACCCCCCCTCACGAACAAACAGACTTAAGTAGGCACTGCTATTAAGCTGCTACATCAGCCCTACATCTCCCAAATCGCACAGTGGAGAACAAAGGGGAAAGGCTTTGAGATCTCATCCTGGAGCCTCATGGATTTCACCAGCGCGCTGTTTGACGAGGTCTCCTTTGGAGCAGCACATTGACAACATGAAATCATCTGCTTCCCATTCTTGATGCAGCAATGAGAGATTGGCGCTGTTAGGCATGAAGCTTGAACAAGACTTGTACCCTCGACAAGATCTGTTTAAACTATTATGGTGATGAGGGCTGCTTAAGTACGACGACAGTAGGTGGGGAGAAGTGTTATCGCATAACAGCCTTCCTCCAAGTCCGACCAAGAGCCCATCCAGACTCCGCTCAAGTGTGTCAAGTGATCCGGTGTGGGTCGCCAACATTTGGTTCCGAGACTCACCCGAACTTCTGCCCTCCTGGTAACCGCCAAGGCCATGTAGAATAAAATAACCGTTAAAATCTGGTTCATACAGAAACTCAAATGCTGCAGCTAGCCTACTGGCGGGTAGAACATCATTCTGAGGAAAGCCAACCACCCGAGGCCCTTGACCCTATGACCAACGAGTTGAGCCTGAGGACTTCCTAATATCCAAAGCTGCAGAAATGCAAGGCAGCTCAGAATTGCTGTTTGCATATGTGAGACACAATGTAGCATAGAAGGCACACCCAGGCGTCTACAAAAGATCGTCGATCACTTTGGGATCGACACTCTTGATGCGAAAGAATTGGACCTAAGGAGTCTTTCGAAACACTGCTTCTCAGCCCCGAGACGCGGGCGGGAACTAACAGATTACCAATCCCCAGTGATCGGAAGCGAAGGCCTGGCAACTGCCAATAGAAGAGACAGCAGGGTCCTTCTACCTCTGACCTGTCTCAAAGATCATCTGCTGATCCGTTGCCCTACTCATCTCATATTTCAATCAGAACAGACCGTGCCGAGAAATCATCACGCCAGCTATGTCCCAAGAAGACTAATAACTCAGCTCTAGGTGATGAATATGTAGTACACCAGCTAGATGCTAGCGTAGGCGTTAGACGCTTCGAACCAAACCACCTGGAGACACCCCCAGTTGTGTTTCACAACCACTCAGATCCTAGGCCCGCGTCGGCGGGGAACGATCTGTGAAACAATCTCAAGACCAAGAGATATCACTTCTTGACTCAGCCATGGTAAACCAACCAACAAGCGTCTACCAAACATGTATGCTGGCTCAGACGTTGGACCAAAGTGATACCGAGGAGAATACTCTAGAGAGACAAGGGGGCCCTCTCCCTCCCCCAAGGACTCCCATAAATCCCATTCCCTTAGGCTCGGGAGAGCGGCAGGATGGGCTCTGGCGCCCGGCTCCGACCTGCCCTGGTCGGAGTTATGGGTCTAGCGCCTTTGCCCTCACACCCTTGGGTGTCTGTCTGCTCCGGGAGGATCCGCTCCGCTGTCCTCTCCTCCCTCGGGAGCTTCTCGCAGACATGTCTTCCCTCCCGGAAGACTCTGTGCTAGGGAAGCTTAAAGAGAGACAAGTACAGTGGATCGGAGTTCTCAACCGCCCACCCGCCCTACTTAATAGTTTTAAAAGAGGACTAGAAACTCACGTTCACACGTGGGGTCTAGCGCCTTTGCCCTCACACCCTCGGGTGTCTGTCTGCTCCGGGAGGATCCGCTCCGCTGTCCTCTCCTCCCTCGGGAGCTTCTCGCAGACATGTCTTCCCTCCCGGAAGACTCTGTGCTAGGGAAGCTTAAAGAGAGACAAGTACAGTGGATCGGAGATTAAACCTCCCCCCGACCCGCACACGAGAGTCTTGGGAAACCACTCTCTGGTTTTCGGGGCTCTCAAAATGTGAGCAGCCAGTTGAGTGAGCCAATAAGCTAAACAGGCTAATGTGCATAGCGACATGCTAGCCACAACTGTGCCCTGCGTTCCACGCCTTCCTATGAGCTAGGCGACATCAAGCACGGTAAAACAGTACCCTGCGCTCCGCAGCTCTTGAGGGCGACAGCGGTTGTCCGTACCCCTCAGAGTCTTCAGCGAGACCTCCCCGCGGCGTCTAGGTTAGAATGGATGGTGTATAAAAGGGGGGGTGCTCTTGTGTTCGGATAATCCCCCAAGCGTCCTCTGCCACTGTACCTCCAGTGTGCGGCTCGTCCTCACCCCCTCCGCTGTTGCACTTGCGCAGTTTGAGGGGCTAAACTCGTTGGCCCCCCTTTGCATAATGCCTTAAATGTGGCGCGCTGGGGGTCATCCTCTCACTGTTTTTTAACCCTGCTAGACAGGGATGGACAGTGGGCCACGGTGCATCAGCTTGCTGATGTTAGGTGGCTGGTTGCAGGTTGTTGTAAAATTGTGTTTTTTTGTTGATTTTGGCATTTGTAGAGGGAAAACCCTTCATGTCTTTTGCTGGAAGTTGTAGAGGGGAATCCTTGCATTTTTTTTGTGATTTTTGGAGATTTGTAGGGGAAACCCTTGAAGTTTTGTTTTGTGATTCAGAGGCTTTAATAAACTTGGATTATAAAATAAACAAAAAATCATAAATTTTTCAATAAGTTACAATACTTTAACAATGTGTTTCAAGCTGCATTTGCAAAAGCCAGCCTGTAACTGCTGTTTTCAGGGGTACTAGCGTCCAAGGCGGCTTCGCCGCCGCACTTTCAAGGGGCCAGCAGCACCCTTGTACCCCCCCTCCCCGACCCCACCGACAAATCACCCTGCCAGACTGCGCCCCACACCGGCTACCAAGAACCCGTCCATTGCATGCCAATGGCCCAGCGGGCAAATCCGCCCGACGCACGCATCATGATAACGACACAACACCGCATGAACTGCCCGAGGCCGAGCCAAATATCCCCCGCCCCCACTGCATCACCAGGACACACCGGGCACCACCCCCGTTCAAGCCTTGTGCATCCATTCAGCTCATTTGAACACCCCTCGTCATGCAGCCGCCCCGGTACAACCCCTCACAATTGCTGACACCCGCCCCCACACCCAGACCGCCCCGCAGAATAGCTCGACAAAGTGAGCATCCCACTAACATTACCTGAACAACCGCGCGGGTGATCTTCTCACCGTCCACCTCCCCCAGGCCATGAAATCCACTGCCCAACACACCCCGCAAGCCGACAAATGCCCGACGCTCTGGTTGCCGCCAATCCATCAAATGGTAATTTGCCACGCTTATGGCGACTTACCAGGCACAATGCGAAACCCCATCCAATGGCGCCTCCGCGATTACTTTGCTCGCTGCGGCGTATTCTGTTGCAATCAAGCCGATCTCAGGGTTTTGAATTCTGCCATCGGATCCATGCACGTTGGCCCCACGTCGATGGCCAGCGCGGCACCACTCGCTCCAATTGCCGGTTACGAATTCCAAGACAGGCTTCCCCGATACCGGGTACACGCGCAAGAGCTCCCCGACCTTATCATCCAACTCACTCAGGACAGCCCTCTCAGGTTAACAAAAGACGTCACCGTTTTAGGCACCGGGGGGAAGCTGGTAGTTTACGTAAAGGGCACGCGTCTGTTATTTTCCGGTCTCGACGACAATTGACTTCAAGGCTACGTTATTGTCAATGCCGAAGTTGGGGGAGAAATTAAAATCCCAAAAACCATGCTATACTGTGCAGATGCCCGTCACCTGTCTCACGCCTATCTTCAATACCAATATCCAGTAGTCGTTGCCTACGCAAGTATGATGACATGGGAGGGAAAGGAAGACTTGCATGTATCTGCGACCATGCCCATCAACGCCGACAGGTCAGCACCTGCCCCACAAACATTGATTGGAACCCAATGTTGACAATACTCCTGCGTATATCCAAAACCCAACCACAGCGACGGCTTCGCCGGCCGCCGGCCATAATTACTGATTCCAAGCCAATGGAGAACCGGCGGCAAGTCGTCACCAATTAACACCCCGAAACAGTAACCCATTGTCCTTCCTCCCTCGCCTTTGCCAAGTAATTCTTTGTTTGTACCCATAGCATTTAGAAATGTAGCGCCACAGTAACTATAGGCCAACAGGACTGTTTCCTACACAGTATGATGAATACCCACTGCCAATAAATGCAACTTGGTGGCAACGAATCCCCCTGGTGTTAATTGGGTCTTCACATTCCGTGGATCAGCTGTCATAAGTCCGCGTAGAGCTACTTAAACCAAGTCCATACTTCGGATTCCCACCCCCTAATTACCAACTTGACGCGAGAAACACATGCTATCGCTTGGAACCAGTATTGTAGAAGTTTGTTAACTCCTGCAGAAGACTTCCCACAGTATCTTAGCCCCAACGAGTAATTACATGATAAAAACAAATCAATCACCCATCAGAAGGTTCAAATCATACAGTTGTAGTAACGACATTGTCATGTGACATAGTAACACCAATAATAACGGTCCATTAGGACCTAAAGAAGATCCCATCACCACGCTTCCACTATACACAAGACTCAATGTTGAGAGCGAAATGATGCCCAACCCGTCATGCAGTCACCTACAAAAAAACCAAAGTCGGCACAAACTCTCTCCAAAGCTAATTGTCATTCTATCTCACCTCAACTCTAATCTCGTCCTTATCAATTCCGCCGCCAACGACAAAGCCATAAAACTCAACGCGCGAACCAGGAATATAACTGCCGTTCAACAACACCGGCATCTTGCTTGCTTTGACAATGAGCCTTACAACGACGCCGAAAGGATTCTCCTATTGGACAAAAATGTCAGTCATCCCCTTATTGCAAACATTTTGACTACTCACGCCAACAATGTGTTGAAGTACTACTTCAAAATGAACAATTTCCCGGGTCCTCGGATCCCAAACTTCTTCAATGCGACTAATTGACCCGCAACCACGAAGGGTTAAAGGCCTCAGTCGGAAAGCCAGTTTTATCTGGCTTGACCTCGTTGCCATTAAAGGATTGAACAGCCACTCCGTGGTACCGTCAAAGTTTGACTCGATCCTCCCGCCTATGGTATACCATTCATCCAGTGCCAAGGTATTGCCAAAGTCACACAAGCACGGGGCGGTTAACACAAACATGTCAATATCAATTTGATCTTGACCTTCCGGAGGTCCTTTATCTGCCCGACGACGTAATTTGGGCCTTATGAGAAATGAATGAAAAGGTTCTCCTGACGGCCCTCTCCAGGTGGACTTCACAAGACAATTTTAGTTACGTAGCAAAACCAATACCACTGGGGACGTACCTTTTTGCCTAACTTTACGCCTATTTTGAACTTCAAAATATCCGCGCACAGCTCCTCAATCACCCGGACTCGCCGTTCGTCGTTGACGTTATCGCAAACCATGTTCATAGAGTTGAAAATTGATGGAAGATTGTATACTATTAGAACAACCCAATAGTCGGTCAGCTTATCGTCTATTTATACATGCGCTTGTGGCAATTTTATAGTCTGCCGCACAGTCAAGGACAACCGCAGATCCAGTCAAACAAACTGATGGTCACTCTTGCCTCACCAGCATGGCATTAACAACTCAGCAAGGCAGGATGGTTTGTGACTAATCCAAGCAAAACCATCGCCCGTACAGGGCGAAATCCAGAGGTGTTCACAGTCCCGATTGGCGTACATTTCATATACTCGACGACAGCTTCGCCACGGCGTTGTCAACGGATACCAGTGGTTATTATTTGACGCGGTTGCTGCATTTTTAACGCCCAACCCGGCATGAGCAGCAACCCGACGACAATTGAGCAGCAGGACTATGGGTTCAGGTTGACGAAAGAGGTTTACCAATATTCAGATGTCAAAACCGTTTACACGGTAATCATCAGGTATACATATAATGAAGTCCACAAAGCTCATTTGTCACGTAAAACGTTACCTAGAACCAAGCAATTTACTGTAAAACAGAGAAATTAAGATCCTGGAAATTTCCCTCGTGACTGTGGCAACAAATCACTTTTCATCAAAAAGTCGTACATCATCATTAGACACAGCCATCTTCTTCCTTGTGGCTGGGAACCAAGAAGGCTTAAGCATCCTGGCAGTATTAAGGTTAATTTCTTGAGTGAAGCCGCTCCCACCCAATCTAACAAAGTAGCGTTATTATCGGGCCTCAATTGTTGCCAAGAAAAAGCAATTAACATAAAAATTTAAAGACGCTCGTCGCCAGATGGTTACCGCTTCATTACAGTTATAAAGACGACTAAAGTATTGACATATCCGTGATCTGATTGTCCACCAGTCGAGAGATTTTCAACTGTGACCAACGTCACACCTGATGTTCGGCTCCGTTCGAGTTGCCGCCGTGAATGCGGCCCGAGGTGACCTATGTTGCAGTGTTAACAATGCACAATACCCGTGAAGAATATGGATTCACCTTGATCAACATCTCACCAGTTACTGGGCTCAATGCGTCCAATTCCCCTACAAACAACGCGCGGCACGGCGATTGGAAAATAGAGACACTGCTCTCGTCAACCAAGTAGCGGGCCAGGAAAGAGTCGAAGGGAGCAACCTGCAAATCAATGACAAGTCAATTCAACGGCAGATGTCCCGCTTAAGGTATGTAAGATTTGCCTTGTGTTGCACCGTTATTTTGCTGATCACGCCCTCATCAACATAGATTGATCAGTACACTCTCACCCCGCAAATAGTGCCATTGCCGTCGATAACAACAGGTGAGTGCAAGCTGTATTGGTCTTCCATTTGATTGCGCGAACGTGCCGCGACCTCGTAGTAAAATTTAGGAAGCCCGGGTCCACCAACTGCCCTTCCCCCAGCTTGATAAGTCGTGCTGACGACCAATTGAACTCCAGCAGATTGGTAAGGAAGCAAATTCAACGTATACGTTGACGTCAACATGGAAGATCTACCGCTGGTCCAACGGGTACATATGGTGGCGCTATTGTCGACGTCAGTTCCTGGGTGACTGACAGGCTGGAGCAGTAGTCAGTAAAAGGTGCATCGTGAGAAAGAGCCTGCTTACGTTGATGATCGGGAAGAAGTCTCCGACAAAATTCACGCAGTCCGTTTTTGGGAAGTCGTCATAAACCACCACAACCTGATTGCTTGAATACGCAAGTTCCATTGAAATTCTTTAGTGAAGAGTTGCGTGTATCAGTTTAAATAGTAGTCTCCAAGTCGATATGGTTGGTGAGATGAACAACTCAAACACCGGTCAACCGGAGGATGAACAATTCTATCTACCGACTTAGCCAATTCCTGAATTCATCGCCTGCCCGCCAATGTAAAAATTGGGCCCACACACTGCAACGCAATCAGTTAACGCACAGGGCATCCATTGCTAAGGTCCGAGCGTGCGCAACTGCAATTGATGAAACCAACCCAGTAGAAGTAGTTACAAGCTTACTGTTCAACACGCCGATTTAGCGGATCGTGTACCATTTCACAGAAGACGACTGGGGTGAAGGAGCCTCCAGAAGGCTATAATACACAATTAGTCACGCAGAAACCGGTCACAAAGCATTCAGTGGAGCCCAACACATTGAGTGCGCAAGGTAGCCTCCCTCGGGGCCGACATCGTGGTTGAACACCCAGGGATTGTGAGAGAGGCATGATCCGTGTAGCGGTATCATCACAACCCGCGCGCCGCAGTTTATTATTTGCTCACGAGAGAACGAATAGGAAAATTTCGGTGCCCTGCTTCTATTGACATGGCCAAGGCGCCGAAGGATTCTAGGCCTACAGCAATTAATTTTCAATCGGGTCAAGCTGCGGTTTTCAAAGTTCAACGTAACCGCAGGCCTTTCCTATAGTTCCCCAGCAAATGTTTTCAGAAACATGTCGGCAGGCAGTGTTGCCTAGCTAATTTCCAGCCATTGGATAACTTGCAAGTTATTCTAATACGCCAAGAAGCAATGGTGGCTCCAGCACAAGTGTTACAGGAAGCAAACTGGATATTATAAAGCTGAGTTGAACATGCCGAAATAGTTACACACTGAGCTGCGCCCTTAAGTCATGCCGCAGGGCAATGATATTCAAGGAAACGACAAAGAAAATCGCAGCTCAACAAATGAAGATGATTACTACGTCATTTTTCCCAATCATCAAACTCTGTTGTTGAAACATCGATGTAATTTATTGGTTTGATCGGTGGTAAATAAGCGGAATTATCAACACACAACATTAATGGTTCACTTCCTGTCAAGGTCATTGCACTTGCGCGTTGAAGATCTCGAATCATAGTATGTCCAACAGTTCTCCAAAAGTAGGACTCTACAACCAAACAAACCCTAATTTCAATGTTATGCCACTGAATGGGAGCGACTGGAAAGTCTTACAGTTGGAACAAGGATCACATTTTTACACCAAGGTTAGACGCTGGGGAATCAGGATTGTTTGTGCCTTTGGTGGGTACCAAACAAAAAATTAGCGAACATGGTGCGGGCCAGGTTTAGTCAAGGTAAACTAACAGATTACGTACTTTTTAGGCCTTCTGGTGTTAAGCTTGAAGATAGATTTGTGCACAACGTTGATAATCCCTTCTCGGCCCAATGGCCGAGCAACCAGGAGGTCATCCACGTTCAACACCCTTGACAGCGCAACGTAGAGCTGACCATGGGCAAAAACGTCTGTTTGCAAGAAGACGCCCACACGGCGCAAAGTTTGACCTTGGCTTTTGTTTACCGACATAGCAAACGCCGGCCTGATGGGGAATTGATAGCGGAAAAAAGATTGACCGGACCGTGGGGTTGCTTTGTTGTGCAACTTGATGCGAGGAAGCGTGACACCGTCACCTTGGTGTGAACCAGACATGAGAACTCCAGCAATGAAGTTATTGCTTACTTCCGTGACAAGAACTCTTGAACCGTTACACAAACCGCTGTTGATGCGGAGGTTTCGAGTGATAACAACAGGCATACCGACCTTAACTCTGATTTCATGCTCAGGCAGGCCGGCAGGGGAAAGCTTGTTGAGAAACTCCTCCGGGAGACTGTTGAAGCCATCGGGATCCGGTGAATCAATAGACCGCAAGATTGACTCATCTCCTGGCAAATCTCTCAATATCGTCTCGTTCAGTTCCTTCACATCGCGGTTCAGGGGAGCAATTATGCACCGTTCGTTGAAGTATTCGAGTCAAGCTTCCAATGGGGAGTTACTGATACTCGATAGCTCGCTGTATACGAAGTTGATGAGCCCTCGGGTCCCAAGTTGACCTTTCTCACAAAAAATGGTTGGTATGTACTTCAGTTTGACAATTGCAAAGTCGTCCTTTTGATGTTTGCCTTCACCCAAGTTCAGCAGTGCCTTTGCAAATAGTTTATTCTGAGCACCCAAGCTTCCGGAGAGTGCGGTCGCAAGTCGCATATTCTGAGTAAGCCGTAACTCTTCAATTGTTTTCCACAACTTGCACGACTTGATGGTCGATTTGTGTGATTTAGGGAATTCATCGAACTTGACAACCGGCAATATTTGGCGAAAATCACCCGCAAATACAACTGTCTTTCCGCCGAATGGATCCGTAGACCGACACAAAGTTCGCAACTTCCTGTCGACCGCCTCAATGCAATTTTTGTGGATAGTCACCACTTCATCCCAAATGATAAACTTCGAGTTGATCAATGCCCTTCCCAAGATCGTATCTCCTTGAATATCGATTTCCGTGTCTTTAGTAACGTCAATTGGTCATTTGAAAGCGGAATGTGCTGTTTGACCACCTCTCAACAGGAGGGCCGCGACGCCAGACGATGCAACAATAGTTCGATCAAACCCTTCACATTCGCAATAATATATCAGCGCGTTTAAAAGAAAAGTCTTCCCGGTACCTCCCGGACCGTCAGGATAGAACATCCGCCCTTTATTTGTACGGATAGACGATCTGACTTGGTGATATATAGCGCGTTGCTCTGAGTTGAACGCGTTTTCGTTGGCAAGTAGTGATGATCTCACGTTTACTCCATCATCTCTTTGAAGCCGCTCGGCTTTCATCTCGGCTAGAATTGCTTGGTCTTCATTTTCGACTTTCAGGCCGCATTGTTCCAGGTTACTGTTCATGCTCTCCATGATACCTTCTAAACGAAACAAGCTCAAGACCCGGCGTTCCTCAGGCCTCAGTTGTCTACTATCCCTTTTTGCCATATCTAGCCAAACAGCGTCATCTGTAAATTCTTCAAAATGATCCTCAAAGAGTTTGGCCGGATCAGATGGAGGTGAATGTACACATATGATGGCAAACATCTGTGTTAATTGATATCCCGATCGAACTCTTGCTGCCTCTGTGAGCGCACTATCATATAAAATATCATCAACAAGTAAACCAAGATCGTTGCAAGCTTGACGGTACGTTTTTCGCCTACGACCTTCAACCGTCCTAAGACTCCTGAAGGAGGTTGCCCCCTTCACATGTAAGAGGAGAACCCGTAAGTAGAACTTTTCTCCAGCCAGATAGGATACTGCGTGAATCCGTCCCACGGCATCAGTTTTTGATTTCCGCGGGATCCACTTGCGTTTTGCCTTGTCCCACCAGAAATATGTCGGAATATTGGCGTAGAGAAGAGATCGCGCAGGCCGGTTGTTAGCGCCCATAGCGTTTTCGCGGTTCAATTTCATGTAGCCAGTAAGCGTTGTCTGGCTCGCCCTCCCAGAGTTTATTTGACCTTCCGCTTCACCACTCGACTTGAAATAGACTAATTGTTCATTTTTATCGTGAATCCGAAGACGCGTTACTGCTGGCGAGCGGTCTGACAAGGCAAACTTCAACAGTCTCCAAGAAGCTACAACCAGAGTATCAGCGTCAATCCACACAAAATTTCACCTATTCAACTCACCTTCTGGTGGACTTATGTACCTCGCATCAATAAAAGCTTTAGTTTCATCTTCTACCTCGACGGCCATGTAAGCTCTGTTGTGCCCTTTTGTTATGTACTTGTATAAGTACTTTATAGCAGATGTGTTCACAGGTATCTCCACGTTGATATGACACTCAAACATGAGAGTCAGGAACTTATTATATGGAACAACCGAGCCACTGTTGAATGAATTTGAAAACTTAGTTATCTTGGGACCGTCCTTGCGTCGCTTGTAAGCTGGATAAGCACCGTCGAGAGTTACCGTACGAGGGGTGAAAGGTTTGGGAAAGCCGAGTTTGCAACCGTTACCGGCCCAGCAACCTCTTCCTTTGCATGGGCCGTGTAACATGAACTGAGATACAAGTGCGTAGAGGCTAGGTTCTTCGTTGGGGTCGGGAATTTCGGCGGTCACAAGCAAGTCAACGTGTCTATCTCTTTCGTCTAGGGTCAACATCATGTGAAGATGGGGCAGACCCCTTTTCTGAAACTCTATTGTATAGATCAACGCTACAACTCTACCCAAACATCGGTTATTTACCAGCTCGGCAATGAGCGCCTTCGCTTTCAAGTTGAAAACGCGTGCGACAATTGTAGGATGGTCGAATGCTTTGTCATTCTTCGGGATACAAGCCAGTATTTCCGGCCAATTCGGATTGGCTGTCATTGTGATAAAGAGCGAAGGGGGGCCGAACTTATTACAAATGCCCATCGCGTCGTAGTAAAGCTCTGTCATATTTCGCGGCCCATCAATGAATGTTGATGGGAAGATGACCCGCCTGCCTCCGGCGCTTTGGTTATTCTCGAGCGACTCAACGAGTTTCTTGTACTGTGCCGCTTTCATCCTTTCCTGGTTGGATGATATGTACTGGAGTCTTTGCCGCTCAACACATACGTACATATTGACGATGAGCTCTTGGAGAAGTGATTGACCGGCCAGGATCGGCAAGAATCGTCCGACCCGTTCGAATAACCGGTAGGCGTACCACTCAAGAGAGCCAACTTTCCTGCCTTTGACTGAGTTACAAGTCAGTCGGGTAATGATAGTTAGGCAGGAAAAAGACTCACCCCTCTTTGTCCAAGCTTGATAGAGGCAATCCCACTGTTGTTCACCGCGTGGAAAGAACAATGGGTGTTGGAGGGGCAAGTACGACAAATGCATATCTGAGATCATCTGCAGAATTCCATTTTTCCTATGCAGTAGAATCTGTCGTTCCTGGATGATGTCTCCCTCGCCTTCGACGACCGCCGCAATCTCGTTTACTGTAGGTTCATTATACCTTTTTGGATTGCTCCCTGGTAGCGGGACACCTTGGAGTTTGAACGTTTGTGCTGGATTTTCAGAAAGTACCTGCCGTGCTGTCTTGAAGAACTGGGCGTACGGGTTGACCTTATAGAGTACATTGAGGATAGTAGCGACCGTCTTGGGCATCATTTCGGCTCCCCTGCCGGTATTACCTGCTTTCCCCTGAGCTTTCGCAATACGCAGTTCCGACTCATTGGTGCCGCCGTCACCCACAACGTATATTTGAGCGTATCCAGGGTTGTTGACTTCAATAGGTTCTATGCTCGAAATCATGTGAGCTAGCCCGCCGTGCATCCTGAAAACAGTAACACTCTTCGGGCCTTGGACTGAGTGATCGACTTTGGCTCGCAGTGAGGTGAAAGAGACCGCGTTGTTATACATTCGAATCAAACGCTGGAAATTTACAGCAGCTATATCGTGGTGTCAGTGACTTGTAACACATAATCAACTCAATGCAACTCACTCGGATGGCTTGCTTGAAAGAGTTTTCAAAGTTCAGTGGGGTAATGCTTGGCGGTTTCGTCAAAAGCCAGAAGCGTGACCTTGTCCTTCTGACAGCAGGTTGAGAAGGAGATGTCTGACTTTCCTCTATCAATCACAGACGCTTCCTCTGTCCAGTGGAGAGCACCGCAAGATACACACGCACAATCACATTTTCCTAGTGTATGGGGGAGGGTGAATTCAATTGCTGATTTGAGAGCTTTTTTGCAATTCTCGGCGACGGAACGGACTGCCTTCCGCGGGATTCCAACCATGGCCGTGGAGTCTGGCTAATAATTTTGGTTTTGTTTGAGCGTCTGGTTGAGTTTGAGAGTTTCCAACCACTTGTCTGATTAGCTGACGGAGATAATGCATTGACTAAGGTAAGGTGAGAAGCTTGACTAACTCGTATAGAATTGAAGTGGTGGTCTGTGGTTTAAACAATGCGCATAACGGTCACTTGATACTCAAGTTGGCTTCGTTCGGGTTGACTACCGCTTGATGGTGCTCCGTCAACATTAGTTATTTTTCTAACAGCTCTGGAGGGTTGCGGGCGGATCAAACTCGCAATACCGATGAAGCTTCAGCAGTTATGTTGAGGATGAGGGTGGCTGATGATCTATCTACTTGGCTTGACGACCCTAAACCAAGGCCATGTTCAACTGGAGGTCAATAAAGCGGAGTCGCGGTTGTAGTCTCAAAGAAGCAACGTCAGGAAAATCAATCAGCCCGCGGTTCGCGAGATGCACAACGTTTCACGCGATACATCACATGAATTTAAGGATCAGGGCGAACAATCATCTGCCGGCTTGCAATTATGAAGATGCCTCCTGCATTCAATGATGGATGAATTGTATGGATGACCGAGAAATGATAGCAAGCTCTATGACTATATTTTCTCCACAACTGTAGCACCAAGCAAGGTAAAACTAATTGCTTCCCACTGAACGGCGATGTTGTCGCGCAGTTGTAATTATAACGGTATTCGGAACCACACAGTGACACAACAATAGTGATATATCTGAGGCTCAACGTCTTAAAAGTGCATTGATTTTCTAGTAATCTAGGGATGAATATTATGCAATAGGTGGCAGGGAATCATCGCATCAGTGGGCATGCTGAGAAGCGTTGAAATATTCAAATGATCATATTGTCGATCTCGACGGGCAGTGAGAAGATATGGGACAATTTTTTACAGAGGGAGAGTACGCGCCTAGGCGGCGCGGTTCGGGCGGGAAGATTCAAGTGGAAGCGTGCAGTTACAGTTTAAATGATCATGTCGTAGTCCTGAGCGGGTTGTAATAAGCTATAAAACAATTTTTACAAAGGGGTACTACGACGGGCCTAAGTGGCGAGATTCTCGTGGGAAGTCTGACGAACACAGAAGCATCAAGCACAATGCGATAAAATTTGTAGGCCTGACTAATGGAAAATATTGTGCAATATTTGACCTTTGGTTAGAAAAGCTCAGAGGACCCGCGCCTGTGCGTTTGGGGATGATATTGGGCGTTGTTGAGGGAAAGGTAAGAGCGAGTAGTAGCGCATGTTTATAAGTCTTTGAGGCGACGCGCCGCATCTTTGATGATTGCTTTCCTAGGTCGGCCTCGACCTTTCTTAGCGGGGGGAGGTGCTTCGTCGGGAGACTAATCGGAGTCACTCGGTTCGCTCTCTGATTGGCTCTCGTCGTCGGTCTCTTCGGGATTGGATTCTTTTGCTTTGCGCTTTCCTTTTGCCTTACTGGACAACGGCGAAGGAGACAAAAATGCGAGTTTGTCTTTGGCAATCTTAGGATTTGGTATGTTGCAAGATGTCTTGTTGGGGGAAAATTTAACACTGGAGCGGAACAATGAGTAGGCGTCATAAGTAATTGAGAGGGAGGGCTTACATGGTCCTATGGTCACCTGGTGTCTTGGTGGCGCCGATGGAGGTGGCGGAATTCTGTTTTCCAATGTGGTGACCGCTTGTAACGCTGACGTCAACTACCTGTGGGTGGGTTTGTGTCAACAAGACAAGTATGTAATGCAAAAAGGGACAGGTGAGGCAGTCCGTACCTGGACTAATGCCATATTGGTTTCCATTTTGAACCCAACAAGCAAGCCGCAGATTTTGACCTCACGTCCAACAACGTACAACACATGTGTCTTGATGTAATTCTTGGAGCTGGGAATTATATACTTGACGGAAAAAGACTTGTGACATCGCTCCTGATTGAGTCGGGAGGAAAGGTCAGATTATGTTGATTCAATAAGTCGCGGCGGCTCTTACTTTTGACGACCAGTCGTGGTGTAAAACGGTGACCTCGAGGTGAGTAGGATGGTCGGTATTATTTGATGTAACTTCATTCCGGTGTGGAACTACTCAAAGGGGAGAATAGAGCTTGGAAGGGAAATGGATAGCAACAATAGTACTAATGTAAGCTATGCAAGGGTGCTGTTGAGGCTGCCTTCCTGACTAATGCTGAGGGGATGAGAGTAACACTAAGAAAAAGAAGAAAAGGTGTGGCTGATTTCTGCTTGATCTTAGGAGCTAGTACTATGAGCTTAACTACTGACTACTGAGGGTAAGAGAGTTGGAGGAGTGATGAGAGTGGGGAATGCAATGGCAAGGTTCAATAGCAATGGGTTCAGGAGCAACTGCACTGATATCAATGGGTGATGAGTAATTTCTAACTTATAATTTCTGTATATAGAATTCTGCATAAGGTACAAGTGAGGGGGGGAAAGACAGTTCTTATATGAAGGAAGGATGAGCACAGACAATGAAGAGTTCTGGCTATGGGAAGAAAGGTTGTACAAATAGGGAAAAGTGATGTGAACATAGTAACAACTTGTAATGATGAGCACTCCTGGAAAGGGTAAGCACAAATCCAAATGATGTAATGTATACAATAGCCATAGTACATAATGAGAAATGTATGTAAAGGGTTTAGTATGTGAAAGTAATTATGTAAAAGGAATGTACTGTAATGATTCAAGTAAGTTACTAATGAATTGAGTATTGTAACTAATGAAGACTGTAGGTTGTCTGTAAGTCTTATATCCTCTATAACTACTGAACCATTGAAGATAAGGGGGTACTATGTAGGAGTGACTATATGTGAAATTTGATGTAGAACCTGAATATGTAATAATAATGAGGTATTTGTGAAGGGTGAAGGGGAGATGGGCTATGTAATGATGAATATATGTAAAAAGAAGCAATAAAATACTACTTATGGTTTGGAATGGAGCACCACATCCTCCCCCAACTTATTGTCTGTCCCCAGGCAATGCACCAAAGAGAAGAGTGATCCAGAAAGAGTTGAAGAATGTTGAGTCCAAGAGTCCAAAGTCCAGTGTTTCTCCAGAAGGTGAAGTCCAAAGTCCTGAGTAGTAGTCCAAATCCAGAGTCCAGTGTCCAAAGCCAATAGAATCCAAGTATAATCCAAGTCCAGTATATCTGAGTCCAAGGTATCCAAGTCCAATCTCAAGTCCAATAGTCCTATGTATCCAGAGTATCCATAGTCCAGTATCCAATCCAAAGAGTCCAGTATCCAAAAGAAGGTCCAATTATCAATGAGGGGTGAATGTTTAAGAAGATCTAACTCTGCTGAAGGCAATATCCTTGAGACAGACACATATTAGACTAAATTCCACTCTGAAGAATACAATAATTTTCCTGCCTAACTGAGGCCAATGGAAGAATGCAATGATTGATGATGAATGATGGGGTTGATAATTGTAGTTTCTGAAGGTTGTGAATGATTTGGGGTTGAATGGCTGAATTTCTGAGTATCTGAGTATATAATGTAGAGTTCTGTGAAGAGAATTTGAAGTCCAGGGAAGCTGATAAGCTGTCCAAAAGAATATTCTTGCTCTAATTGGGTGGTTTCTGAGCTGCAATGTGTTGGAAGAAATTGATTATAATGGTGAATGAATGAAAGGTTGGTTTGTTGGCTGAAGAATTCCTAGAATACAGAGTGAAGATGATGATGGAGGAATGATTGATTGTTCAGGAATGAATCAATGATGATTTTTCAGAAAGAATGATTTTTAGGATGATGATGATGATGGCGGAATTGAATGAATGACTCGATGGATCCATGGCTGGGGAATGAATGTTTCTTGGTTTCTGTTTGTCAGCCTACGTGATGCCAAGGATATTATCCTTCTAGCTACACGTGGTGCAAAGCAAAAGATTAGAGTTATAAAACTCTAAGACAAGGTTATAAGGGTTAATTCCAACGTAATTGTTGGGAATTATGGCGTAAGAATAAGGCAATTTGGGCCAATTTGGGCCAATTTGACGTAATAAAATGAATATAATTAATTTTAAAGAGGGGCCTGATAAATCAGGGGTGTTTAATCCCTCTAGAATGAAGAACTGGGGCCTGTAAACAGGGGTGTTTTAAATCCCAGAAAGAAATAGCGGAGAATCTCAAGAGAAGGGGCTTAAACTTACTAGTATAAGACCCTAGGGGCACTTGAGGTTCTTCAGGCGTGAATTTGGGCAGTTGGAGGCGCTCAGAAGTGGTAATATTGAGGGCAGGGTGGTTACTGGACAGCTTCAGGGCGGAAATTGGGGCTAAAAATCACGAAAGTAGGTATTTTACCTAGCAAATCACAGGCTAATGAGGCTGTTGAAGGCGGGTAAAATTCTAATAGGTAATGTAAAGCTGGGGAATCTCCTTTTGGGCGGAGAAAGGGCCCTTTATATAGCCTAGGCAGGCCTCCAGGGGCGCCCAGGGGACATGGGGACACTTGTGGGCGCATTCTGAGGCAATTTGGTTGCGCTAGAAGGCGCTGTGGGTCGTGGAACCTTGGGGCTTGGATACAAGGGTTGCCAAGGACCTTTTACAGAGGTTCTGCGTGATTTCACACGTGCCTTACACGTCATGGGGGCTGGTTTGGGGGTTCTGTGACGCTCATTTCCGTGAAAATGTGCCACAGAAGGTACTAGAACTGGCTTCTGTGTACTAGTACACGTGTAAGCAGTGCTTTATACATGTTCTGGAGGCGCTTATTGATTGCTCCAGTTCATTTGACCCCTTCTACATATTTACTACAGTTGTAATTTACGTGTAGTGAGGCTTGGGAGAAGCTGGGGCGCTTTCTAGTGTCTCCTGTGCACGCTGCAAGAGCTCTTTTCAGTCTAGAATGTTTTTATATTGAATGACGTGGTAATTACATCTTGTTTGGTGATTAATTACATGTGTACAAGCCTTATAACACATGTAATATTGTTATTGGGGCGTATTCTGGCCCATTCTTACTTATTGGTAACCTGAGCGCTTTGGTTGCGGGCTAGTTTATGCATTATGCATATATTTACACTAGGAGCGCGGGCTTGAGCTCTAGGCAACAAAGCACGCGGGCTTGGGTGCGCCACGCAACAAATAAAGCTATCTTTTGAACTGTACACAACACCTCAGTTACGTCACTAAAAATGGTTGTAAATATATGTACTTATATATATATGTGCATACAAGTGCATCCACGCGGGGCGTGATGCACTTGCGTAAACTTTGAAGTTAGTTTACACAAGGAAGGGATAATAATTAAGGGTACATGTAAGTGAGGTACCCTAGGTTATTTTACCCGTAGAATCAGAATCTTTCATAATATTTTACTTATTAATTACACAAAGCTAAGTAATTAATTATTTATAAGTGTTTTTAATGTTTTTTGCGTAGTTTTACATATGTAAGACTAATAATGTCTCTTTCATATGTAAAACTACTTTTCATATTTTATTTGTATATTTTTATGTCACGGTGGCTCTGCCATAGTAGCCAGCTGACATTCCCTACCCCTAAGATGAGTCTCTGCTCAGAAAAAGAAAGGTCTAGAAGAAGTTTTGGCCATCTCAGGTTGATCTCTTACTTGCTCTGTAGTTTCTCAGGTGAATAGGTCCATCTGGTATATTACTTTCTGGTAGCCATTCATCTCTATCCGCGGATAAGTTTTTATATCTGACCAAGTAGAGTCTGGTGTCTTTACCTTGTATTCTTTCTTTCTTGTCCTTCAAGATTTTATGTACTCTTAACTGTCCTGAGGGTGGAGTTTCTTCTATTGGGACAGGTTGCGGGGGGGGCAATTCTTCTTCCGGCCTGACTTTGTAAGGTTTGATCAGGCTCACAGGAAAGACAGGATGTTTCCTAGATAGTTCTTCACTAAGAATGACTTCCACTGCGTTTTTACCATGCAATTGCTTAATGGTGAATGGTCCTATGAATGGAGGCTTAAGTTTTCTGCTACCACCTAAATTATTAAAATTCACCGTGGATAATAGAACTTTTTCTCCAATCTTGAACTCCGGTTCCTTATGGCTTTTATCCCATCTTCCTTTGTTATATTCAACAGCATCATCTACACACTTCCTGGCATGTTGGTGAGTTGAGTCCAGCATCTTTTTGAAGTCAAGAGCGGTAGGGTGCAGATGAGGTAATTTGTCATTAAGATTGTCTTTGGGCATACGTGGGATCCATCCTCTTTCTAGTACATATGGAGCTACTTTAGTAGAGGAGTGTTTGCTACTATTGTATGCAATTTCAAGGGCTGGTAATAGGCTTACCCAGTCGTGAGTGTATCCATCATGATTTTTAAATTCAAAACCAAAGGAGCAGAATCTGCGCAACATATCCTCCAGAGTCTGGATCATTCTCTCTGCTAATCCATCCGTCTGGGGGTGATAAGCTGTAGAGAATACCAGTTTAGTGCCTAGCATGTCGTGAAGGTTCCTCCAAAATTCTGAAGTGAATTTAGGATCTCTGTCACTAATGATAATCTTTGGAATTCCTACGTCAGCCATGATTCTATTCCAAAATAGCATAGCTACTTCCATAGCTGTGTCATCTTTGTGATTAGGGATGAATCTGGCCCTCTTGGAAAACCTGTCTACAACAACCAGGACTGAGTTGTAAGAATAGGGTCCTCCTGGGGGCAGGCCTGTAACAAAATCCATATTGACTATTTCCCATTTCTCTGTGGGTTCTGCAATTTTCTGGAGTAATCCAAATCTTTTACCAGTCTGTTTGTTTCCTTTCTGGCACGCATCACAAGATTGGATATAATCATGTACTTGTTCTTTCCAGTCAATCCACCACGCAGTTTGTTTGATTCTTTCCACTGTTCTCTCTTCAGAGAAGTGGCCAGAGTTCACATTATCATGGCATTCCTTCAGGATGTCTTTGATTTGATCTTTATTACTTAGTACCAAAACACTAGAGTGTTTATGTCTGAAGTAAAGAAGTCCATCTAGCAACGTGAATTTTCCCAGTTTATAGTGTTGGGCTAAGTTATCTGGTAAGCTAGCAATCAGTTCTGGTGGGCTATTGTCATTTCTCAAGATTTCAACCAATTGGAGGAGTTCACTGTTCTCGTCATAGCTTTTCTGGACCAAGTCATAGAAAGCATTATCTAAGTCACAGGCATGTATCCCTAAGATTGGAAAAATGTCTTCATCCTCAGGGTCATATGCTGGATTATCTGGGTTATTTGGCAAAGCCCATCTACTTAGACCATCTGCATTCTTATGTTTGGCTCCTGCTTTATGGATTATAGTCATATGTCCTCTGTACTGTTGTATTGCAATTTGCCATCTAAGCATATGTCTATTAGGAGTTTTCATATTCATGAGGGTCCTTACAGCGGTACAATCAGTGACTACTACGAAGTTAGAGCCCTCCAAGTAGTAATGAAGTTTTTCTAAGGCCCACACCAGTGCTAGGCATTCCATTTGACTGGCGCCATATCTCTTTTCTGAGTTTTTTATTTGTCTTGATATAAACAGAACAGGTTTTTCAACAGGTTTATCATCTATGACAAATTCTTGGTGTAATGCGGCACCCAGACCATCCAAGCAAGCATCAATGTACAATATAAAGGGTTTATTGTAGTCTGGTTGGGACAGTACGGGGGCAGATGTGACAAGCCTTTTAAGCTCTTCATAATCTTGCACTCTGTCATATGTCATCTCAAAGATGGTGTCATTATTACATAGTGCATAAAGACTTTTACTTACATGGGCAAAGCTTGGTACATGTTGGCGGTAATAGCTGCAGAAACCTAGAAATGACATCATTTCTAATTTATTCTGTGGCATAGAGTTAAGTAAGACAGAAGCTACTCTGTTCTGATCAATGGCTAAGGATAGTCCGGAAACTACACGTCCCAAGGCTTTAAGTTCCCCATATCCAAAGTTACACTTTTTTAATGGACATCTTTAAACCTGCTTCTATGGCCTTGGACAGCACTAGGTTAATTTTCTCCAAATGAGTTTCCCAATCATCAGAGTAAATTATAATGTCATCTATGTACACCATCATCCAACTTTGTCTGATGAAGGATCCAAATACAGAGTCCATCATCCTCTGGAAATGTGAGGGCGCATTTTTGATACCAAAGGGCATTCTTAGGTATTCAAAGATTCCTAGGTGGCAGATAATCCTGAGGTATTTTCTGCTTTCTGGGTCTATAGGGATCTGGTGGAAACCTTTAAGCACATCCATAGTGGTGATGTACTTAGCTTTGGACAGGTTGTGCAAGGAGTGATCTATGCGGGGAATGGGATAATAGTCAGGTCTAGTGTAATTATTAAGAGCACGGAAGTCTCCAACCATTCTAGATTTCTCATTATGCCACGCAATTATTACAGGTGTTGTAACTTCAACTTGCTCATTATGTCCTACTTTCCTTAAGACACCTAATTCCTGGAGCTCTTTGATGTGAGTTTCAAGAGCTTCTCTGGACTTGGGGCTTGAAGGATAGGGAGGCCTCCGTAGCTGAGGCGGATAAGGTTTGCTCACCGTGAGTTCTAGTTTCATGTCATGACCTTTAATATTACCAATGGGTTCTTCAGTAGTACAAAAGGCTTCTTTGTGCTTGAAACAAGATTTCAGAACATCAAGTTTTTGATCTTCCGTCAGGATTTCACTAACAGCAGCTTGGGACAAGTACTCTTCTTTAAAAGAGTGTAGTTCCTCTTGATACTTTACGTTATTAGTATTAAGCTGGTCCAGGAGCTTAATATTAATATTGCAAATCTGGAACTTTCTTTTCCAGTCTCCACCTATGGTGTAGAATCTGTCTTTACTTTGAAATATGTCTATTCCATACATGCAGAATGTATCATTACCCAAGATCAAGTAATTACACACAGCATCTTGTAAAACAACAAACTCCACATTTAGTCTAAGGGAGCCCTTGGAGTGCGGGAAGATTAGTGGCATAACTACTACTCCTACTGGTTTCATAGCAGAATTGCAGCTGCTGAACTTGGCTTTTGGCATGGGGAGCAAGTGATTTCCCCATTCTGGATAACAATCATCCAAGAAGGTACTACTGACACAGGAGCAGAAGGCGCCTATATCTAGCAGAGCTCTCAACTCTGAGTCACGGAACAAGACCGTGGTATAGCTGGTTTTACCCATAGTATAACTCATCCCTGCTTCAGGTTTGTTGGTAAGTAATTTGGCGTCAGAAACATGGCCAACTTTCATAGAAGAGTCCCATTTTTGAGGTAAATTGGAGTCTCCATGAATGGAATTAATGGACAATTCATCACCAATATCAGCTTGGATTACGTGTATCCTAGGCTGGTCTTCGTCTGCAGGTTCAGTAGTAACAACCTCAAATTGAGATTGAGTATCTTCTTCACTGTCACAGTCCTCTTCTACTTCCACATTGTTAATCCTTTTGCGTGGATTAGGACATTCAGGTTTTTTGTGGCCCTTTTCCCCGCAATTGTAGCATTCAGGGATTGCAGTCCTCTTCACAGGGGGATCTCCTGTAGGAGGCTTGGGTGTTTCAGATTTGGGGAGATCTCTTTTTTCCGGAACACCATTTCTCACGTACTTTTTGTTAAGACCATTCAGTACTACAGTTTCATGCAATATACCTATAAATTTGGCTAGGTCTACATTCATATCACTGAGTCTGCATCTCATTAAGCTTTCAATTTGTCCTCTACATTGATTAAGTAGTCTATCATTAACTTCTTCTTTAGATGGGTTGTTGTACATGCAATCTATCCTCTTTTTCTGGCGCAAGCACCATTCTGTGGCAGCTTCTTTGGTTGGGTCAAAGTAGTCTGTTTCAAAAGCTTGGCGCTTTTCAGTTCTCCAGATTCTGGTTCCCCATTCCTCTTTGATAAGCTCTTTCCATGCCTTCCAGCTTTGTTCACCTACCTCTTCTCCTTTGGTGATAAACCAATCTGCCGCCACACCCTCAAAGAGTCTAGGCATCCTGGAAATAACAGCTTCCTCATCTGCGCGGTAGGATCTTAACATATGATCAATGGTCCTGATAAAGTTCATATGATCATACTCTCCTTTGCCGTCAAACTTGGGCCAATCTTTGATTGGAGGCATTAACTTATTTATCTCAACCATGTCAAGGGTTCTGTAAGGAGTGTTCTGGCGTGGATTATTATTCTGGGGAGGAACAGAGTTACGCATAAAGGGGTTGTTATGTCTGGGAACCTCTGCTTGAGGAGTGTAGTGTGGTTCACACTGTTGTTTTCTCTCTTGATAAGCTTGGCTGCCATATGAGGCATTTTTGCCACGCTCCTGGGCCACTGGGGGAGGAGACTGATTATCACTAAGATAATTATTGGCACCCTTCAGATGTGGAGGAATGTCTCTCTGAGTACCATCGCTGCATCTCAACTCAGGTACGGGAGCGTAATTTTCCGCAATATGGGGAATATTACAAGGGGTTTGGACTTTGATGTCAGATGTTGATTTCAAATTCTTGATTTCCGCAGAAAGCGTAGAAATCTGAGACGTAAAATTCTCAGTGAGAGCCTGAATTTTCCCATCCATGTTAGCATTGAGCTGTAAGATTAATTCCTTAATCTCAAAGTTCTCTGCTTTTTGTTTGGCAAAGTGTTCCTTTTCCAATCTGGTCACTATCTGATCAGCGGTAGAATTGAGCACGGCAGCAGAATTCCTGGAGTACTGTAAGATCTCAGACACATCATACTTAGTGTCATGGGTGGTATTTTTGAGGCTCTCACAATCTTTTCCAATCTCAACAATAAGCTCACAATGCTTATTTGGCAACTCAAGGGGCAGTGGCCTCTCCAGTTTTTGGAGGACAGATAAAGTTCTCGAGTTAACAGCTTCTTTAATTTCTTTTAAGCTGTTATCAATACTATTTACAATAGATTTTAAATTGGTTTCGCTATTATGATCTAAAGTGGAAAGGTTGACGTTGATAGCGTCGAGGGAGTCAAAAAGAGAAGTGAGTATACCAAGATCTAATCGATGTTCTTGTAGAGATTCGCTGCGATTTGAAGGAGGTCGGTCGTTCTCTTCCACCGAGCCGGGTCGTCGAAGTTGATCGAACTCGAGCTCGAACTGCGATTCTTGCCGCCTTCTATCTTCTTGAATTTCATCACCGTCTTCTTCGGCGGGGCTGGGAAGTGGAAGTTTTTCGCTTCCCAGGGGTTCCAGCCCTTGACGAGGGCCTCGATTTCGTGGTTCTCCATGAGTTTCTGGAGGGCCTTCTGGGATTCTTGAGCCGTAGTGAGCAAAGCTCGCAGCCCGGCTGTCGCTCCGTTGTTCGCGATTGCTAGGTACTGCTTCCAAGTACTCACGTGCTCTCTGGCCCGGAGTTCGATCTGCTCCTCCTTCGAAAGGGTCTTGATTTCGGGAGTGATAGGGCGTGTACGGGTAGGAACCGATAAGCTGGGGGAAAGCTCGTCGATCTCGTCGATCTCCATAGCGGACTCGTTCGGCTCGGTCGGACGAGGGCCGTCCTTGGATTGAGGAGGGGTGTCGGATGGAGCCGGGGTGGAAGCCGGGGTAGCGGGCGATCGTGGTCACCTGCATATTCTTGACCCGATCTTGTAGCTCCTTTGCCGCCGCGAGCTCGCGTTGGAGGCGGGAGTGGGCCTCGTAGTTCGGGACGAGTTGACCTAGTTTTGTTGTTGACCATTGTCAGCTACTGTACTTGGTTTGAGGAGAGGTTTGGTTTTTTTTGAAAGGGAAGGTTGGAACTTACTAGTGGTAGTCTTGTCAGCGGTTGAAGCTGTCGGGGCGGGAGTCGGGTTATCGACAGTAGTCTCGGCGGCTATGCTAGCAGACACTGTAGGGTAGATGAGATTAGATGGTGAGATCAGCTTCGAGTAAATAAGTTGATCGGGAGAATTGAGAGCTGTAGAAAAAAGGAACTTACTTTTGGCGCGGTATTCGGCGTCGTAGAAAGCTTTCTTTTTAGCTTTGGCTTCTCGGCGGTAGCGTTGGATCTTGAGGAGGGTATCGAGATCCTCTTCTTCGCGAATATGGGCGTGGTAGGCGGCGAGGATGATTTGTTCCTCGGGGGTGAGCTGTTCCCACGGGGTGGGTTGGTAGTCGCGGAGTGCGGCTTCTTTGCGCAGGCGCAGCAATTTCAGGTAATACTGAATTAATTCGGCGTTTTCCTGTAAATTCACTGGAAAAAAACATGCTACAAAAGTCAGAAATTAGACTTAAAATTTTGTTTATATATTTTTGTAATTTTAGTTGAATTTTTGACGAAGAAAATGACTAACTTGGATGAATTTTTAGGGTTTTTGGTTTGGTTTTGGCGCAGAAGGTAGAAAAAAAGGTGATTTTTTGTCAGTTTTAATGTTTTTAAAGGCGTAAAAAATTCAGAGAGTAGTGAAAATATTTTTAGGTATTTTTTAGAGTATATTTTGGAAATTTTTGACGTAAAAAATTTAAGATTTATAAGGGCTCTTTCTTTCAAATGAATTTGAAGGAAATTTCCCGGCCAGACCCCCAATTGTCAGCCTACGTGATGCCAAGGATATTATCCTTCTAGCTACACGTGGTGCAAAGCAAAAGATTAGAGTTATAAAACTCTAAGACAAGGTTATAAGGGTTAATTCCAACGTAATTGTTGGGAATTATGGCGTAAGAATAAGGCAATTTGGGCCAATTTGGGCCAATTTGACGTAATAAAATGAATATAATTAATTTTAAAGAGGGGCCTGATAAATCAGGGGTGTTTAATCCCTCTAGAATGAAGAACTGGGGCCTGTAAACAGGGGTGTTTTAAATCCCAGAAAGAAATAGCGGAGAATCTCAAGAGAAGGGGCTTAAACTTACTAGTATAAGACCCTAGGGGCACTTGAGGTTCTTCAGGCGTGAAGTTGGGCAGTTGGAGGCGCTCAGAAGTGGTAATCTTGAGGGCAGGGTGGTTACTGGACAGCTTCAGGGCGGAAATTGGGGCTAAAAATCACGAAAGTAGGTATTTTACCTAGCAAATCACAGGCTAATGAGGCTGTTGAAGGCGGGTAAAATTCTAATAGGTAATGTAAAGCTGGGGAATCTCCTTTTGGGCGGAGAAAGGGCCCTTTATATAGCCTAGGCAGGCCTCCAGGGGCGCCCAGGGGACATGGGGACACTTGTGGGCGCATTCTGAGGCAATTTGGTTGCGCTAGAAGGCGCTGTGGGTCGTGGAACCTTGGGGCTTGGATACAAGGGTTGCCAAGGACCTTTTACAGAGGTTCTGCGTGATTTCACACGTGCCTTACACGTCATGGGGGCTGGTTTGGGGGTTCTGTGACGCTCATTTCCGTGAAAATGTGCCACAGAAGGTACTAGAACTGGCTTCTGTGTACTAGTACACGTGTAAGCAGTGCTTTATACATGTTCTGGAGGCGCTTATTGATTGCTCCAGTTCATTTGACCCCTTCTACATATTTACTACAGTTGTAATTTACGTGTAGTGAGGCTTGGGAGAAGCTGGGGCGCTTTCTAGTGTCTCCTGTGCACGCTGCAAGAGCTCTTTTCAGTCTAGAATGTTTTTATATTGAATGACGTGGTAATTACATCTTGTTTGGTGATTAATTACATGTGTACAAGCCTTATAACACATGTAATATTGTTATTGGGGCGTATTCTGGCCCATTCTTACTTATTGGTAACCTGAGCGCTTTGGTTGCGGGCTAGTTTATGCATTATGCATATATTTACACTAGGAGCGCGGGCTTGAGCTCTAGGCAACAAAGCACGCGGGCTTGGGTGCGCCACGCAACAAATAAAGCTATCTTTTGAACTGTACACAACACCTCAGTTACGTCACTAAAAATGGTTGTAAATATATGTACTTATATATATATGTGCATACAAGTGCATCCACGCGGGGCGTGATGCACTTGCGTAAACTTTGAAGTTAGTTTACACAAGGAAGGGATAATAATTAAGGGTACATGTAAGTGAGGTACCCTAGGTTATTTTACCCGTAGAATCAGAATCTTTCATAATATTTTAATTATTAATTACACAAAGCTAAGTAATTAATTATTTATAAGTGTTTTTAATGTTTTTTGCGTAGTTTTACATATGTAAGAGTAATAATGTCTCTTTCATATGTAAAACTACTTTTCATATTTTATTTGTATATTTTTATGTCACGGTGGCTCTGCCATAGTAGCCAGCTGACACTGTTCAGTACTGGGCACTTTGGAATTCACCATTTCGATGAAAAAAAAAGCCTTAATTTTGTCCAGATGGGGAATGGAACATGTGTCCATGCGCGTGTAATGTCGAAAGAGGGGTCCTGTTGTCTGAGCGGGGGCTCCAAGCGGGGGGCGCGCATGCGGAACGCCAAAAAAAAAAGAAAGGAAATGGTTGACCTGTATCTTCGGAACGGCTCGATGAATTTTCTTGAAACCGAGCTCATTCGAAAGGGCCGATTCCGTAGATTAAAATGGTATATACTACTTATTTAGTTTTGATTGTGTAGGGTAGGTTAAGGATCCAAGCGAGATCCGCAGGTGCGCGTAGTAATAACACCGCGTAAATAGAAGGCAATATGTTTTTGGGTATAACTTGGCTTTCCGTCGATGAAAAGTTCTGATTCTGAGTTAATTAGAAAGGCAATAAGGAGGAGATGAAACAACAACCAATCATTATGAAAGATTAATTTGGCCGATGGGCAGCCGTGAACGCTGAATGAAAACCGTAAATGAGGCCGCGTAAATCCTAACAAAGCTTCGAGCGCTTATAATTCCAAAACCGCTCAATAGAATCGGCTAAAACCAAGTTCAAACGAAAGCCAAGATCGGAAGGATGAATCTGGAAAGGTGTAAGATGAATTTTGAGGCCAGCCGAATCGTTATTGAAACGCTCCAAAGTTTCATTACGATTTCCGCGGTTTCCGCCGCAAAGAAGTTGAAATCCAACGGATACATAATGAAATGAACCAAAGGTACCGCCGAGGGACTGTCCAAATGGACTCCTGAGGCTGGCCAATCGTCTGAAGAGGGTGTTAGATGAAATGATCGCGGTATTTACGCGCCAAGAGATATTGGAAAAGGTAGATTAAACTGGGTCGAACACCAGAGTCAAAAATAAAAGAAATGAAAGAATAACCGCGCCAACCGATTCTGAAAGGTGAATGCGTCCATAGTGACGTCATGAAGTGAGGAAGGAATAGTTTCTATAAGGTCTAGGTCATTGGTCAACGGAAAGTTCCCGTTATTGCTGTTTATTATCCGTAATGTTTTCCTCCAGCGCCACTTCCACGCCCTCGTCACCAAAAGAGAACCTTGATAACTCATTAGATTATTCGTCAAACACATCCATAACTTCATCTCAACTTGACGAAGAGGCCGCTATTAGGCCTTCCTACAAAATCCCATTCTCCATTCGCAGAGTGCACTCGTTTGTTGACAACGTTCACGCGTACAACGCCGGTATGAGAGACTCTTTTAAGCCCAAAGAAGTCGATGCCTTGCGCCACTATATCCAACAAGGACTCCTCGCCTTCGCTCGTGAGGACCTTGACGACCCGGTTGCCGCACAAAACGCACGCCTTAAATTGTATAGCCGGTTCCACAACGCTTTTACACATGTATGTCGAATGGATTCTGTATGTATATGAATAAGAATTTGAAAAAAAGAAGATTGATTATAATACTGATATTTTTTCCTGTTTCTATAGATGGATACCCATTCAATCATAGATGCCATGATAGAGGAAACTGAGGAAAGGAATGCCCTGGAGTTATTAAGGGTGAGGGACCAAGTGGAAGAAGAGGAAGATGGTTGGAGAGTAGAAGCAGAATTGGAGAGGATAAGAGCTGAGGGTAAGTTCTTTTTTTTTTTTTTTTTTCTTTATTTAGAATTTTACTAATGCTATGCTTTAATTTTCTTTTATGTATTTTAATTTTTATTTTCAGATAAGGAGAAGGGAAAAGAGAAAAAGAAAGATGGAGAAGAAGGAGAAATGGAAGAAGATGATGTAGTGATAAAAGAAGAAGAGGTGAGCTTGACTTTTAGTTATTTTTATTTGAGTGTATTTGAAGCTGATTTATATTGATTTGTTTCTGATTTTATAGATTTGATTTTTATTTTGCTTTTATGTTTTTGTGTAAGAAGATGAGAAAAGAGAAAGATAAAAGAGAAAAGAGATGAATTGATTATTCCTTATTTATTGTTTTTACCTGGAGTGGTATTTCTTGACATGAGTTGCAGCAAACCTTCTGGCCAGTTCTGTGCCATCCAATTCCTCCAAGATGTAAGATCCTCCTGGGTTTTGAGCTTTGATTCTGTAAGGGCCATTCCATTTATTTTCAAAGAGCTTGCCAAATTGAGAGTCCAAAGATTTATTATACACTACTACTAATTGACCTTCCTTTAGTGGCTGCCTTGATGTTTTCTTTTTGTTCCAATAGTCCACAGAGTTCTTCCTGGAATCCATAAGCTGCTGGTGTGCTTGCTGCAAGATGGTATCCCTGTTTTCAAGCTGCTGAGTCCTAGCCAATAAAAGATCCTGAGTTGATTCTACCTTTGACCAATCCACTCCAAAGAAGGTTTCCAATTCTAGATCAATGGGTAAGATGGGGGGCTGTCCAAGAACTAGCTCATAAGGTGAGTAACCAGTTGATCTCTTGGTGGAAATTCTGTCTGCAAATAAAACTAAAGGTAAATAATTCCTCCACTTCTTGCCTTCTTTTCCACAGAGCTTGACCAAGGTATCCTTAATTGCCTGATGTCCTCTTTCTACCATACCATTTGCTTCAGGATAATAAGGGGTGGTGACTTTGATTTTGATTCCAGATTCCAGAAGGGATTTTTGAAATTGTTGTCCAAATTCAGAGCCTCCATCCACTGTGACTGACCAAGGGGCTCCATATCTGTAGATCCAGTTGTCCAAGAACCACTGAGAGATTTTCTTTGCCTGAATCTTTTCTAGTCCAACTGCCTCTACCCATCCAGAAAGGTCATCTCTTGCAATTACCAGGTACTTCCATTTGCCAGCTTTGATGTGAACTGTATCCAAACTGACTCTTCCAAAGATGGTTGCTGCTCCTGTAGGTTTCTTGGGTTCCATTGGCAATTTTGAACTCCTCTTCTGGCAAGCTTCACAAGACTGGACCCACTTGGTAACACCTCTCTTGAGACCTGGCCACCAAAATCTGAGTTTAATCCTTCTGTAGGTTTCAGCAATACCTCTGTGGCCTAAGGATTCATGAAGGGAATTGAGGATGGATTTCTGAGCTGAAGGAGAGGTGACTACTATCTGGGAGAATGGTTTGTTGATCCTGTGCAAGACTTCATTGGAAAGGAAGAAGTTGGCTGATTTGTGCAAAATTTGCTTGAATTCCAGGCTGCTGCATCCTGGAGGTTTGTTCATGGTTGAAAGGTATTCCTGGAGGTGCTTCCAAATTCCTTGCTGCAAGTTACTTACCCTCTCCCCTAACTTAGCTGATGTCCCCAGAAGCAGGCCAAAAGAAGAATGTTTAGTTCCAAATCCAGGGTGAGGTTTGATCCAGGTTTCATCTTCATCAAAGCTAGGACAATCATCTTCATCAGAATCAGGGGGTCTTCTTGAAAGTCCATCAGGTAAGGTGAAAGTTTTTCCAGGAGTGTGAACAAGGTCATAGGAGAATAACTGAATAAATCCAATCCATCTGTTCATAGGGACATTGGGAAGTGAAGGGTTGTTGATCATTCCAATAAGGCACTGGGCATCCACTCTGAGTTGAAAATGTTGGCCCCACAGTTTGGTTTGAAGTTTCTTGAGGATCTTGGCAACACCACAGAGTTCTAATTTGGATTGTGAGTACTTTGATTCCCTGGGTGAAAAGACTACTGACTCATATAACACAGGCCTATCCAATCCATCAGAATCCTGTTGAGTAAGAACAGCACCTGCAGCAATAACACTGGAGTCCACTGAGAGTTTGATTAAGCCAGCATCAGGTCCATAGTTCAATTTATTTAGGGTGATATCAGTTCCAACAATCCTTTTAAGGTCCTCAAAGGCATCCTGGCAATCTTCAGTCCAATCCCAAGAGGAGTCCTTCCTGGTGAGTCTTCTGAGTGGAGCAGTGAGGGTTGAGTAATTTTTAATGAACATTCTAACATATACACAGATACCTAGGAATCCTCTGACATCTGAAGGAGTGGTGGGAGTTGGCCAGGTTTAAATTTTGTTGAGCTTCTTGATGGATATCCTTCTGCCTTCCTTACAAACCACATGGCCTATCAGATCCAGAGCAGGTACACAGCAAGCAAATTTCTTCCCAGAGATGGTGAGTCCAGCTTCTTCAATCCTGAAAAGAATCCTTTCCAGAGTAATGGCATATTCATAGATAAATCTTCTGATCTGGGGGTTGTCCTTTAGAGTTTCTTCATTGTAGTCAGAGGTTGGTCCTTTTATACCTCCATCATCCACAAAGATTCCCATATGTTGAGGTAGTTCATCCTGGAGTATCCACATCATTTGGGCCTGGTAAACTGCAACTGAATTGGTGGCTCCTTGGGGTAATCTGGTCAGTTGAAATCTTCCAAGGGGTGTTTCAAAGGTGGTCAGAGGTCTGGATTCTGGAGCTAATTCTCTTTCATCATATCCTCCCATAATATCACCTAGTCCATAGCAAGCCCTTCCAGTGAATGATTCAATGAGTTCCTCTGTCTTTGGTGGTAGTCCAGCGTCCTTAATGGTGACTTTGTTGAGTTTCTGAAGGTCATGTACAATTCTGAGCTTACCATCCTGCTTCTTTACACAAAATATAGGGCTGGAATAACTGGAAAAGGATTGTTCATAGAGGCCAGTGCTGAGTCTTTCCCTTACCAATTCTATAACCTGGTCTTTGATGGGTGCAGGGATTGGAATTGGTTTCTGTTGCCAAGGTTCATGGGGAATGACTGGAATAATATAAGGCTGTCCATAGGTGTGTTTAAGAAGGCCTCTTTCTGTTTCCACAAAAGCCAAAGCACCTTGTCTAATCACAATTACCCATACAAGCAGGAGATATTCTTGAGGAGAGAGCCATCCAGGAGGTCCAAAGTTGATGAGGTCCAGCCTTTCTTGAGTAATCTTAGAGGTAGGAGTGAATGGTGGAGGAAAAGGGCTCAAAGGAGTGAGGTAAGGATCTCTGGAGAGTGGTGGCCTTGATAATGGGGGATTGAGAGATAATGGCATTGGTTGGTTTACTGGTTTTATTTTTTTTAAAGTTGATTTATATTTTGCTGAATGAGTGTCTACAGTTTGTTGCTTTTGGTTGTTTTCCAGGGTTGCAGTTGTAAGGGAAGGGAACTGAAAACCTGGTCTCAATCTAAAAAATTTACCAGTCCAGAATTGGAAGGTATGCTGGTTTCCCACTTCTGATTACTGGGGAGTATGATTGGAACCAAAAAAGTCTGACCAGCTGAATCCATGATTGAAAGTGCTTCTCCTCTGGCTCCATTGTAGTTGATGTTAGCTGAGACATCCATCAAGAAAGGCTTTCCAATAATCATCTGAACTGGTCCTTTGGCTACCCAGAAATGAACTGTCCTGACTACTTTCCCAATGGTTACCTCCACATCTTCAGCAATTCCAGGTATATCAGTAAGGTGGCCTCCAATTCCTTTGAGCTTCATAGATTTAGCAGTGAGTACCAATCCAAGTTTATGTGCAAGAGTTTCAGGAATAATGTTGACCATAGAGCCAGTATCCAAGAGTGCTTGATGTTTCTCTCCTCCAATAGTGATGGTGATGTATCCAAGGGGGCAGGATTAGTGAGTAGTGGGTTGCTCCTGTGCTGGTTCTTCTTCATCCTCCATGTCTGTGAATTTTGCTGATTTGACACCATCCAATGGGACCCTTCTGTTGGTTATCTTCTTCCTGATACAGTCAGTAACTCCTGGTGATATAGCAAAGATTTCTCCAAAGGCCAACTCCATCTTTCCTGCAGTCAACATCCTACTAGCCACTTCCTCTTCAATTCATGGGTACTCCTTGGCCAAAGTCTTTTCCAAATAGGTTTTCTTAACTGGTTTGTCCTTAGGTGCAGTGGTTGAATCCTTGTCCTTATCCTGGAATCTGACTTGAGGGGAGCCTTTTGAAGTAGGGGATTTGGAAGCACTAGGAGTGGGGGGCTGTGTCATGTGAAGTAAGTCCTCTGTATCCATGTCCATTAGGTCCTGTTTTTCCTTTCTGATCCTTTTGTCTGACTTGGCTGATTCCTCTTCATCCTGATCCTTAGAGTTGTTTCTGGTCCTCTTTCCAAGGTCTGCTTCATAACTATGGGTTTGATAATAGACTGGGTCCTCCTCTAGTTGGTCAAAAGAAGATGTGAGCTTAGTTTTAGAGTACTCTTCCACTGGGGTTCTGATTGGTCTGCTTGGAATCCATGGAATAACTGATTTGTCTGGAAGTTTGTAATCTCTTCCATCCTTGATGACAGCACCACTAGACATGTCCTGGGCAAGTTGAGAGCAGCTGTTGGTTCCATGGGTTTCCTGATGACAATAATAGCATTTGAATGGCCAGGTCCTAGCAGGTTTGTCCATGTGGGGAGGTAGTCCTTTGCCAGCAGTGAGAGGTGCAAGTTGTTTGGTAAGGAGTTCCACTTGTTTGTCCAGAGAAGTAGAAGCAGTAGGGGCAGCTCCCTGAGTAGCAGGTGTGGGTTTGGAGGTCCTAGGTGAGTTGTCCAAAGTGAATTTCTCTTCTGCCCTCCATTCAGTCCTTCTGTTGACCACTGATCTTGAGTAAACTTCCTGGTGAATGTAGGTAAGAAGAGTTTCAGTGTCTGGCAAGATATCACCTCTGTCCTTTGAGGCTAGCATTTGATTGTCCTTCATCAAGCTCCTAGTAACCCTTTGATCCAGATCCTTGTGAAGAGTTTCCAAAAGAAGGTGTCTGAATTTCTCCAGGCTGGTACTGTACCCCATTCTTACCAAGTAGTGAGTGATGGTTTCAAACTTGTTTCTGAATGTGTTGAAGGTTTCCAAGGTGCTGATTCCTCCATCCTGGGCAGATTTGTAGACTAGTTTCCTGAGATCCTCCCTGGTATATCTGACCAATGGCTGAGAAGTTCCAAACCTGGTGAGTAGCTGTTTCTTCAGGGTTTCCCAATCCAAGTTTTCATGGCCTGACATGTCTTCCACTTCATCCTTAAGGTCCAACCCTTTGATAAAAGCAATGATTTGTCCAGCCAGTTCCTTAGAGTTAGCACCATCATCTCTTCCAGCACTTTCATACCTTCTAATGAATTTCTCCACAGGCATGTTGGTTCCATCAAAGAAGAGCTCTTTGTCCATGGGTTTGATCTTTACTCCTCTGCTGACAGGATCCTGATACCTAGGCATAGCTGGTTCCTTATTTAAAAAGTGAGTGTTGGACCTGGTGGAGTGTGTTGAGTCGTCCCTTTGGCACTGGAAACTGGGAAAGCGGGGTGGTGGTGCATCTGAATCTTCTGAATCTTCTGAAGGCTGATTGGTATCTCTATATCCTGTGTATCTAGGGATACTGGAAGTCTGAGGTCCAGGTGGAGGTCTGTAAGAACTGGAGTTGACTTGTGGAGTAGAAGAACCCTGGGGATCTGGAGCATTGGAAGAAGCCTGTGGACCTGGAGCATTGGAAGAAGCCTGTGGACCTGGACCAGTAGAAGAAGGTTGGTAACCTGGACCAGTGGGAGGAACCTGAGTCTGACCAGCATTGGAAGTGGTGGATTCCTGAACTGCAGCATTACTGGAAGGATCCACTGGAGAGTAAAGACTGGGAGCAACATTGGTGTTGGGAGATCCTTGGGCAGACATGATTGAAGCAGATAAGTTGAATCTAAATCTGAAGGGTGTTGAAGGTTGATAATGGAGATGCTGATAGTGTTACTGTTGGTTGAAGTTGATTCTAAAAGCAGGGAGTTGATTTATAAAGAAAGGAGTATGAGGAGTGTAGGTGAAGTAGTATGTAGCTGATGGTAAGAGTGTTACTAGAGCTGAAGATATCTGAAGTATAGAAAGGCCACTGTTGGGACACCACTTGTGGAACTACTCAAAGGGGAGAATAGAGCTTGGAAGGGAAATGGATAGCAACAATAGTACTAATGTAAGCTATGCAAGGGTGCTGATGAGGCTGCCTTCCTGACTAATGCTGAGGGGATGAGAGTAACACTAAGAAAAAGAAGAAAAGGTGTGGCTGATTTCTGCTTGATCTTAGGAGCTAGTACTATGAGCTTAACTACTGACTACTGAGGGTAAGAGAGTTGGAGGAGTGATGAGAGTGGGGAATGCAATGGCAAGGTTCAATAGCAATGGGTTCAGGAGCAACTGCACTGATATCAATGGGTGATGAGTAATTTCTAACTTATAATTTCTGTATATAGAATTCTGCATAAGGTACAAGTGAGGGGGGGAAAGACAGTTCTTATATGAAGGAAGGATGAGCACAGACAATGAAGAGTTCTGGCTATGGGAAGAAAGGTTGTACAAATAGGGAAAAGTGATGTGAACATAGTAACAACTTGTAATGATGAGCACTCCTGGAAAGGGTAAGCACAAATCCAAATGATGTAATGTATACAATAGCCATAGTACATAATGAGAAATGTATGTAAAGGGTTTAGTATGTGAAAGTAATTATGTAAAAGGAATGTACTGTAATGATTCAAGTAAGTTACTAATGAATTGAGTATTGTAACTAATGAAGACTGTAGGTTGTCTGTAAGTCTTATATCCTCTATAACTACTGAACCATTGAAGATAAGGGGGTACTATGTAGGAGTGACTATATGTGAAATTTGATGTAGAACCTGAATATGTAATAATAATGAGGTATTTGTGAAGGGTGAAGGGGAGATGGGCTATGTAATGATGAATATATGTAAAAAGAAGCAATAAAATACTACTTATGGTTTGGAATGGAGCACCACACCGGTGGGTTACCATACCGAGCCCAACAATATTTGCCTTGTTGGTCAAGTCGATGGAAGAATCGGAAGTCAAACAAATCCGGGTTGTGGAAGCTTGGTTGTAAGTAAAAACCGGTGTCGTCCCATTGTTTGGAGCGATCAGTTTGCCAGCTAGTTGATATATGGTTGCAGGCTCAAGGACGTTAGTCAGAGCCGTATTGGTCGTCAGATTAACTTCAAAATCTTGAGGGTTGGAGTTGTCAACGCCAGAGCATGAAAAAAAGCTCTCCGTATTAATATTTCCGTACTGGTTGGCGCGGACGACTTCTGGGACGGATTTAATATAAAAATGTCAATGTTGTGAAATTGAGGAAACATAATTCAAAAGCTTACGTGGTTCAACGGTTCAATCAAGCTCACCATGTGGACTGGATGGTTGGGTGATCTGATACCAGCCATTATTTCTTAGTTGAGTGGAGTTGAATTGGATTGCTGGTCGACAAATCAAATAGTTGAGGGATGTTGTAATTGTTGGGTCGTGTGAATAAGAAGGGGAACTTATCAAGGGTTGATCCTGGAGAACGTTGGTTCTGATGTAGTAATGGGGATGAGTGGGACCTGGAGAACGCTGATTCTGATGTAGTAATGGGGATGAGTGGGATGGAGGCTTGATGGGGGCGAATCGAGGTTGGCTTTATAGTCTGCGGGTTCACACTCACGTGTCAGCGGGTCTTGCGGCGTTAGCCTGCAAAATCATAATCGTGTGCTCAACTTTTTTTGGCCTTGCCCAGTCGGTTGTATTAGTGGCAGTGCAACTGATATTCCTTTATGTTGTTGACTCCCTGGCCTAATGTCGTTGTTGCTACAACAAGATACGCTTTTTATCCAGTCAAGTTTTAACTCGTGATTCCACCAGCTCGGCCTGGTGAAAGTTATGTTGCCTTGGCGAGCTCAACCCATTCAGGCGGGCTAATTTTCATAGTTGATCCGTTAGAGTGTTGTCTTTACTGAATTGAAGTATCATATTGTGAGATTACCAATCTGGCCTGGTTGATTGTATAGAGCGTGGGCAACCAGGGCTGAGTTTAATTGACAGCCAGGGCAGCTTGAGGGTCAAATTTGGTGAAATGGCGAGGCCCGCGGTAAACATGAAAAACTGTGGGGAACAAAAAATTACCGATTTGGAAGCGTTATGGTTAAGGGTCAGGGCTGCGCTACAAGTTCCTACTGAGGAACTGAATTGGCAATCGGGGCATGTCCACACATGGGGGGAGGATATGGAATTGTGTACTCTTGACTCAAAATTGTGTACAATGGAGATTCAACTCCAGCGCAACATGTTATGCGAAGGGACAACTTCTAGGTAAGCTGTATGGTTTCAGTGGGCTTGGCTTTGTTGGTAGTATTGCTGTGTAGCCAGGGTAGTAACAAGCCACTTGCGACCTGTTGGCATTGCCTCAAGTGGCGGGTGATGTATTGACTTGTGAGTGGGAGCTCAGGACTATATAAGAAGTAGTGCCTTGTTGGTGTTTGATTTGGGGCACCCCCCGTTGCACTTGCGCGGGTTGGTGTCCTCACAGACGCGACTTTTGCCCCACGCACTTGCGCCAGGCTGAGCGGGTTAACGCCGGTCTCTTTTCACCTGTGGCATGTCACAGGCTGGGAGTTTGTTAAATCTAATACACAACTTGTACATACTTTAGTCGGTGTCTATGATTTTTGTTGAGACTCTTGTGAATTGTTGAGCTGTTGTTAGATGTTGTACACTTTTTTTTTATCAAATTGCTTATGTAAAGGGGAAACCCTTGCAATTTTTTTTGGTGAATCTGTGGTTTTAATAAACTTAGATTCATTTATCCCTCAAGGCTACCTTTAGCTTACTATTTTTTTGATATTTTATGATATGCTACAGTTATGTGTAAATTTAACAGCCCACCGTTGTAGCACATAATTACCTCGTGCCAAGGGCTGTCATGGCCTTGCTTGGCAAGATCACACACCCACTACAGAGTGCTTTTTTGAGCTCAAATCTGCTCATGATGATTCATGGGTTTGGCTCAGGAGTTAAGCAGTGCAGCTTTGAAACATGCAGGGAGAAAATTGGCCAAATAGTTCCCAAACTTGGCTGGAAAAATCAATTTTTTTGTAATTTGGAATGAGCAAAAGGTACATCCAAAAAGAGGGACCATCAAAAATTGATCAAATGGTTAATTAATCAACACTAAAGATCACAGAAAATCAAAAAAGGACAAGACAAGGATATACCCAAAGGGGAACAATCAAGATTTTATGCAGAAAGATATCAATTATTTAGCTGTGATCTTTATCAAAATCCCACTTTCTTAAATCCACAGAATTCTAGATCTGTAGATCTAAGTTTTGGGGTGTTTTTTTTCTCACAAAAAGGGGCAAAACTTGCCCCTTAATCTCACTTGGCACGTTGAATATCCCCGAAGACCCGAAGGCCCTATGGATGACCCTCCAGCTGTGCCGGAGCAACAAGCAAAAGTGGGCCGGTTGGTAAGCTGTCCAGGGAGGGCCTAGCCAAGCAGCTAGGGGGCTCCCAGGGAGGAGGCGGACAAAACCAAATCCCCTGCGGATCAATGGTCCCACTTCCCTCCCCTTATATACCCACCAGCACCACCGCACCACACCTCTCGCCACACCACGCCCCGCCAACCCGTAACTGCCACGGGGACGCTACTGATACCACGCCCGCCCATTTCCCTGGTGAAACACCACCCAAGACCGCCCCACGCCACGCCTTGCTCGGTGCCCGGCGCGAGCGCCAAGCCCTACCTCCGCCCGGGCTCGTCCACTCCCTTCGCCGGACACACCTGGCGCGAGTTCTTCCGGCACAAGCCTGCCCAGTTTCCGGCAGGGGGGTATGAGCAGATGTCGCGACTGGTCTGCGGGAGGAGGGGCAGTCTCCCTGCAGAAATCAGCAGGCGCGTATGGCGGGGGGACGGTGTATGGCTCGGCGTATGGCGGGAGCGCGACGCTGGACTGCCAGCCGCTGGTCTATCCGCCCAGCCACTCGTCCTTCAACCCCTACCACAGCTTCGCCAGTCTGGTGGAACCGACCCCTGCGTACCCGCTGCTGGCCGAGCAGCAGCCCGCCCTGGGCGAGTTTCGGAGCTTCTCAATGCCGCCGGCCAAGCAGCAAGCCTACCAGCATGCGACCAACTTCGCGCCCTCCGCCGCGGGTGCCAGCCAAGCGGCCAGCCAGCAGCAGTACACCGAGACGGACGGCTATGGCCAGCCGGCCTGGCAGACTGGCCTCCACGCGTCCGCTTCCAAGCCCAGCGTGCTCTTCCCCGCTTCTTCCGACACCAACGGCGCGGGCCCGCTCGGCTGGCCCAGCAGCACCAGATGGAAGCCCAGTTAGCAAACAAAGCGCTACTGCTTGCCCCCCGCCAAGCTCGCCCGGGAGCCCTCCGGCGTCCGTCGCCGCAAGACCATGTGCAGGGTTGGCCAGGCCCGCTGCGCCGCCAAGCCCCAAGCAATCGTCTCAAATAATAACGCAGAAATACTCTCAGGCTGTATGGTCTTGCAAGACTTACTATTTTCCAAGTGATAAAGATACTTTGATATGGTCTCTGACATTTTGTGTTGATCTGTCTCTGAAGTTTTGTGTGGATTTCTGTAATCCAAAACATGAATTCAATTGAGATGAGAAGTGTGGTTTAAATTATCTTAACAGAATCATACTTTGCAATTAATGAAAGTTCAGAAATCCAGTATTGTTGGCTGAGGCAACACTCTTGACATAAAAATTGAAAGTGTGATTTTGGAGGCTGCAATTGTTTGGGATGAATCCTTGAACTGAAGGCATGTAATTTTCTCAGGGTACCAGCCTTTTGTTGAGGAAACTGTTTGGGGTAGGTTTTCATGTGAAGTTGTTTCCCCTGCAGCGGCGTAGCCGCCTTGGCCTCTAGTTGATTTCTAAAAGTGGATAATGCTTTAGATTCATAAGATAATTTCTGAGATATAGAATCATTTTCAAGTTATGATCCTCTATAGGTTGAGAATGCATAGGGACTCAGTAAGAGTGGGATAAATCCACTTGATGGCCGGTGTGTGCCGGTCATTGAGCAGGCTGAGACCCACTCAATGACTGGCGTGTGCCGGTCATCGAGTGGGTTATGTATCCGCTCGATGACCGGTGTGTGCCGGTCATTGAGTGGGTTATGTATCCGCTCGATGAACGGTGTGTGCCAGTCATCAAGTGGGTTATGTATCCGCTTGATGACCGGTGTGTGCCGGTCATTGAGTGGGTTATGTATCCACTTGATGACCGGTGTGTGCCGGTCATTGAGTGGGTTATGTATCCGCTTGATGACCGGTGTGTGCGGGTCATCAAGCAGGCTGCCGGGTCCGTTTCTGATACTCCTTGCTGCTGAGCTTGACCTTCTTGTCCATCTCAGCCATCATGTCTTCCAGGCCTGTCACCAACGCTCATTCGGCCGCGCCTTTGTCGACGAACTCTTGCCAGTTGGCGCCGCGCCTCGGGGCTCTGTCTGGGTGGCCTTGTTGGACAGAGGGGCGTGCTGAAGGCGTGGCGTGGGGCGTTCTTGGTTGGTGTTTTGCCAGGTCAATGGGCGCGGGGCAGGCATGGTAGCAGGAGTTTCCCCGTGGCAGTTACGGGTTGGCAAGGCGTGGTGTGGCGAGAGGTGTGGTGTGGTGGTGCTGGTGGGTATATAAGGGGAGGGAAGTGGGACCATTGATCTGCAGGGGATTCGGTTTCGTCCGCCCCCTCCCTGGGAGCCCCCTAACTGCTTGGTTAGGCCCTCTCTGGACAGCTTACCAACTGGCCCACTTTTGCTCGTTGCTCCGGCACAGCTGGAGGGTCATCCATAGGGCCTTTGGGTCTTTGGGGATATTCAACGTGCCAAGTGAGATTAAGGGGCAAGTTTTGCCCCATTTTGTGAGAAAAAAACACCCCAAAACTTAGATCTACAGATCCAGAATTCTGTGGATTTAAGAAAGTGGGATTTATGATTTTTTATTTATTTTATAACAGGGAAATTAAAATGAGATATAAGGAGTAACCTGCAGGATTAGCAGTAAAATGACTGCTAACACATATAAATTTGTTGTTACACACCCACACAGACTCATAGTCCAAAAATTTCAGGAATTCTTCAATGTTGCATATTATTTGAGCTGATAAACTATTTGCAATGGTGTTTCACCAGAGAATGAAATATAACGGGTGTGCAAAGGGCTGAGTAGGAAAATGGCTGCAAACTGTATCAATTTTTGCATAAGAAACCAAACAAGATGGGGAATTTTTGTTGATCAATTTTGGAGATTCCAGAAGTAATTCTTGGTTTTCCGGTGTAGGACTCTTGTGGGACACTAAATGTTTATTTGGTGAAAATATCCTCTGAGGGGGAAATAAATTGCTAATAGGTTGAAAGGCTATTACAACTTACGGGTGGTTTGAAAGACCTGCCCCTCTAATGGTACTATGCAAATAACTAAGAGTCTTGTAATCAATATTTATAAAGATGTGGCTGATTCCAAGATAGATCTTACTTTTGTATAGTAATCTCTATCAGACCTAGATTCCTCAAATCACTATTCTTGCAGATCTGTTACAACTTCTGATGCTGGAGGGATAATGTAATCCAGTGGGATCAATTATGTAAAATACAATTGTTGTTGATGTTGGGTTGTTGATGAGAAGGTTGGTAATGATCTCTTCCTTAAGCAATCTCTTGATAAGGCACTTTAATCAATACTAGAGCTCCTGGTTGCTACTACACTACTACTACTTGTTATAATTGTTGTTGATGAAGTTGGTAATAATCTCTTCCTTAACAATCTCTTGATAAGGCACTTTAATTACTACTAGAGCTCCTGACTACTACTACTACTACTGACTCAAACTTAACACTACCACTACCACTACCACTACCACTAAAATACCACTAAACTACCACTGTAACTAAACTAACCAATGTGACCAAACCTCTGTAGGCTGATTGCAACACTAACTAACTACCGTAACTAACTAACCACTGTGACCAAACCTCTGTAGGCTGATGGGGAAAAGATCTGATGAGGGGGGGAAAGAGGCCTCCTTATATATTGAAGGGTGAGGGATTTTTGCTCCAGGGAAGCTCCCCATGAGGGATTATTGCTGCAGGGGATCTCAACTACACAGCCTCTCATGCATTTACTGCGCTGCATGTACAAACAACGAGGGGTTTATGCTGCAGGAGACACTCAACTACACAGCATCTGCATGCGTGTGCTGCACTGCCTTACCAACAATGAGGGATTTATGCTGCAGGAGACGCCTCCTGTACATCTTATCTACCTGCATATGATGTGCTTCATGTACAAACAATGAGAGATTTATGCTGCAGGAGACACTTCCTGTACAGCTTATCTACCTGCATATGCTGTGCTACATGTACAAACAATGAGGGATTTATGCTGCGGGAGACACTTCCTGTACAGCTTATCTACCTGCATATGCTGTACTATGCGTACAAACAATGAGGGATATATGCTGCATGAGGCGCTTGAGCTACACAGCACTTTCATGCATGTACTGCGCTGCATGATGTCATGTGTTGCTATGCAACCAAGCCATCTTCCATCCTCTTCCACACACTCTGCATCCACTGTCCAACCTGTTCCATTCCCAATGTTGAGGGTCAAGGCCTCTCCTCCCATCTTGCTCCTTCTTCCCTACTTCCCCCGCACTGTATTACACACTCCCTCTACTATAATACCTCTGCAATGGGCTTTTGGCATTGTCACGCATATGGAACACCACATCCCCCCCCAACTTAATGCTGTCCACAGCATTCGTGACAAATGCCAAAAGAACCTGCTCAACTATTCACTGAAAAGAATCCTCAAATGGTCGTGATTTCCGTTTGTCCCAATCCAATACGCCATGTTCCGTTTTCGTGCGTCCAACAGATGTTGTCCTAGTATACCCAAGTGCCAGTTGAAATAAAGAACTCCCAAATTACTGATTCATCTCCCCTCCCTACAAAATAGGTCCAATTCCAAGTGCCCAATGTCAACCTTCACCACTCAATCTCCACTGTAATCCCAGGTGTCATTCTCTGATGCCCATCCACGATCCAATGTGAGACGAAAAAAAAACATTCCAAATTCAATCCCTCTTCTTCTTCATTCTAATGACATTGTTGCAAGGAAAAAGCCAGTTTATTCTGCAAAAGGTTGTTGAACATTAGTGTTCAATAAGGTCTAGACTCCTTTGTCCTTTCCGCATGATACCCACCCAATCTGATTCTTCAGATAGTCCAATCCTGATGCCTGCAATTGATGAACCCCGCTAATCCGCAAATTCCTATCTCGTCCCGTTATTTGGCCTTACATTTCCAACGTCCATTCCACGACCTCCTCATCGCCTGTTCGTATTGTCCTGTTCCAAATATGAATTCGTCCGTTCTCCTATCCCTTTAATCTCCTAATGACTGACTAATGCTGTGCTAAATTGCTTGTAATTTGTGTTAAATTGGCCCACCCTATTCCCTCAGCTAAACAAAGGAAACTGTTTGCCTACCAAATGCTTTCCAATATTCTAGATCATTATTGTAAAAGGAACCATATAATCCCACCAATCAGTAATATATATCCTACTGTACTGTCACAACACCTTATGAGTATGCATGTTTCCGCTAATACCGTCCATCCTTGTGATATTCCAATCCGCTCCGAGTCCATATTCACACGCCAAAAGATCCTCAATGCCCTATATCATCACACCAGTCTCAAATTTCTGCCCCATAGGATTACAGATTCATCTATCCTCCCTACTAGCTAGTCCCAGTCCCAGGCCCGTAATGCCCTCTGCATATCCACGCCTTATTCCGCTTCCTCTATATCCGCATCCGTCCAAAAGAAAAGGCTAGCCACCTGCCAGGTTGATTGGGGAAACAAACAAACATTCTTTATCTTCTACGTTTCCGGAATAATTTCATCCTTCACCCGTTGATCAATAACACTACTCATTCTCCAAAACTAATCTTCTAGTATCCAATCTCCTAACGTCCACATTATGAATCCCGCTCGTCCTATGTCACACTGTTGGTCCTGTTGTCCCAATATATTACTTTAATAATCCTTCCACGTTGTCCACTTCTTCTGAGAGTTTCTTCCTATCCCAAAGTTGTCCTTCTTGTTGTACTCCAAGCATGGCTTCAAAGGTTGTGTCTCTTGATGTCTGATGTTGCCTTCCTTACTAGAATTCAAATCTGAAGTTTTGAAGTTTTCCAAGACCTGTCCGCTACGCTGTAACTCTTCTTTAGGTTTGAATATGTAATTCCCTAATCTGCCGTACTTTATACTGAGGAGCTAAAGAATGTGTAAACATAGCAGTTTTTATCTCTTGCTGAGGAGACAAAAGCAGTTTCATCTCTTGCTGAGGAGAGCTAGGCAGTTTTAACTCTTGCCAAGGAGGCCTAGGCAGTTTTACCTCTTGCCAAGGAGGCCTAGGCAGTTTTACCTCTTGCCAAGGAGGCCTAGGCAGTTTTACCTCTTGCCAAGGAGGCAGTAGATAAATGTTGAAATCCATGCTCCACTATTGCCTGTCCAAATTGGTGATGTCCTACTACCTATTCCTTGCGCGCCATCGCGCGTCGCTTCCATTCTGTCTTGAATCTTGATTATGTAGCAATCTAAACTCGCCCCGTTGCGCCCGGTCCGCTCCCCGAAGTTAAGTCCGATGGTTACCGGACTTTGCCGGACTTGAAAAAGACGGCTCAGCCCGCCTGGTTCCATCTTACCTGTCGATTGCCTCCCTTCCCTCGTTGGCTTCATTCGCTGCTGGTAAGTTCTTTGTTCCTTGTTTCTAAATTTCTATCTGCTTTTATATTAGCTGCTCATCGTTCTCCTTTCCTTACAGACCACACTTGCGACTCATTTTTACTAGTTCCAATCAGCGGATCAATTGCTACTGCTCGTTTGTAATATGCTCCTCTGCTCGAATAAGGTAAACCTTTACTTGCATGCTTTAATCCATGCCAGATCCGAATCGTTCCAAAAGATATGAAGCTGGGTCGAACCAATTAACAAACAGACTGTCTATCATGTTTACTGCGCTTGCTGACACCTGCCGTTGCTGAAATGAATCTTTTTTTTTTTTTTTATTCTTACTAGCTGCACTGCTTATGCAAAGCCTCGCCATCCTACCGTCGCCGATATTCTGACCGATTCAATATGCAGCTGTCAAACCCGATTGTCGTACGTATACCTCCATCTTCCTTGCCACTCGCTTCCGGCCATTGTACCCGCCAATGTCCGCCTTGTTGTCATCGCCAGTTACTACATATCCATCCTCTCGTCGTCACTACAACTGCTTGTCTCCTACTGCCCATCTGTTGTACTATATGGCCTTCGCTTCGCTGATCCCCTGGCCAATCCTGTCTGTAACCGTCAAGCCCAATCATTCTATTTATCGCTCCGTCGTCCTCGCCACTTGCCCTAAGACATTCTACTCGTCGGTCTCCCTCCTATCGTCCCTGCTAGCTTGTTGTATCTCTGTTCATCGGTTCTCCGCCTCGTCCAGCTAAAAAAAAATATCCCTTTGCCTACAATCTGCCTAACTAAGCTCTCTGATGTTCTTGCTGTCCTTTGCTATGTTTTGAACCAGCCTTTTCTACATCCAAGAATTTCATAAATCCAAAGGCAAGAACCCACCTGAAAGAGAACTCATACTGCCTTCTTGAAACTAGGCAAGTCATGAACTCATCACCTGGGCTTGACCCAGGTGCAATTGATTAAGCCAAGTGAGTTGTGAGCTGCAAAATACTGAATAAGTCTACCTCTGATATAAGATTCTGGAAGACCTACACTACAATCTGGATACTAACTTGCAATAATGTACTAAAAAAGAGAAAATGAGATCAGCCTTGCTTCATTATAACACTATAATAACCTAGAGAAAAATATATCTTCATGTACAATATTTCATGTTGTCCTTAAGGGTAGGTGTTATGCTGCAATTGCAGAATTAACACCTCATTTCCCAAGGCAATACTCTATATACACCAGCACCTGCTTCTCTTGATGTGTGTTTTCCAAAAAATCCTATCCCTGCTGTCAAAAATACTATCCTTACCTTCCCAAATTCTTGTTCACGTCCTTTGTCCTTGTTCAAATTCCTATCCTCTCCCCCCTCTTTATTAGCCAAAAGATCCTATCCTTGCTGTTCGAAATCCTATCCTTGCCGTTTGAAATCCTATCCTTGTTGTCCGTGATCCAATGCCTGTTGGCCAAAATCCTATCCTTGTCCTGCAAAAGCCTTTCCTTGTCGTCCAAAATCCTAGCCTCTTCGTCCAAAATCCTCTCCTCGTCGTCCAAAATCCTATCCTTGTTTTTCAAACTCCTATCCTTGTCGTCCAAAATCCTAGCCTCTTTGTTCAAAATCCTGTCAACTTCGTCCCGTCTATGATCCACGCCGCCACTATTTTCCACGGTTGGTTGAAGTTACTGATGATCTGCTTAAATTGATTGATGACTTGATGATCTTGCTGAAGGAAATGGGCCACTGTTGGGACACCAGATGTAGGACTCTTGTGGGACACTAAATGTTTATTTGGTGAAAATATCCTCTGAGGGGGAAATAAATTGCTAATAGGTTGAAAGGCTATTACAACTTACGGGTGGTTTGAAAGACCTGCCCCTCTAATGGTACTATGCAAATAACTAAGAGTCTTGTAATCAATATTTATAAAGATGTGGCTGATTCCAAGATAGATCTTACTTTTGTATAGTAATCTCTATCAGACCTAGATTCCTCAAATCACTATTCTTGCAGATCTGTTACAACTTCTGATGCTGGAGGGATAATGTAATCCAGTGGGATCAATTATGTAAAATACAATTGTTGTTGATGTTGGGTTGTTGATGAGAAGGTTGGTAATGATCTCTTCCTTAAGCAATCTCTTGATAAGGCACTTTAATCAATACTAGAGCTCCTGGTTGCTACTACACTACTACTACTTGTTATAATTGTTGTTGATGAAGTTGGTAATAATCTCTTCCTTAACAATCTCTTGATAAGGCACTTTAAATACTACTAGAGCTCCTGACTACTACTACTACTACTGACTCAAACTTAACACTACCACTACCACTACCACTACCACTAAAATACCACTAAACTACCACTGTAACTAAACTAACCACTGTGACCAAACCTCTGTAGGCTGATTGCAACACTAACTAACTACCGTAACTAACTAACCACTGTGACCAAACCTCTGTAGGCTGATGGGGAAAAGATCTGATGAGGGGGGGAAAGAGGCCTCCTTATATATTGAAGGGTGAGGGATTTTTGCTCCAGGGAAGCTCCCCATGAGGGATTATTGCTGCAGGGGATCTCAACTACACAGCCTCTCATGCATTTACTGCGCTGCATGTACAAACAACGAGGGGTTTATGCTGCAGGAGACACTCAACTACACAGCATCTGCATGCGTGTGCTGCACTGCCTTACAAACAATGAGGGATTTATGCTGCAGGAGACGCCTCCTGTACATCTTATCTACCTGCATATGATGTGCTTCATGTACAAACAATGAGAGATTTATGCTGCAGGAGACACTTCCTGTACAGCTTATCTGCCTGCATATGCTGTGCTACATGTACAAACAATGAGGGATTTATGCTGCGGGAGACACTTCCTGTACAGCTTATCTACCTGCATATGCTGTACTATGCGTACAAACAATGAGGGATATATGCTGCATGAGGCGCTTGAGCTACACAGCACTTTCATGCATGTACTGCGCTGCATGATGTCATGTGTTGCTATGCAACCAAGCCATCTTCCATCCTCTTCCACACACTCTGCATCCACTGTCCAACCTGTTCCATTCCCAATGTTGAGGGTCAAGGCCTCTCCTCCCATCTTGCTCCTTCTTCCCTACTTCCCCCGCACTGTATTACACACTCCCTCTACTATAATACCTCTGCAATGGGCTTTTGGCATTGTCACGCATATGGAACACCACACCGGTGGTTTTTCCAATTGTATACCAGTGCAGCAAGACAACCATTTCTCTTGAGACCCTGCAGCGGCGCAGCCGCCTTGGCCTCTAGTTCCTCTTTAAGAGCCCTGACTTATTTTACTGCAATACTGTTGAAAACCAATCCAATAAATTTGGAGTGAAAATCTGTGCACTCCAAAAAAATGAATCATTTTACCTTGGAGAAATTATTTTTGGAGTGGAATTGGGTTTACTCCAAAATTTTTGGAGTGCATTATGGGTACACTCCAAAAAACAGGCTTTTTTGGAGTGTAATTTTGTTCACTCCAACAAAATTTGGAGTAGACTATGGTTCACTCCAATGAAAGTTGGAGTGGACTAATGTTCACTCCATTTTTGGAGTGGATGAAGTAATTTTTTGGTGTGGATTTAGCCTGCCCCTAAAAAAATGTATTGCAAAATATAGTATGTAAATTTAGTTCAAATAAACTTTCACAGGAAATGTTTACTCGATTAAACATTAGCCTTCTTTACTTGACTAGAAGTATACTATTATTTATTAATGGCCTCCAAACCATGTCTTGCATTTCTCACACGTGAGTGATGTGTAAGTACATAGAGCGCCTTGAATGTATAAATTTACAAACTATAGCTTTGCAATGCATTATGTCATGTGAAATTACGTTTGCAAATAAGCTTTTGACTTAGTGTGAGATACAATTTTGCACTACAACCTCCGGAGATTTTCAACCCATGAGAACCTAAACTTGAAGAACACAACCCCAACAACAACACAAATCAACAAACAACATCAGCATCCCAAAAACCTTAATCAGCAAGAATAGAACAATGCAGGCACCTCATCCTCGACGACTCCTCCCTTCAACCCCTGTCAGCCGCCATCCAAAATTCCCACCCACCCATCGGAAATCCCGCCCACCATGTCAGAACAACCTCCCACAAACCCAAGTAGCCCAAAAACAACTAGCACAACAAATCCGAAATCGATTGGCGCTGGACTCTTTGTCCCACCTTCCAGCCCTGTTCAATCAAGCCCGCTCAGCTCCCCCCCTCCCTTTTCCCCCAATCCAATCAGCTCCACGGAAGTGATTAATACGCTCATCCCTCCGATCAGCCCAAATTCTGCCAAATCCCCCCTGCCAGCAAGTCCTCCACACCCAAAACCCCCTCGCTTGTTGCATTCCAATTCCGCCCAGCCAAAAATGAAGGATTTGGCATCCCAAGCGGTTGTTTCTGCCCCGAAGAAAATCCCAAGGCCTAATAAAACTGTCTTAAAGCTCAAGCTATCCCCTTTCGCCAACAAAATCCCCTTGAAATCATCCAACAAGTACAAATTGGCGGCCAAGTCCAAGAAGTCCGGGCGGAAGGAAGATTCAGATGATTACAGCGCCCCAACATCTGACTCAACTCTGTCAGATGATGCTGATGATGAAAGCGCAGATGCTGTCAATAAATATGATTCCGATGAAGATGAAGATGCCGGTCCAAGCCCTCCAAAGTCTAAGCTAGGTCAACAGCAGGTAGTTGAAAGTACTGACCAGTCGTCCAGCCTCTCTGATGACGCCAATTGCTCCAATTCCAACTCCAAAAATGGCTCCGACGCCAACAACCACAATGGCTCAGACAATAACAATACTGGACCTAACCCAAAGCGCGAAGCAAAAGAAAAAGAAAAAGAGTGGTTTCTTCCCAAATTGGATGAGCAGTTCAAAACCTACATCAATCATGGATGTGCCCTTGACAAGGAAGGCTACCCCATCTACCCAAACGGACGGACTACCTTTCTACACTTGCCTGGAGATAAAGTGACAAATTTTGGGACTGTTGGATACTCCAAGACGTGCTCTGTCAATTATCGCCAGAATCGGACTTGGAAAGTCACCCGGTACTTCTGTCTAGGCGCTCTTGTGTGCAACAATCCATTGTGCAATTGGGCAGGCCCACCCCCAACCGGAAAAGCTGGTCAAGAGAAGTTTGCAAGAAAGAAGTAAGTCTGGTTTGTAAATTAATTTTACAAACTATATTGCTTGCAAATGAATTTTACAAACCACATTAGTTTGCGAATTAATTTTACAAACCATATGTTCATCCAATACTGACAATTTCCTTATCCCTTTCCATTCATTTTTTTCACAGGAAACACAAATGCAGAGGCCTGGCAAACAAGTGCAAGGGGACCGTTTGCCATCTGAAGTGCCCTGACACGGTTGCAACTCAATTTGATCATCACCTCCAAACTCAATGGGGGCTGCTCAGACACAAAGGGACTCACCCTCATCCTTGGCCGGAGGCTAAAAAGCCAGATCGGATTGCCAAAGAAGAGTTTAAGGTCGAGATTAAAAAGAATCCAACAGCAGGTGCCCTGAAGCTTAAGGTATGTCAACCCAGTGTAAATTGATCTCCAATTCAAAAGCGCTGATATAATTTGTACTATCATTATCTTTGTTCTGCAGATTGGGAAGGGGACTGATCCTTCCGCTGGATTCAACAGTGTTGTATCAATTCATTTGGCTTACATCAACTGGGATCAATTGGCTTATTACCGCCGAACAATACTTGCGGAGTTAGGATTAGCCCCTGACAAACTTAAAGGAGGCGTGGGGGATCAATTTCTTTTGCACATGTTTGGATGGGCCTTGTAAGTAATTTCATTACTCATTTTTTTGTTAATTTGTTTTTCTAATCTGATAGACTACTTCTACAGGCGGGGTCTGTGGATAATATCATTGTCATTCATGCCATCATCCAAACACTTTACGTTCCAAACAAAATGGATGTTGGATTGTTTATTTTCTTGAGATCAGAAAAATCAGGTGTACAACGGAGGTCTTCTGTCTGACCTAACTTACCGGTATTTCAAGAACGGATACCTGCTAACCACATTGATGTTTTGCGACAAAATCCAACAATGGATTCCAATCCAACTCACGTGGATGCAAGGATTAAGTGAGGAGTATTACAAGATCCACTTTGCCACATTGTTCCGTCAATTCTTGGCCGCTTCAATCACACCCTCCGAACAAGATGTACTGGTACAACAAGTGGTTGACTTCTCCACTGCACAAATTGAAGGATTTGTGTTGGCATACCTTGAGGTTTTTTCGTCAGGGGACTCGCAGTGAGGTTTGAAAGATGTTGAAGGGTTTCCGGGAGCATTTCCAACAATCAATTACACGGGTCAAGCAGAACCGGGCTCTCATTACGGTCAACCAAGAGGTGAGTTTGTCTGAGCTTTAATCTTTATGTGATTTGTAAAAGTACTTTTACAAACCATTATGTTTTGCAAAAGTACTTTTACAACACTTGCAAAATTTCCGCAAAAGGTTTACAACCCATCACCCACCAGCTGAAACATTCATTCATCTTACTATTAGGAGCCTTTCCGAAAGGCATGTATGTCCCTCCTGGAGCCTGCCGAGCCAAAGGGAAAAACTCACGAACAGAAGGTCAACTACATTTGACGACGTTATCCAAAGGTCCGAAAATGGCTTGATTGGTGGACACTGGTAGGGATGCTAATTGGGCAGGTTTGACCATGGGCCACCTACCGGCCACTTTTGCACCAATTAAGATTTCAGGACAGAGACCAGTTAAGTAAAGCCCCAGGTGGTCAGAGGATTGGCCTCACCAAGGGGCCCGCTCAAATTATGTCTCAACAGCCTTGCCAGGGTGAAGCCAGGCAGCCCAATTGTCATTCCTAGTGGACAGTCTCAGATGTTGAGGCCCTGTTGTTTCCCTCGCGGGAACCACGGCTTGAGGACACTCCCAAAGGGTTTCCTGACACTACAAATGGCCAGGAGAGCTTGCATCGGACTTACTATTGTCTTAGGTAAGCTCCTCATTTTTACAAATCATTTTTCATTTTTGCAATACATATTCTTACACCACTTTTCCTCCTGTAGTGAAGGAAGACAATTCTTGATGGTTGGAATGATTGACCTCTACACCTTTGTCGACATGCTGGAAAAAGACTGGAACGCACTGATGAACAGGGTTCCAATCAAGTACGGTGTAAGACTCAAAAGTGGTAATGAAACCCTTTTGCTGAATGGTGAAGGGTATGATGGAGTTGCAAGCTCTGCCCTTCTGTTATCAGTCAACAAGACCCACCAAGCTCAGCTTGGCAAGTTTTATTAAGTGATAGGTCTGGTCTGTTCCAGATGAAATCTGTTTGACTGGCAACGTGTAAGTGTTTCAATTACTTTGTTATAAGGGTTGAATGGTTGTTATAAGGGTTGATTTATTGTTATAAGGGTTTTAGGATTTGAGTGTGGATGAGTGTTGGGTGACTTGTGAGTTCTCGGTGAGAAACTGGGGAGCAGACCACTGGGGGTGGAGAGAGCTCCTTTCATAGACAAAAGTGGAGCCCCAAAGGGGCTTGTGGGTTAGGGTTTCAGCTAATCTAGACAACAGGGTGAGGGATTTTAGCTGGTGGGAGTAGATACAAATGATGTCATAACCCCTCAGGGGCGCATGGATGGTGTCAGAATATACAAAAGAACCTTCTAATGCATGCATGAGGTGACAGTAGACTGCATGAGCTGTCATACAGGGGGAATTAGTGTATACACAAAGTCTGAGGATGCAGAAACAGTGTAAATGATGTCATACTATGTATATAAAGGGGTGTATGTAGTTAATATGTAATGAGTGTAGCCTGACAGGGAGATGTATGTTTTTATCCTGTGATGTGTATATGTGTACTACTGTGAAACTTGGGTTGAAGCAGGTGACAGCTGGGTTACTGGGGCTGGCCATGTGATAGGTGTCCATGAGGTGTAACTTCCACACTAGAGGGGGTCCAGGGGTGCTTCCAGTGGTGACTAGGGGTGAAATTGGCCGTAGAATCCATTTCTGGGGTCCATTTGATGGTATCTTGAGGCCTATTATGAGTAATTAGGTGGCGTAGAAAAAACCTTTTATTTTTCCACTTTTCCATCTACCACAACGGTGACGGCTTCAAAGAGGTTGGTACGACCTTGGGACTCGGCAGCAAGAAGCACAAGCGAGGAAATGGCAAATTTTTCAACAATGGACGGCCGCCAGACACTACCAAGGAACTTGCTGATGAGAAGAAAGTCGGATGGCCGCCAAAATCTCAAAATTTCAACAAGAATCTGTGGGCTGCCTATCCATCCTACCGCCGCGCCAAGTCAGACAAGCCCAAGCTAGCCAATTGCTGCTGGCTAGCTGCCGGATTGGAATCTCTTTATGATCTCTTCAGCCCCTTATGGCTCCGTTATGGTGCTTCTACCTGTGCGCGGTAGACAGCGGGTTGAGGGGAAAGTGCTTCAGCTGCCCTCGTCGTAGGTCCGGATCTGGTGAGCGCTAAGAATTGAAATAATGGATAGCGGTATGGGAGAGGATTTTGTGTGAGAAGGAAAGAACGAGGGAGTTTGGATTCCCTCGGAGAGTGTGGTTGTTAAGCTCTTTAAGTGTTCTCTTAACAGATTCAGGAAGTATATCGTTGGATTCGAAAGCTTTGGAAATGAAATAACTCTGAAGTCTCAGGATGGATCTTCACGATCCGGATCAATAAGCTCAAAATGTGATGATATCTTTTCGTCGGGAGCAGAATACCATGCGGATCCTTCCTCCCAGTTCGGCTGAACTTGGATTCCAGATCCGCGACAGGCTGCGCGACAGGCCCTCGTGCCCGCCGCGCGCATGCAACTTGTGATGATATGAAAGAAGAAATGAAACCAAAGAACAAAACAAACAAAACAAGGCTACTAAATAAACCAACCCACCACCTACACTCCTCTCCAACGCGCGCATGAATGAAAAGAAACAAAAGAAAGTAAACATAGCAACAAAACATAAGAAAGAAAGAAGATAAGAAGAAAAAAAAAAGACAGCAAGAATTAAGTAGGGAAGGGAAACAAGGAGATAACATGAAAGCAACCCAGCAGAAATAAAAACCACAACCAGTATCCGCCGTCTTGATCCTGAAATGCAGAAAGCCAGATCCTGAGAGGGCTTGAGGTCTTGAGTTTAGCCTTCTCGAGGGCCTCCACCATTTTTTTCACCACACCGTGGTATCAGTGGAAAAGGGAGTGATATTTTCACTCACATAGCTCACCATTTTGCTTGTCGATCAACTGGCAAATTACACGGCAGTAATACCATCCGATCAACTCTTACTTGTGGGCAAAACAGCATCTTTGATGTAGTGCGGGATAAGTTCCCTGGCGAATTCATACCGGGTGCATTTGCTTCATGCAATTGATTCTTGGAGGTATCATTGGATCCCAAACTGCACAAGAAGGCCGAATACAAGCAGCTATTTTCAGTAAAAGAACAGCAATCCTTCACTTGTGAACTTCACCCTGATAGACTACAATCCCACCCTGATCGAGCCATCCAAACGCTTCACTCTATAGCCGTCAAGCCATTAATATTCCATGAAAACAGTATCCCTTACTCCAATGTGGCCAAGCTTACCAATACATGTCAGACCTCTGGGCTGATATCTTTTTCTGGCCTTGTCTGTAAGCAATGCCCCAAAACTGAAGTCACGCCAAAACAAAAGCCAAAGAAAAAACAAAAGTTCGACTCGGCAGAAATTTCTATTGCGAGGGACTATGGCTTATTGCAATTGTTGTGTCACTACATAATAGACCAATCAAAGCTGGTGTTTGACAAGGATACACCTCCCCCGCTCCATCTCAATTTCCACATCAAATTTGCAGGCGCATCAAGCAAGGCTGAGGCTGAAGGGGAAGAATTCCAGGCAACGGCAAATTGGCCTTTCAAGATAGAAGTAGGAGGCATGACGTACACATTGATATCTCGAGGATACTGGGCCCATCACCATTACTGGTGTAAGGTGCTTTGAAGCGCAAACATCTCTGCGGATAAGGGCAGTTTGACTGCAGTGTGGCTACATAACAATGCTGAAAGAAACGGCTTTGCTCAACAGATCAACCGCGTTCCCAGCTCAATCGCCGGTGCCAACCCACATACAAGCTGGGTCTTTTATTCTTGTGTATGGACGCCTTCTGAGGAGGAATACGTTGATCAGGCAATCAAGAAGATATTCAAAGACAATCCTGACGCAAGTGGCGACATCCCGTTCAAGGAACTCAAATCAATATTGAACGTATCCCACACATCAACATCCATTGCGCATCAGGGCCCGACAGAAGAATCAAATTCCACGGCAAAGAAGCAAGTAAAAACAACAAAAGGAAACAGAAAGCTGCGCAAAACAACAGCTGAAGACAAAGACAGCGAAGGCGAGTCAGACATTGCAAAGATTGATGAAGGAGAAGATCCTGTCCTAGAGGAAGAAAAATCCTTTTTGTCCGTGGGTCAAACAGACGCTTTTGATCAATCAATTGATCAATCAGGAGCAAATAGTAAAAATCAACCTCTGGAGGACAATGCCACTCAAACTCAAGATGAGAAGAGCCTGAAAGACAAGAAATCAACGGCTCCATTGCCTCTGATTCGCCTGAAGGCCATCCCACCCGCTGAGCCAAATCCTCAACCAGCCAGGCGACGGTCTGGCAGGATCAAAAGGTGATTTATGTATTTTTTTCTTATCTTTTTTGGTGATTTGTGTCTTTTTTTCTATTTTTTGTGTGTTCTATTTTTTCTCCCTCCTTTTTCTTGTTATACTTTGATTTCAATGTGGCACTTGGCCAGAAATACACGTGATCTGTCTTAGTTGATCTCTTGGCTGTTTTTTGATGAGGGTTGCAAAATATGATTTGTAAATTTAAATTTTAATGGGCCATGTTGAGGTTTTGCAGCTCTTTTTTTGCAACCCATAATGAGTTGTACCTGGATGGTATGCAAAATTGCTAGAAATATGCCTTATATGGCTTTTTGCACATTATAATTCTTGCAACACATATGGTGCGTAAAATATGTCTTGCAAAATTAAATTTTAGGCTATCTTTATATCATTTTGCAAGCTTAATTTCGCGAACCTTCTACTTTACATGCCATTTTTTTGCGGGTGAGTTGTAAAATTCTACTTGTAGGTGTATTTTGTGGAATTTTGCAGGCCATATGATTTGAAAGACATATGGTTTGCAAAATATGGTTTGTAAAATTATAGCAACCCATATTCAAGGATCTTGATGCCTTTGGTTTTGGGATCCTCTTTCAAATATTGAGCAATCTCCGCTTGAATACCGTGTAATGCCACAGTTGATTGGCATCGCAAAGTACCAAAGAAGCTTTTCTTCTTTGTTGAAGCCAAAGTGGTAGCTTCAGGTTGAGGATTTGGAGGAGTTGAAGAAGGGAGCTTTTTCCCGAAATTGGCAGCAATCACACAGAAAGTTTGTTTGATTTGATCAACGGAGGTGCTGTAATGCGCCATGATGAACTATTTGTGAAATTTCGAGAAACCAAGCTTGAATGTTGGGTCCAAGATCATTGCACAAATATAAACTGGCTTTTCTAAAGCACTGCAGAGATATTGATTGATCTTCTCTATCATCTTGGTTTCTGGGATAACAAGTTGGGCTTGATTGTAAAGACTGTTGTGTGTCTCATGAAGGTGAACCACAAGAGTTATGTACACTGGGAGAGCTGAGTTTAGAGTTGGATATTTCAAAGCGCTGAGCACATTTGTGGCAACTTTCAGTGTTTCAAGCAGTTCCATAACACCTTTTGCTTGATCCCACTCAGCATTGGTTAATCCAAATTTTGAAGCCTTGTGACTGTCTTCGCAAAAGCGGCGGCATGATTTTTGAAGGAGAATCACTGGCTCAAAAATCTTGTAGGTTGAGTTCCAACGTGTTGAAACATTGATATCGAGACTCTTGATGCCCCTTTCTTCAATCTTGGGTTGTGCAAAGCTGACCTTAAGGAATCGCTTGCAACGTTGAGGAGAGGACCGTACATAAGTGCACAACCTGTGAACTCGCTTGAGAATGGTTTTTGCATTGATGTCGGCACCATCGGGTTCCAAAGTAACAAAGTTGATTGCCATTCAAGGGTTGGGTGGAGCTGGTGGATCAGATGATCCCATATCAACTGTTGAAAGATGATCCCATATTGACTGTTGAAAGTTCCTTTCCATCTTCTTTGTCTTCATCCTCCATTTTTCCAAGAACAGAAATCCTGGCCTTCGCCGCAAGATTGATCACATGTGTGATACACCCAAGAAGGTTGGTCAAAGATTCAATGTGTGGTATTTTGAGAGTCAGATTGGATTAGAGATGTCACTGGGTACCCGTCGGCGGGTACCCGGCACCCGTGGGCGGGTACCCGCCTTCAGTGACGGGTACCCGCCCACGGGTGCCAGGTGCGGGTGCGGGTATCCTGAATCCTGGGTTTTTAAGGCGGGTACCCGGGTACCCACACAGGTGCCCGCCCCAAATGTCCCCTCGATGACCGGACAGAGGGGACTGTAGCCCAATCACCAGTCTGTCGGTCAAGAGGGCTGTCCAGTCCTCGAGGGGACTGCAGCTTGATTACCGGTCGGTCCGGTCATTGAGGGGACACAGCCCTCTCAATGACCGGTCTGTCCGGTCATCAAGACTGCAGCCCTCTCGGTGACCGGTCTGTCCGGTCATTGAGGGGACACAGCCCTCTCGATGACCGGTCTGTCCGGTCATCAAGACTGCAGCCCTCTCGGTGACCGGTCTGTCCGGTCATCAAGTGGACTGCAGCCCTCTTGATGACCGGTCTGTCCGGTCATCAAGGAGACTGCAGCCCTCTTGATGACCGGACAGACCGGTCATCAAGGGGACAGAGCCCTCTCGATGACCGGTCTGTCCGGTCACCAAGGGGACAAAGCCCTCTTGATGACCGGTCTGTCTGGTGACGGTCATCGAGAGGGATGGCTGCAGGTACCCGCGGGTACCTGCCTTTCGCACCCGGGTACCCGTCAACGAGTGCCGGGTGCGGGTGCGGGTGTCCAGAATCCTGGAAATTTGAGGCAGGTACCCGGGTACCCGTTGGGTACCCGGGTGCGAAGTGACATCTCTAGATTGGATGCCATTTTGTTGTTTGTGGTGGCATTGTTGGTGGTAATTGTGTGGAGTTTTCCAATGCAGTTGTAAGTGTTGAGGAATTTGTGAAAGAGGTTTGCAAACATTTGACCAGTATGAATTCCTGGAAGGACAGATTGGACTTGAGAAAAATCAATACTTGATGAATTCCTTGCTAATGTCAAACACCATTCTGTAACTTACCTTGAACATGCAGGACTGCTAATGTCAATTCCATCAATTGAAAATCTTCATTGATCAAATGGGCCGTTACCGCCATGAAGGCCATACAGTTGGGTGCAGTCCAAGCGTCCCGGGTGAAGCAGATTGAGCCCTGTTTCTTCAGATATTTGGCCTTGATTGTTTCCTGAGATTGAAGATGCACCCAATCAAGTTGGGTGGTGATTCTAGATCTGGACAACTTGATAAATAGTGGCATAGCATCCTCATTGAAAAGATGCATAAGATTGCAGAACAACTTTTGTTCAACAACCAAAAAAGAAAGGTCACATTCAGCCAAGAAGTAGACCATTGCGTTCTTAAACAATTCACTGTTGAGTTGAACCTAAAGCATATCATATTTATTAACACTAGATACTGAATTATCATTAAGGATAAGAATCAGAAACAACATACCTTTGGCTTGCATTTTCCCTTCTTGACCCAACTTCCAATGTCCATATGGGAAGACTTCTGGGTCTTCTTCAGAAGATTTGGATCAGCAATGTGGTGGATTGACAAAAGGTGTCCGTGGAGGTTTTTTTACTTCAACTCTTGTCTCTCTTCAATGAGGCCCCCGCAGATTTTCCCAGTTTTTTCAATGACTTGACAGATGACCTTGTTGTGGTAGACAGAAAGGTTCCACTACATCAAAAATAAAATAAAATAATTCTTTGTTTTCTTTTCTTACATAATATTCATCAGGAATCACGGAATATGACACAAGGACAGGACTCTACAGGACTAGATGCTACACTTGCAGGCTACATATACATCACAGGCTACATATATATCCAACCTCCTATTACAATCTCACATTTACATACACAACCCAGCTGCTGGACAGCTACACATACTCATTTACACTGCATAGTATTTAAATACATTCTAAATTAGTGGATTTTCACAACTGACAGCTGCAGGTGACATCATAGAAGTACCACACTAAATCCTTCATGTTCTGACCAATCATAGTCACTCATTCAGATGTTTGTACCTTCTACATGTCATGTACATTTCCGACCAACCACATTCACTCATTCAGTTTCCCTGCAGCTAAAATGCCTCATACAGGGCTTCCTTGTAGCTAAATTCCCTCACATTTGTCTATATAAGGAGCTCTCTCCCCCCCTCAGTTGTCTTTTCCTCAGTTCAGTACCCACCTATCACATACCCCACAACATTACATACCATCCAAACCCTTTACACATTATAACAACCCTTACCAACTCAATAACAACTGAACTCACTCTAATATTCTCATATCTCTCACCACAGTTCATGACTCACCAATTACAGTCACCCCAACATTTACATTTACAATCTTACATATACTCAACAACCTACATACATAACAAACCTTACATTAACAATAACAACAATTTATTCAGTGTCATCAACAAGCTCATCTTGAACCAACCAACCCTATCACTTCATTAAAACTTTCCAAGCTTACCTTGGTGGGTCTTGTTATCTGATAGTATAGAAGGGCAGAGTTTGCACCTCCATCATCCCCTTCTCCATTCAGCAAAAGGTTCTCAGGAACACTTTTGAGTCTTACATTGTTTACGGTGTGGAACTCCTACCGTGCCAGGCGGTAGGCAGAGCGTTGAGGGGATGGGTGCTGTTGAGGCTGCCCTTGCAGTGGTCCGGCAAATGAGATGAGGATCAGAAAGTGATAGCGTTGGGGGGGGATTTTTGAGAGACGACGGGGATGGAATACTGTCGGCGGTGGTTGGTTTGTTGAGGATCAGATGACAATAAGGGATCAGGATCAGGGATAAAGGATCAAGAATAGTGCTGGAGATACTGCCAGCGGATCAGAAAAGGGTGATGGAATTTCTCTTGGATCAGAGCAAGTCCCATGCCCTCCCATCCTCCAAGTTCGAACTCAAACTTGGACTCTGGGGAGTGACATGTCACAGGACATGTCATCACATCCCTAACTACAAACATCAAGCAAGAAAAGAGGAAAAAGAAGAAACACCACAACACTAAAACAAGAAACAAACCATAATAAGAAAGGAAGAAACCAAGGAAAGGAACAGAAAGAGCAAAGAAGAACAACAAACAACACAAACAACCAAAACAAAACCCACATGTCTCATGTGTTAGGACCAAGAAACATGAAAAGAGCATAAGGAAAAATCTGGGAGGGATTGAGAATCTTGAGGAAGTGGGAAAGCATGAGAAGGGATCTTGAGGTCAACGTCTTGCTGGTGAGATTGGGGATCTTGCTGACTTGAAGATTCTGATGATCTGGAGGGCCTGTACTGGTTTGAACACCACAACGGCACTATTTGATTCAATGAAGTGGTTCCAAACCCAGCTTCTGTTAAGATTACAGGTTTATCTCTTCCATCTTTATTTTTCCTTGTCGCGTGTGCTACATACATATCACTCTCATTTCACTCAGATGTCACAGCTTGTAGCTAGTTCACCTGAGACAGCGGGTGTGGAAGGACTTTTCCCTCATCCTTCCACATCATCCTCACTCACCGGCGTCTTGTGCCCGCTGTCTCTAGGTATAGTCTTCATTCTCATTTTCTTGTCTTTTCTCTTTTCTCTTTGTTCTTTCTCCTTTCTTTGTGTCTGACGTGAATATAATCCTTCCACATCATCCTCACTCACCTGCGTCTCGTGCCCGCTGTCTCTAGACCCTGTCTCACTCATCAGCTTCTCTTCAAAGTCTGAGTACTGGTGGGAGCTTCACCATTACTGTCAGAGATGTCAATAAAATCTTTGCTGTCTTCATCAATTTTGATAACTTTGCGCCGGCCAGATGGTTGGGAAGATGCCAACTTGGAAGTCAGGGTGTAAATGGGTTGGGCCAACCCAAAACCGACCCAAGACCCATTGGGTTTTGGGTTGGGTTCGGGCACATTCTTGAAGAAAATGACATGACCCAAACCCGACCCAACCCAACTTGTAAAATTGTTGGGTTGGGTTTGGGCAGCCTATTTCCTAATTGGGTCAGCCTGCGACCCAACTATGACGCCTCTGACAGTCAAGTTGGGGGCTTTTGGCGCCTATGAGGTCAGGTCGACCCAAGACCCAAACCAACCCAACCCGGACCCAACCCAAAATAGCATGACATTGGGTTGGGTTTGGGCAGCATATTTTAAAATCTGCCCCGACCCAACCCGACCCGCACTAAATGTTGGGTCGGGTTTGGGCACTGTTTTTCAACCCAAACCCAACCCGTTTACACCCTGACTTGGAAGCTTGTGAGGTTGGATCAGGAGGGCTGGAGGGCTTGGGCACCTTGCGCTTCTGCTTCATACTGAGGAGATCGTTGCTGGCCAAGTGGTGAATCTGTCTGAAGGCCAGCTGGGCCCTTTGGTCATCTCTCCTTATAAAAATGGCTGTATGCCTTGGGGCTCGGGGCATGCCTCGGGGCATACGGGGTTCAGGGTGCGGGCTGAGCCCTCATGCCCCGACCCAAACCCCGGGTCACAGGCTTAAGAGAGATAGAACCATACTTGTTACTGATTGATTGGCTAAGGGAGAGAGAAACACCAATACCTGAGTGATTGGCTGAGGCAGAGAGAAACAACAATTACCTGATCAATTGGCCGACTCAAGAGCTTGAAGGCTTGCTTGACCTTAGAGATCAGCAGCCGGTCGAGCCTGAAGCTGTGCAATGGAGAGGAGTGTCTGAGGTTGATCCTGAGGGCATCAAGCCCGTGCTGGATGGAGGCAAGAAGTGGAAGACCAACCAATGCGGGAGTTCTTCTTGTTTGTGATGGGTTTGAGGCAATGGAGGCAGATGGCCTGGCGGTGTTTATTAGGGGGTTTCAAAGTTGGCCAGATGCAACTTGCATGCACTTTTGCAAGTCGGTGTTCAAGTTCATTCTTGAACACCAAGTTGCAAAAGTGCATGCAAGCCACACTGTACTACACCCCCTAAGCCTGCTTGGATGTTTTTTTTGAAATTTGGTGTTCAATAAAAGCCTGGACCACCAACTTTCAAAAGTGCATGCAAGTTGTGCATGGCCAACTTTGAATCCCTCTATTATTACGCCTGTACTGACAAACGCTGAGCAATATAATTTTCAGTTGAAATAATTGACATGTCACAAATTATATTGCTAGTAATTATTTCACCAATTATACCGGCGCCAAACAGGGCCTGAATGTTCATTGCTTTTTTCAGATTTACATTTATGGTCCTCAAAGTTGGAATTCATTAAAACCAGATAATTGTGTGGATACGACTTTTTTTTTGGGGGGCAGCAGTTCCCCATGGAAGCTCAGACCAAAAGAAAGTCAAGTATCTACGCAATAATCTGTTTGAAGGCACAAATGCAGGGGAGACAATAATTTGGGTAAAGCCAATCAATAAACCCCAGAAGCCTTGGGGTACCCTGTTCCCTGAGGCCTCCTTTTATGTATTTCAAAAATGCGCACAGCAAGACGGTGTGACATTGCTTGCACACAAAGATGACACTGGTGGGTCAAGACTTTTCACGGACATTTTCCTTTTGCACCTATCATTTTTCTACCTGCACAATTGGCGAACTGTGAATCTACCAATTCTGCTATTTAAAAAGTCTTTGCTGGTCCCAATGCTTGGTTCACCTTCCTCAATAATCACAACAATTTTCAATTGCTTTTGACTTGTTCTTGCACCTACCCAAATCGGCTAATCCCTCTTTGCACCTACTATTCCAACTTCCAAAAATGTTAATCCAATTTCTTTAGGGTCAGCCTAAATGCACTCCAAACTTTTACTTCATGCACTCCACATTTTTGGCTTTGGGGGGCCAGCACTCCAAAAAAGTTGGAGTGCCTTGATTTTGTACTCCCAAAACATGGAGTCCCCAGATGGGCACTCCATGTTTCTTGGAGTACACAACTGGGTACTCCAAAATTGACCAAAATAGGGGAGTGCAGCTAGATGCACTCCAAAAAAAATGGAGTGCAAGCCCAAGCACTCCACCTTTTCAGTGAAGGATTTTGGCTTTGCACTCCAGCTAGCAAATACCAAATGGAGTGCATTGGGGTGCACTCCAAGTCACCTTTTTTTTGGAGTGCCCACAGCAATCACACCTCTTGATGACCGGTCTGGACCGGTCCATTGAGGGGACTCACACAACCGGTCATCCAGAGGACTCATACCTCTCGATGACCGGCGCGGACCGGTCATCAGTCACACCTCTCGATGACCGGTGTGTACCGGTCAACGAGGGGAGGTGCTACTATCGATGGCCGGTCTTTCCCGGTCATCGAGGGGACTCCCACCTCTCAATGACCGGCGCGGACCAGTCATCAGTCACACCTCCCAATGACCGGCACAGACCGGTCATCGAGAGGACTCACAGCTCTCAATGACCGGTCACCACCGGTCATCGAGAGGACTCACACCTCTCGATGATCGGTCAGACCGGTCATTGAGGGGACTCACACCTCTTGATGACCGGTCATCTCCGGTCATCGAGGTGAGTCACATTTCTTGATGACCGGTCAGACCAGTCATCCAGGGTAATAACACCTCTCGATGACCGGTGTGTACCAGTCATCGAGGGGAGGTGCTACTCTTGATGACCGGTTGGTCTGACCGGTCATTGAGAGGAGATGTTACTCCCCTCGATGACCGGCACAGACCGGTCATTGAGAGATGTGACTCACCTCGATGACCGGTCATTGAGAGGTGTGAGTCCCCTCAATGACCGGTCTGACCGGTCATCGAGTGGTGTGAGTGGTGTGAGCCCTCTCAATGACCAACCGGTCATCAGGAGCATCAAGAGGTGTGAGTCCCTTTGATGACCGGTCTGTGCCGGTCACTGAGGGGAGCAGCACCTCCTCTTGATGACCGGTCAGACCAACCGGTCATTGAGAGTAGCGCCTCCCCTCGATGACTGGTACACACCTGTCATCCAGAGGAGGTGTTATTCCCCTCAATGACCGGTCTGACCGGTCATCAAGGGATGTGACTCACCTCAATGACCGGTCATCACCGGTCATTGAGAGGTGTTATTACCCTTGATGACCGGTCTGACCGGTCATTGAGAGATGTGACTCACCTCAATGACCGGTGATTACCGGTCATTGAGAGGAGGTGTTATTAGCCTCGATGACCGGTGTGACCGATTATTGAGGTGTGAGTCCCCTCGATGACCGGTCTGTGCCGGTCATCGGGAGGTGTGACCGGTCCGCGCGGGTGATAGAGAGGTGTGAGTCCCCTCGGTGACCGGCACAGACCGGTCATCGAGAGGAGATGTTACTCCCCTTGATGACCGGCACAGACCGGTCATTGAGAGGAGATGTTACTCCCCTTGATGACCGGCACAGACCGGTCATCAAGAGGTGTGATTTCTGTGATTTCCCTCAATGACCGGCGGTCCGGTACAGACTGGTCATTGAGAGGAGATGTTAATCCGCTCAATGCCGGTCTGTACCGGTCATGGATATCAGGAGGATCAAGTGGGGTGTGTTTGTACATAGCCCAGTTGAAGTTGTAGGCACTCCAGCTCTGGCTGGAGTGCACAGTATTGCACTCCCCTTTTGAGGAGGAGAAATATCAGGAATGGAGTGCTGGGGGAATGCACTCCAATCTGATGGAGTGAGACTCATGGGCACTCATTACATTTCCTGGCCACTGGAGTTCTTTGTGGTGCACTCCAAAGAGTCTTGAGTCCCCGGTTCTGCACTCCAATTGACTTGGAGTACTCTAGTCTGTACTCCAACAATCATTGGATTGCACACTCCATACACTCACTTTTGGAGTGCTTTTGGGATTTTTTTGGAGTGCATTTAGGCTGACCCTTTCTTTATCCGCCTTGTCCTCAGTTCCATCATCCCGGATCTCATGATGTCAATCTGCCTCACTCACCTGATCCCATTGCCACCATACTCCTCACCTCCTTTATCCGGCGCGGTATTGTTCCCTTTTCCAGCACACAGTCAGTCCCTATACCATAAATCCTGTTGTTGTTCCTTATGCATGGGAAATCACTCTTCCTTGGCACATTCCCCATCTTTGGCAAAACTCTTGGACGTTTTTGCGTGTGGGCAGGTCGCAACTACTACCTAAACAACGGCGGGAAGATTAAAGTCCTCATTGTTGCGCATATCCGGCCTCAAGGCCTGGCACATCTACCACTCCGCGACGTTCCCAACTTTGAACAAAGGCCAAATTGAACTGATTGTTAAGTTTTTGGCACGGGTCGACACCACGTTGACCAAAAGGGCAACAAAACCTCCTGTCATGTTGTGGCAGCTTATTGCCATAGCAAACATCTGTTTTGGGAGTAGCAATTTCGACCGCGCCGTGGCAGATTTGGCTTTAGTAGCTTTCTGGGGCTTGGCCCGCCTGGGCGAGCTGACATACGCAAAACGACACGGCCAGCTCTCCTGGGCAACCTGTCTACTTACGACCAACGTCACCTTTTTGGTAGTCGACGCCGCAGGAGAAGTAGCAACCCTCACTTTGCGTTTGGCAAAAACGGCCAAGCCAGAGACGCTGCAACTCATCTTCCTTACAAAACAGGCTGGCATATTATGCCCTGTGGACGCGCTGAAGAGACGTCTGGCGGAATCGGTTCCGCGAAAACTTTCCTGTTTGGCTACCAACAAGGCCGACTTCGCCTCCACCTCACTAGATGCAAAGTCCGGTTGGAGATGGAGTAAAAGACTTGTTTTGGGCGCCTTCTTTTCATTCCTGTAGCATTTTTTCCGGAGTTTGGAGGTTCACGCGCGGGTGAGGCTCCCTCAAAAACCCTGAGTGGTGGGTGAATGAACTTAGTCAGTCCCTCTTCTGAGGGGCGGGCAGGGGCCCCTCGCGCGAAGCGCGAGCCTCCGAAGGAGGGACTTGGGACCAAGCGCGAAATTTGGTGTGAGTCCTGAGTACAGCTTTCACCCATTTGGCTGGTGTGAAAGTTTGGCACCACTTTTCTATAGCATCCTGGTGGCCAAATGGGCCGCCCAGGTGCCAAATTGAAGGTCTGCATCTGGCCTTCAAGACTACGTAGGCCACATGTTGATGCCTTGAATGGCCTTAAAGCTACAAGGAATGTAAAGTCATGGAATCATGATTCCAGGATTCATCTTACATCCATACTATTGGATAAGTACATGAAAGTTTCAATTACTTCTCATACATGAATATGCTTATTGTTTGAATTGAAAAATGAACTACATTTGGTATGCAGGCCACACATAAAATGTGTACAGGAGTTGAAAAAAACACGCTCTGCTCGCTAGGACAAGCTTGGCATGGTTTTTGCAAGCATGTCCAGCAGCTCTACAAGGGGCTTGATGGATGGTGGATGGCTGGCTGGCTGCTCATGAAGCTAGGCTTCAAGGCCGTGCCACTCATGAGCCTATCCTGGCAGTGGTTGATGTGTAATAAAGGATTTAATGACATTTGGGGGTTGGCCAAGCCTTAGGTGCCTCAGGATTCAAGCCAAAGCTCAACGCTTGGGAGAAAGCCTCTCTGTGAGACAGAGACCCTGCGGGGCCCTCCTCCAGAGAGGCTTTGTTAAGCTTGGTGGGTGAACGCCTGAACCCCAATCCTTTCCTTTGTTGCACTAGGTATGTTGGTGGTGCCACCAAATTCTGACAATAGGGACAGGCCTGTGCAATGGGACTTGACTGCTGGTTACCAGTGTTCAACCACATGTTTTAAAATGTCATGTAATGATGGGCCTAACTTCAGGGATTGAATTTGCTCTGCCAAAATTCACTATCATCCATGAATCAGATGAGGCGTTTGCCACCAAGTTTTCACAATATCAGTTCCCGGTGGCCCCAGCTTTTGCAATGAACTTCAACAAGGCTCAGGGTCTAAACCTGGGGCGTGTTGGAGTGTTCTTGCCAAGGCCAGTTATATTTTGCTTTATCAAGAGCACAAAGCCTTCAAGGGTATGGTGGGCTTAGTTGAAGACAAAGCCAACTTATATTTATGTAACCTCAAATTTCATTAATTTGGAACTGTTCAAAGATGCAGTTGAGTAGAATAGTTTGGTATGTGACAATGGCCCTAGCGTGAACAGGTGTGGGGCCATTTCATTATCCGTGGTAGTTTTTCTTTACTATGGCCCTGTTTGGCTGCCGTGTTATATGTCATAAATGGTTGAATTTATGACGCCGCAACCCAAAGTTTGCCCCCCATTGCCACCAAAACTTTGAAACCCCCGGGGGTCACACGTCATAAATCCAACCATTTATGATGTATAACACGGCAGCCAAACGGGGCCTATATATTTGTCCTCTTGTTTTATATTGTTTTTCTGTGAGATTTAGCTATATGCATTTGCATTGCTGTGCTGTGGAAGAGTGTGGCTTGGGTTTGGCCCGCGGCGGAGCCGCGAGTTCCCTAGTGCATGCATAAATGTGTAAATCATAAATTCATAAAAATTCTTTGGCTGGGAAAGCCAAAGATTACTTAAGCAGATTGGTGAGATCCCCTGCAAACAAAGTTTTATGAATTTATGATTTATGCATTTATACATGCATGAAATTCAACTTTGAGGACCATAATTGCAAGAGAAAGAGCTTAGGGAATGAAATGAGAATTGAAAACTAAGCGGTATCTTGAAGTGATTGAGCAGCCTGTTTGAAGTTATGCATGGACAATTGGAAATGAATGTCCCAAGTGATAAACCAACTACTGTAATAATTCCTGCCTTCGAGGTCATTGGTGTCAGGCAGAAATGGGAGGTAATAAAGCAGTATGAGACGCATAGGAGTTTCTAAATACGTTTTTAGTTTGCTTGCCAATTTAATCAACTCTACGCCAGTCGCAGCCCCAGGAGATTGATCAACTATATATATCTGCACGATGAATCTAATAAGATCTACATTAATGTCTCCCATTGAATCCGCTAGAGATTGGATTTACTCCGAGCTCATCTTGGTAAACACTGGGAGCCGTTTTGAATTCATCCCGCGTTTAGAGATCTTCACAAAGAAAATCTTGCATAGCTTGATGATCGGTATCAATAATCTAGCTAGATGGATGGCGGGTTCGTGATCAAGTTGTTTTCCCATCATCATGGGCCGTTGGCCGTCGTTCGTCGAGTTGGACTGTGGATTGGCCATGGCGGCCATTTCTTCGATAACAGACTGCATCGGACGTAACTGGAGCCGCCAAAATTCTTGGGCAATATCGAGCTCAGATCCTTTTACGTACATGATAGCGGAGTTGATTAAATGTAAGGTACGTTGGAGGTAATTGCCCAGCTCATCTGGAGGAGGTGGATCATCCCCAGACTTGTCCTCAGGTTTTTCCGATGATAGTTTTATTTCTTGAATGAGTTCGTAGCCCCGAAGAGAAATTATACGCAGATTGAACAAGAGCCCCGATTGATTGAATAGACATTTCAGGTACCCAAGCCTGTAGGATTTGAAGACTCCTAGGTGATTATCGTCGGCTCGATGTGGGGAAGAAATTGATCCGGGAAAGATAGTAGTGATGTTAGATTGAATATGATCAATCGTAGGTTCGAGTTCTGCTTGGATCTCCAAGATCAGCTGGAGAGTTGGCCCGGGATCATTGATTAGGCTGAATCGGTTGAGTGATTGTGCCAGAGAAGTAATTTGGCGAAGGAGGAGCGGTAGAAGGTGGAATTGGAGCTGATCTAAAAGAACTGGTTTGAATTCGGCTTCATTGTCAAGAGAAAGAGACGAGAGAGATTCTTGAAGCGATTCGGCGGGACTTTCATTGGGTCGAAGAGAGTATTTGCTATGCAGCCGTCTAAATCCCTGGACCACAAGATCTGCGGCGAGCCCATTAGAATATTAAACCGCGTTAGTTGAGATTTCATAAATGCGGAGCTTGATGATTTTTGATGAGACTCGATCGTACCTCCTTGGTGCCAATGCTGCTGATATTCCGCTTGCTCGCCGCTTGAGTCGGCGATCTGAGTCAGTTTACTCCCGCGTTTCTTGCGCTTCGCCATGTCGTGCGGACTAGGTCAGGCTATGTCGAGGTTGACAAGCCTCCGAGTTCGGGGGATCCGAGCACTACCCCGACTGGCGGTGGACCACCCGTTCCCAGCAGCTCTATGGCCTCTGGGTCCAGCTCCTGGGGTGCCACTCGGGCCACGGACGATCCGTAGGCTGGCGCGTCTCGGCACAACAAATCACGATGGAACAGGATGAGAACAGTCTCCAAAGAATGCGAAGGTCGAGGGAGATTTGTCAGTCCAGATAGCTTATCATTGATTTCTCGAGCAAGCATGACTCATCACTGAACCTTCAGCACTCCTCAAACAGCCTCCTTCAGCACTGTTGTGGAGGAGCTAACTCACAAGCACAGCTTGGACCCCGATCACCTTACGCCAGGCGAGAAAGATTCAAGCCTAACCATCGAGGACATGAGCGGAAAACTGGAAATAATGGAAAATCTACAATCGAACCTTCTCCCCTTATTCAAAGGCCAGCTCACCCCGCTTCTGAACTCACTTGACTTAATCGATCCCAAGAAGAATCCAGAACCAGAAATCAACCCGACTGCAAAACTCTTGTCAAATCTGGATGAGACCTTGAAGAGCATTGTATCTTCCGTTGTCTCGCTCACTCTCAAATCACCTCTACCGGACGAAAAATATGATCATGGCTTGGAGAACTTGAAGGTCTTTCGATGCTCTCATCTAAAAAGGAGTATTCGGCTTTTGGTTGGAGTGGCTATTTATGATAAGTTATTCCGGCACCTTTCGAGCTTTATCCAGCACTGCTCTAGGGTATATCTTGCGAACGAGGATTCCAGGCTTTCGGACGAGGGGTCCAATTTGAGAAGAGAACTCGAAGAGACCGTCCTTGTTTCCCACGGTGTGATCAGATGGATAATCGGGCTGTGCCAGGAATCCGACTGGGCTATGGTCCTAGGAGCTTGGCGCGTGGCATCTTACTATTTCGATCAACTGCTAGTGTCGGTATTGGCTAGCCAAACCCGTTTTATGATCCACTCGACATCAGAAGCGGATCCGAACGAAAATCCAAACCTGGACGAAAGAAACGTTCTATCAGAACTGATGGCTGAAATATTAAAGTCAACTGTACCACTTGTCAAACTGGGAAGAATCCTGATCGTGAAAACCTCAGAAACAATCCGGAGGAAAAGCTTATCGGCATTGCGACGCACAGAGCTTAATTCGGAGACAATGAATCAGTTGGAAGAGACCCCTCAATTAATTCTTAAGCCTCTCAAGAACCTCTCCAACATCTTACAACGGTCACCTCAAAGATTCTCTGTCGACGATCAAAATGCCATTCGAAATTCAGTCCGCAAGCTCCCTGCAGATATGGAATCCACTCTACGCGCTCTAGATTCTCTCCTTATTCCCTTTCTACCCCAATCTGAAGATGAAACACCCGCATGTCACTTAAAGTCTTTTTTTCCAACCTTCGAACAATCCTGGAATAGGGCCAGCGATAATTTGATGCATGTTATCTCATCCTTTGAGGTTCAAGGTATGGCCACTTGAGTTAGAGTAGATGCAATTTGAGAGCTAAGCAATTCATTAATCAATCTGTGTTTTTGATTACGCAGAGCTTTAATTTTTATCAATGGAGTTTCCAACATGACTCAGCTTGCCACTTCTCGAGCTTAACTGAGCCTCTTCTGGTGAGCAAGAGTGTGAGAATCAGCCCAGTCTCATCAGAGAGGCTCATGGATTATTGCTTGAAGTTTGCCTGAGGAGGACTTTGTTTAAATTTCCTACCCCTTTTTAATACTTTCACCTCTGGCACCCGTGTCATTCCTCTCAGCCTTTTGTTGTTCTGTACGGTATCTTATATTGTCTCACTCACTCTCAAATCACTTCTGCCAGATCAAAGCTTAGAGGAATTGAACTTAAGGTCTTTTGATCCTCTCATCTACAACAGAATGTCAAGTGTTTGGGAGGGACTATATTCTATGGCATTTTATTCCGGAACCTTTTCAATTTAATCCAGCCGCCAGAAACACATGGTCCAAGAAGGCAGGCTTGTGATCACAACTGATTTATGTGATCAACTCCTACAGTTGATGATAACTAGTCCAGCCAGCTTTATCCAATCAAGATCAGAAGTTGATCCAAACAACAACAGAAAATTACTACCAGAAATGATAACAAAGGCCCCATTTGTTAGTGATATATATAGCATAATATTAAAAACACTGCATCAAGCAGCATTGGAGCTGAAACCAAAGCTGCATCATGTCACTTGCCATCAAGTGACTCCTTTTTTTGCCTGGATAGGGGCTTGATTAATTGACTCCAACTCCCAAAAGTAGCAAGAGTAAGGAGGACCAGATTTTGATGTCTGCCTCCAGTTTCCAGGACCAAGAATTGTTACAGGGATTTGTAGGAGTTGGAAATCAAATTCCAAAAACAAAAGTGGGAGTTGGAGCTCCAATTTTGCAAAAAATTATTGGATTTGAAGGAAATAGCTCAAAGGGTGGTGATGTGCATTGGCCGCTAGACTTGATAGTATGTTGTAAGACAGATTAGGCCAACTTGAGCTGGGCAATTTCAAGCCCCTATTCAAGTTTTGCTCAGACGCGCCCTTTGATTGCATGAAATCGGCTCAATTTATTTTGTAAACTTGTGTAGTTGGGCATCGCAAAGTTGAAGGATGAATTCAACGTTGATCTCAATCATTACTCTTGAACTGCAATTAAAAGTTTCATGGCTCTGTTATTTGTAGGTTTTATGTTGTTTTTTTTTACTCCAAGGGTGTAACCTCAACAACAAACTGGTACAAATCGGGATAAAAGCATGAAGAAAAATTATACTAACACCAACCATAAATTTGAGATGAAGGTTGAGTAGTAGTTGAAAATGTTGTGTTTAATTGGCAAAGCTGTGGCAAATTGATCCTGTTATCATGGTAAATAGATCAAGCCAATGGGACCGCGAGGCATGTTGAAAAATTTTCACAGGGGTGAGCAGCCGACACAAAATGAGTATGAGACTCCAATCATAATTTTTTGAGGCGCTTCACAGCATCCTTTCAAATTGCTTTGCAAGGTCAGCCCCGTGCGGCCTTAGGGGCAACGTCATTTTCATCTTTGGCCGGTTTGGATTGGATGTCATCTTTGATCTCTGGTTCTTCTTTGGAGAGGTCATCAGGTGAAGGGGCGCTGCGAGATTGGGGGATAAGCGGTACTGTGAAGGCCCGCCTACTAATCTCTTTGCTATATGGCTATGAAACTATCTAAGAAGATAGTTTGCCGGATACTAGACTAGTAGAACCAGGATCTTTATGATTTATAGTTTTTGGTCAAGTTGATAAGGTAATCTGTTGATCGTTTGTTTGCATCATGAGAATGAATTACTCAGATAAGATTTTATGATGATGAGAAATTATAACAAAGAATATCCCAATAGGGAGAGAGAGGAAAGAAGGAAGGAAAGACAAGAGCCGAAGAGAGAGACATAAAGACAAATTCCGCTTGACTCTGATGATAACATCATAAAAAACAGATACGTCATAGTCTCACGTAGATTGAATCTAAATGATCAGTCCTGCCAAGCTGATCTGCATGATTCACAATCCGCAAAGCCGGAATATTAATCAACCGTATAACTCAGTAAGCCATAAATCGTCAGCGCAAGTTGTTACAGGTACCCACGTGTGCGCTGCTGGCCAATAGGTGTTCCAAGGGGTGGAGTTACCACAGCCATGTTGACGTGTAAGATGTATAACAGGAACCGTCTGTTTGGTGTACAATCATAATGGTTGGAGAGGCTGAAACCATCAGTGCAAAATGGGCGGGTTCAAAGGCGGATTACCTGAATGGAAACACTGCGGTGTAGTCATAGTGACAATACAGTTGCGCAAGGCATCCTACCGTACAGCTTCGCCCGCAACAAGACATTTCAAACACGGGCCGGATCTACAACTCTGCATATGAGCATTATGTCATGTAAATGACATTTTTGAGCTCTTTGGAGGTTGTAGATTCCAGTTCTATGAGGGCTAAGGTTTCTGACCAGCCAATTTTTTTTTTTTTTTTTGGGGGGGGGGGCTCACATTACAGACACTGGCCCAAATACATACTGTAAAGCCATATTTATGGGCTTACATATACTAAAGCCATATGTATGTATGTGTTACACCTGTAATACCATATATTAGACCATTGGAGGACCTCTGATCCCGGTGATGACCGGTCAGCTGGTCATCGCAGAGGCAAGGATACAACCTCTTGATGACTGGCTGACCAGTCATCAAGAGGGTTTATCCTCTTTGATGGCCAGCTGAGTGGTCATCAACAGGGATACAACCCCTCCCAATGGCCGTCTGTGACCGGTCATTGACAGGGATATAACCCCTCTCAATGGCCGGCTGACCGGTCATCGACGGAGATACAACCCCTCTCAATGGCCAGCTGACCGGTCATTAATACCGGGAAAAATTAAAAACTCAGACCCTGGAATTCCGGACGGGGGTCCCCCGGGGGTATTTCTTGTACGGTAGGATGCCTTGCGCAACTTTAGTGTGAAATGGTAACAGGCAGTTGGCTAGGGTGAAACAAAGGGGGAGTAAGTATTGACCTCAACAGTGCAGACAAAACGGAAACTGACCCAAAGATGAAACAGAAGGGAGGCGCATAGTTACAGGAGATTAAGTGGCAGGTCAAGTCAAAGAAATACCTGGTTGCTTGACGCGGCGAGTTGGAATGGGGATATAAGAAGCCACTGGGTTGAGGAAATCTTGCGGCTGGGGAACTCCCCCTGTTGCATTTGCGCAGGTTGGAGTTTGTCCCTCATTAAAATATTATACCGCCAGGAATTTTGCACTTGCAAACTATTTCGGCTTTTCATACATTTAAACTATTTTGATCACCTAAATATGCCCAGAGGAGCGCCGCAGTTGCGGCCTTGGACTGACTTTACCTTCACCGGTCGCATGATTTTCAAGAAAGTCTATAAAATATTTGCCCTCCTCCATCCCCTTGCACTTGCAACAGGCGAGGTGGTTAATTCAGGCAACTTTTGCATCATGATTCATGATCTGGGGGGCCAGTCCGAGTGCATTAATGGTTGGGGACTTAAAATTAAAAATTTTGCAGCATCTAGCCAACGTGCTTTTGCCAATAAAATTGAAGGGTGGGGGGGGAAGCAAGAAAAATATCTTGTTTGGGTTTTTGAGGAAAGGTGTAGGGGAAACACTTGATCTTAATTTCCACAAAAGTGTGGATTTAAGATACTTAGATAATCCTCCCTTGTGAGCCCCCCTCCTAGGGTGTCACACAAGAGTCACAAGATACTGAGCGGGACCCGTATAGTCCCGGCTCCTCCCCCGCCTACCTAGCCTGGCAGAGATTATTCTCTCCATGCTAGGTATGTCTCCTTTCACTTCTTCTCTCTTTTCCTCTCATAAGTTGTTGTTACTGAGAGAGATTATTCTCTCCATGCTAGTCCTTCTTTGCAATACAGTGTCTTGGGCCCTGAAAACTCTAGAGATAGCCTCTCAGCGCCCCTATTAGTTCCTTTAGTGAAGAGTCCCATCTGGACTCTTACATCCCTCCCCCAATGTATTTGTATAGAGAAAAGAAAGCAAACTAAAAAGATCCTCTGCCTGCCTCCCACGCACCCCATCCGTCAACTCCATTCCCATGTGCATGCTTGCACTTTGCTGAGCACTACACAAACGCATGCAAGCAAGCCATCTGCCAAGCTCCACTCCCACACCAAAAATCTGTTGCCATTTCCCACCATCAAAAATCTTTCTCTGCAACATCCGCACCCCTGTCTAATGCCCAGGGCTGGGATCCCACACGCCGCCTTGTCCCCAGCTCTGTTGTGGTGATTTATATTGGCAAGTGTAGTAGAATGTCCACTTGGCAATAGCGTGGGTGGGAATGCACAAGCAGCTGAGCTCAGAGTGAATTCTGGAGACATAAGCACTGAGGATGATGTCAGAAAAGCACAACAGGAAAGCTTACGGAAAGTACGGATTGCATGATATGCGGATTACGGACCGTGGAGTTCAGATTGGGTGGCGGACTGGAGTCAGGGGCAGGGCTGGCCTGCAGAAGACCAAACATGGGGATTGATAGCAGCAGCACGTCAGCGGGTGAGCCAGGGCAGCTGAAGCTGGGGCAGAGGCGCCGGTGAGAGACCAACTGATGTGGGAGGTCAAGCATTGGAGAGGAGTGGAGCCTGGGAAAAACATGTCAGGCAGAGATGATGGAATAGTGTGGGAAAGTGTTAAATTGTGGGATTGGGTGGGAAGGAAGGGGGTGGAGGCTCACGGTTTCATACTTACAACTTCCGGACATACTAGAGTATTAGAAGAGTTTTATGTGACCCTTATATTGCTTATTTGTTTGATTGATATTGCAAACTTGTGCTTGCAGAGTGCGCAGCTTCATCACTTGCAGATTATTACGCTATAGATCAGGCTCATTGTGGAGCACTGAAGGCTAGCAGAAAGTAGCAGTGCAGAGCCAAGACATCAATAATCACTTATCCCAGACATATAAATTGTTGAAGAACAACCTTTATTCTCACACTGCCTGCTGTCATAGCCAGCATTGGCTACCCCAGCTTCCCCTAGTCCTGCGCTGCTGCTAGACAGTCTGTGTTGGCCTGCCTGGTTCATGTCCAGCTCCTTTGTTGAGCTCTGTGCACCACAATGCCTCTGTCATTAGCCATGCGCTCTGCTCCACTTCACAGAAGTTCCACATAGGCCATCTCCAGATATCTTCCAACAAGTCAGGGATGACCTGGTTGATTTTCGTTGGTGTCTACTTCTCCATGGTTAGAGGCAGAGTGTCCATGGACAGAGTTGGGCCTGCCCTCTCATGTTGGAGTGTTCATTGCTTTTCTTTCAGGGGGGATAACATTACAAAGTGAAGAGTTCAGGAAGCAAAGCTAAGGGGTGTCATGAAGTGATTGAGCAGCTTGTTTGAAGTTGTGTATGGACAATTGGAAATGAGTGTCCCAAGTAACAAACCAACTACTGTAATAAGTCCTGTCTTGAAGGCCATTGTTGTCAGGGATCATTGGGAGATAATGAAGCTGCATAAGACATTTAAGAGTTTCAAAATAAGTTTTGAGTTGGGTTGCTAATTTAACAAACTCTTCGCCAGCCGCAGCCCCAGGAGTTTGATCAGCTTCATGTAACTGATAGAAGAATTTGATGAGATCGCAATTGATATCTCCTATCGAATTGGCTAGAGATTCGATCTGCTCCGAGCTCATCTTGGTAAACAATGGGGGCCGTTTTGAATTCATCCCGCGTTTGGAGATCTTCACGAAGAAAATCTTGCATAGCTTGAAGATTGGTATGAATAGTCTAGCTAGATGGATGATTGGTTTGTGTTGGAGCATCTTCATCATGACCTGAGGGCAGTCGTCCTTCAAGTCAGGCGGGGGAGGATTGGTGATGGTGGCGATTTCCCAGATTACAGAGTACTGCATAGGAAGCAACTGGGATGGCCAGAATTCTTGGGCGATTTCGAGCTCAGATCCTCTGATCGATAGGATGGCCGAGTTGATTAAATCTAAGGCATGTTTGAGGCAATTGGCCAGCTGACGTGGAGGGCAATAATCCCCAGACTTGTCTTCTTTTGTCTCCGATGAGAGTTTCATTTCTTGGATAAGTTCAGAGCCCCGGAGAGAAATTACACGCAAATCGGACGGGACCCCCGAGTCATCGAATAGACTTTTCAGGCGGCGAAGCCTGTATGACTTTAAGCTTTCTAGGTGATGATCGTCGGCTGAATGTGGTGAAGATGTTGATTCTGGAAAGACTGCAGTGATGTGAGATTGGACTTGATCCATGGTGCATTCGAGTTCTGATTGGATCTCCAAGATCAGCTGGAGGTTTGGCCCGGGGTCATTCCTTAGAGCGGATCGGTTGAGTGATAGGGAGAGTGCAGTGATTTGGCGATGCAGGAGCGGCAGAAGGGTTGATTACAGCTGATCCACAAGGCCTTGCTTGAACTTGGCTTCATCTTCAAGAGAAAGAGTCGAGCAAGCTTTTTGAAGCGATTGGGCAGGAGTTTCATTAAGTTGAAGAGGGTATTTATTGTTCCGCAGACGTCTAAATCCCTCGACCACAAGATCTGCAAGGAGCCCATTGGAATATTGAACCGAGTTAGTTGAGGAATGCCGAGCTTACATCGGACTCAATCATGCGTACCTCCTTGGAGCCGATGCTGACAGTTGCTCTCGACGCGAGAGTCGGCCATCTGATTCCGTTTAGGGATCACCGCGTTTCCTGCGCTTTGCGATTGCGTGGAGACAATGGGTCAGGCTCTGTCGATGTTTCTAGGCGAGACTCACCGGGGGTGTTCAGGCCTTGAAATAGTCGAAGGCCTTCGAGCTCGCAGGGCCCCGCCGCTCGTTCCTAAAAAAGGTCTGATGTCGGACAATCTGTATGCATGGTATGGTTTACCAAACCCACGCAAGAAAGCAAGTCCTTGTCAAGTTGTACGACCCAAACGAACTAAAGAAAGGATATATTATGAAAAACACAACAAATGTACTCGTAATACAGCACTCGAAAAAGAACCCAAGAAAAAAAAACCATAGTCTTAAATATGAAAGTATGTATACGGGGGAGTGAAAGCGGAGAATGATGATCATGGTACATAGAAGTACACACCGAGCCCACCCAAAAACGAGACGAGGAACCAAAAGAACCATAAAGCAAAAAGAGGAAATAAGGGTATATAAACAACACGTCGGCCAATAAAAATGAAGCGTTACAAGCACGTCTACGAAAAGCGAGGAAAAAAGGACAATAAAATAGAAGGGGATAGAGAGGAACAGAGGGCGCAGGAAGCAGCGCCGAGAGAGGAGGAGGACAAGGTCAGCGGAGACATCCGGGGTCGTCGAGCAAGATATCTCCATCCACATCCGTCCCCCTCTCGGCGTCGGGGGCGTCCTGCGAATCATGAGGCCCAGAAGGGCCTGGGGCCGAGGCGGGGGAAGGGGCGAGAAGGGCGGCGAGAGTGGCGAAGTGTGCAGCGAGAGAAGCGCCGATGGAGGCGAGAGAGCTGAGGTGAGACGGCAGGAGGCGGAGGTCGGCCTGTGTGCCCTCGACGACGGCGGCAACGGAAGAGGAGGCGGAGGGCAGGCCGTGGCGCAGATGCTTGAGGTGGGCGAGTCGGGCGAGAGACACGATGATATCGTCGCGCAACGCGAGCAGGGAAGCGGTGTAGACCGAGCTAGACGACGCGGCGGTGCCGAGGATGTCGAGTGTGAAGGCTGCGACGGACGGGCCGGGAGTCGGGGCGCGTAGGCCGGACGTCGTCGCGGAGGAACGGGCATGGTAGATGTACGAGGAGCTGAGCGCATGGACGATGGTGGCGTTGATTGAGCGCTGGGTGCTCGTGGAGAGAGAGTGTGGACGGAGGGTGGACTCGTGCTCGACCCAGATCGGCGCCGGCCCGCCCACCAGTCTCGTGCCCCCTCCTCCCCCTCCCTCCCCAGACGACGGGTCCGGGCCCTCCTCGCCGGCCTCCGTGCCGACCTCGCCCATCTCCAGGTCCGACCCTACGCCCCCCTCCGCCCCTCCTCCTCCTCCTTCCCCCGTCGCAGGGCTACTGGCCATACTCTCCGACGGCACCCGCCGCAGAACCGGAACTTCGCCCAGCAGCACCGACGCTAATGTCACATGGAACGCGACCTCCGACGCCGGGAGAGTTTGGGACAAGAGTTCGCACCAAGCTGGATCATTCTTCCCCAAAGTCAGCTTTCACAGACAACAACTTGAGAAGGGGAGGAACTTTTTGTTCTCACCTTCGTATTCCGGGGGCTGGATCCGGCCCAGTTTGGTGATCACGACTCTCCATTCGACATCAGTACTGAGGATGATGCTACGCACGACGTCCCAGACGGCCTGGACGACTTGGATCTCCAGACGGCGCTCCACGTCGAGCTCGGAGCCCAAGGGGGTATTATCGTTGGGTGGGGGGAACTTCAAGCGGAGCTGGTGCTGTTGGCCGAGCTCATCGACGGAGCTGACGAGCACCCAAGCGCGCCCGGGCCCGACGAGGTAGGCAGTGTGGAGGATCCGGTGGCGCGCGGCGACGTCGATGCCGCTGGGCGGCCAGCGGATGTTGAGCTGGGATGGGAGCTGGGTGCCGGCGAGGAAGAAGGCGTGGCCGGAGAGCAGCTTGCGGTCCGAGGGAAGCCTGCTCCGGCGGCGCCGTCCCTCCTTCGCCCCGTCGGTTGTCTCTGGGTTCCCCTTCCGGCCGCCCGTGTCGCTGCTCGAGTCGCCGTCCTCCGAGGCCGGCGGAGAACGGCCGGATGCGGGACGTGGGCCGAAGCTTAGCCCGGGCGCCCTGAACTGATGCACGAAGATCTTCATCGAGTCGTACAGTCGCAGCCCGAAGCTGACCAGACTCGCCGGCCGGTCGTCCAAGAGCTGGTGGCGGGAGACCAGCAGCCGGGTCACCGGCCGGCCGTCCAAGCCCACGATCTCACGCTCGCCCACGCCCAGACTCTTCATCTCTTCCAGCCTGTCAACGACGATCAGACAGGTGTGCCGACACGTCTTGTCTCCATCCATCGCGCCGATCATCCCTTCGATCTCCTTCTTCAACTCCCCCGATCGATACTTGCTTTCATGGATCTTCCCGATCGTCAGCTCGCCCAACCTACACGACTACGATGCAAAAGAACATCATTCAACAGGCGTCTACAAGGGGAAATGAAAGCAGGACTAACCTTATAAGTGTGAGCCAATTCGAGCAACCAATGATGTACAGAACTCAGATGAAAGGCACGGGACTCCGCTTGCCCGAGTTGCGAAGGACAGACATTCTCAACCTGAGCGTGTTGATCGGAACGGTTCGGCGAGAGTGGAGTGGGGAAGATGACGGAGAGGACGGTGTCGCGGTGTCCGGCGACGGGCTCGAAGCCGAGCTTGATCCAGAACTTGAAGAGCTGGGAGAGGAGGGAGAACGCGATCTTGTGCTTGCCCTCGTTGATTTTGAGGACGACGGCGGGGGGCGACGCGGGCGATCTCTGGACCAGATACGGCCGCTGGTGGTCTGCTTCAGCGCCCTTCACTTTCGTCTTCTGCTTGTTGCTTTTCTTCTCCGCTCCTCCTTCTTTCTGGTGATGATCAGCGGACCGATTTTCTTGGATCTCGTGTTCATCGTCCACGCGCGCCCTGTAGCACTCGACCCCACGGATGACCGGCAGCGATGCGACATCGAGTACGACTCTCTTGTGCGTCCCCAGCCCCTCATCCCTACCCGCGGCTGTTTTTGACGAGGAGGGCAGGATGGTGTGCAGCAGGACTTCCAAGTGGGGGTCGTGTTCGAGCTGGGATGCCAGCTGCGAGACCCAATGCTTCATCTTCTTCTTCACCGAGGGCGGGATGTCTTGCGGCCTAGGCGTGCGATCATCGGCGCGACCATCGGCGCGACCATTGGGCTCGAAGAACGTCGCACGATAGTGGCACTCCAAGACGTCTTTGAGATTGGATTCGGTGAGCTCGATCTTAGCAGCGACGCTGTCACAGAACTGGCGCTCGAGAGCGACCATGCGCTCGTCATCGGAGGGCCAAGAAGAAGTAGAAGCGGACTCGGAGCCGGATCGGCCGTCGATGTCGCGGCCGAAGTCGGGCCCGTCGGGCTCCTCTTCGTCGTCCTCTGAAAAGGACGACCCATCGGAGCTTTCGTTGGACGAGCCGATGGGCACCCACGAGCGCGGCGTGGCGGGCGACTCGGCGTATCCGCTGGTAGCTCCCTGCGTCGTGTTCGCGGCAATGCTGGAGGTCGTCAGGGCCTCGCCCCTTCCGAAAGGGTGGTCATTCGTCCGGATAATGCTGCTGCTGGTGGTGGTGATGTTGAACAAAGTCCGTGCAACTTTCGCACGCGGGTCGATCGCGCGGGTGAGTTTCTTGGAAACCTGGACCAGCAGCGGACCCCGAGCGACTCTCAAGATCTCCTGGTGGTCGCCGAGATCGAGCATCTCCTCGAGCTCGTCTTCCGATGGGCCAGTGAACGAGCGGGGCGAGGCGGGGAGGGCGAACTTCCCGCCGCGCCGGGTGTAGTGGTCGTCAACGACGGTATGCGAGTGGCTGAAGCGCACGGACTCGTACCCGACCGGCTCAACCACCCGATACAGGGGGGCCGAATCGGACGCCGCCGAGATCAGCGAGAGGGACCGTAATGCGTGCTCAGAGACTGCCAGCGGGTCGACTGGAGCAGCGTCGGCGCTCGTCAGATGGGCGTTCGGATTCGACGGACGGGTGTTGGTGTTGTGTGCAGCGTCGGGCGTAAAGCCGTTGAGATGACCGGGAGTGAGCCCGGAGATCGAGAGCGAACCAGGAGTGGGCTGCTCAAACAAATTGGTATTACATGAGACTGTCGAGGCTGTTGAACCAGTTCCAGGTGCGTGTTGAGCACTCACGAACTGGGAACTGATTGGAGCCGGGATCGGGTTTGTTGATTGCTGGGTGGCGCTGTTGGTGTCTTTGACGACGGTGGATCTTGGAAAGGCTTGGGACTGCGAGAAGAGGGGGTCGGGTAAATTGGCAGCGGAGCCATAGACATCCATCTCGCTCGCGTGATGATTTGGCGCAAGCCGATCTTCCAGGGTGCTAGTGTTTGCGGGGCCGGCAAGGCCACCATCGAGGGGGGTAGATAGAAGGGGGGCGGAAGAGGAGAGCAAGCTACTAGAACGGTCGTCGGAGTCGTCACGGAGCCGTTTCTTGGACGGCCGATGATTGATTCGATGCGGGGGGACGGGCGAAGCGCGAGCAGTGGAGCAGGAGGAGGAGTGCCTTAGGAACCTAGGCGACGGGTATCCGTTTGCTCTGCCCCGATTAGCGGGCCCGAGTCCGGCGCGCCCGGCGGTGATCGAGGGCGGAGACTCAGTCTTCTGGGGCGTCTTCTCCTTGCCCGCCGGTCCCGTTGCCGCTGCGGCTGCTCGTCGTTGAAGCTCGCGTTCTTGGGCGACCCAGTCGATGTACACACCCGCGTCTTCGGCCAGTTGGTCGATGGGCTCGTAGGTGGAGAGCATGAGCGCGGTGGCCAGACTTGCCCGGGGGAGACATGGGCCAGATGCCCGGGTCTCCGGAGGGGCGGGTGCAGGCTGGGCGGGCTCTGAAGGGGACATGGCGGGTTCTTCGGCGGTGGCCATCCAGCTCTCCAGGTCGAGCAAACAGTGGTCGGCGGGCCAGACCAGCTCGATCTCTGGGCTGCTCTCCCCGGTTTCTGGACCAGCTGCGCCGGAGGTGATCTTGCAGACCACCCAGCTCTCGCAGCCTCGTGGGGCTGGGTGGTCGGGGTGGGGGTCCATGAAGGGCGCAGCGGCCCGCCAGGTCTGCTTGAGCTTCTCGATCCGCTTCAGCTCGGCGCGACAGATGCGCTTCTGTTGGGAGATCCAGGACGGGTTGGGGGGAGTAGGATTTCTCGGAAAGGAGGGCGAGTGAGCGGCGGGAGCTTGGGTGAATCTAGCGAGAGAATGGTGGTTGAAGCGGCCGAGGATGCGGACGAAGCGGGCCCGGAGGGTGGGGAAAGGGGCGAGGATGAGGGGGAAGCCGGGCGGGAGATTGTTTTGGGGGAGGGGCGGCATGGGGGCGAGGCGTATGGGGGTGAAACTGGGCTGACACATGGCGCTGCGCGCGCTGAGCCAGCACTTCAAGTCGACGACGAGGGCGGGGGCGGCGGTGAGGATGGCGCCGATGAGTCGGGGCGGATGGGGATGGCTGAGGTTCCGGTAGAGGAACTCGAGGGAGTCTTCGCGCGGGACCGAGAGCAGTCGGTCCCGGCCCCATCGGAGCCAGCGGGCGGGGGATGCGCCGGCGAAGGGCGTCGAGTCGGGCGAGCGCACGGCGAGGCTGATCACGTGTTGGCTCAGCGCCTGCAGGAGGTGGGTGTACGCTGGTATCGTGCTCGTTTGGCTCGAATCATCCGCGAGAAAATCATTCCCCGTCCGGCTCTTCGCCGGGTGTGAGAGATGGGGCAGGAGCGGCTTTGAAGTGGTAGTTGGTGATCGGGTGAAGAGGTTCGGGAAGAGCTGTGAATATGATAGAACGCCGTATGAGATGACTATTTGTTGTTTTGATTTTGATTTTCGTTTTTTGATTGGTTGATTTTGATTTCGTTTTTTTGATTGTTTTTTGATGTTTTGATTTTGATTTCGTGTTTGTTTTTGATTTTCGTTTTTTGATTTTGATTTTCGTTTTTTGATGTTTAAATTTCGGGTTTATTTGCGTGTTTGATTTTGATTTGCGTTTTTTTGAATTTGATTTTCGTTTTTTGATGTTTAGATTTTGATTTCGTGTTTATTTGCGTGTTTGTTTTTGATTTTTGATGTTTGGATGTTTCGTTTTCCGTGTTGAGATGCAGATTTTGATTTCATGTTTGATTTCGTGTTTTTGTGTATGTATGTGTGTGTGAAAATGGAAATGTAAGTCAGCAAGATATACCCAAAAAAAAACGACGAAAGAGAGGGACTGACCAGAACGGCAAGCCACGATAGGCCCGGCGACGGTCCCATGCTGATAATCGAGATAGGTTTTAAGCGCAGGGTCGATGAGAGGGGGCGGGGGGACGAAGTTGCGTTTGGACGCGAGCCGGCCCGGGATCTCGTATATCCAGAGGAGCGCGGATTGCGGCTGTTGGTGGTGGTGTTCGTCGTCGAAGACGAAGTGGAGTTTGAGGGCGTGGAGTTGTTTGGCGAGCGAGGCACGATCGGGAGGGCCGTCCTGGTCATCGTGCGGTCGCAGGCGTATCTTCGCCCAGCGGATCTTCCACTCCTCCTCCTCCTCCTCCTGGGGCGGGGCGGGGCCGGGGAGGAGTATCTCGTCGGCAGGCTCGTCGATCGCCAGGAGATCTCGAGCACAGCGCGGGGGATCCTCTGCGGGCGGGGCGGAGTGGAGGAGGGCGACTTTCCATTTGGAGGGTGCGCAGCCGCGCCAGGGGGCGAGGTCGAAGGCTGCGGGGGGGACGAAGGCGGCTGAGTGTGGGCCGGCAAGGCCGAGGAGGTGGTCGTCGGGGGCGAGCGAGCTCTGGAGGGTGGAGGTGGAGGGCGAGTGGAGGTGTCTGGATGAGGATGCTGGGGCTGTTGTTGGTGGGGGTGGGGGCGGGGGCGGGTTGGTGTTGATGGGCTTGGAGAATGAGGGCGAGGTGGCTGCTGTTGGGGAGTGGTGGTGGATGGGTGTGAGAGGGATGGTCGGGGTGCGCTCGGCGGTGGGTGGCTTGGGCAGGCTGGGATGGTGGGGCAGGCTGAGGTTTGTTCTGAAGGATGGCTGGCGGTAGTTCCTGCGGTTTGAGTCTCTGTGGTTGTTGAACCTGTGATGATGTTGCTGCTGCTGCTGCTGCTGCTGATGGTGGTTTCGTTGGTTGTTGGAGTTGATGCTGTTGCTGTTGGGTGGGATGATGGGCAGTGGGAATGAGTTTGGTGGTGGCGGGGGTGGTGGGATGAGTGGGAGTGGGCTGATGGGCTGGTGTTGCTGGTGTTGCTGGTGCTGCTGGTGCTGGTGCTGCTGCTGCTGCTGTGTTCTGAGGAAGGCTGCGGGGCTCTTCTGCAGCTGGCGATGGTGGATGAGTGGCTGTGGATAGGTGTTTTGCTGGTATAGATGGTGGTGGTGGTGATGGTGTTGGTGGCTGAGTTGTTGTCGATGGTAGTTCTGCTGCTGCTGGAATAGGAATTGCTGGTGGTGCTGATGTTGCTGCTGCTGATGGTGCTGCTGCTGTTGCTGGTGCTGGTGAAGCTGTTGTTGCTGCTGGTAGAAGTGTTGCTGTTGCTGTTGCTGGTAGAATCGGTTGTTGTTGTTGTTGCTGCTGCTGTTGCTGCTGTTGCTGTTGTTGAAGTGGTTGTTGTTCTGGTTGGGTGAGCTGGGTGACATCGTGGTTGGTGATGGGAAGTTCCGAAGTGCGGAATGTCGGGCGGCGATCGGGAAGTCGATCACCAGCCCAGCCCCCCGGGGAGACCCGGAATATGACGCAGAGCTAGCCTCCTCCTGAGCAACCAAAGAGCAGCAACTAATCACAACAACCCTGACTCAAGCCTCAGGGGGGGACTGATTACTGGAATGGCCGCGTTCACATACACTTCAGAGAGTTCACTCGCAGTCAAATCACTCCCCAAAGCAAAATACATATGTCCCGCACCCGCGATCCTCCCCCGGGCCTCCGGTCGGCACCAGGAACTGCTAATTATGGAACTGGCAGTTTCAGCTATCGGGACAAGTCAGCCAGCTTCCTGAAACTTCAACCGTGCAGAATATATTGGCCAGGCACCGACACAGTTGTGGGCTGTACATATGAAAGAACCACTCGCGACGTGTATCAGAAAGCTCATGGGTTATAACTTCCAGAGGCTTGCCGGGCCAGCAGCGGAAGATGCTGTTGTGGGAGGTCGTGGGCTTCCGTACCAAAACCATCTCACACCCCAAAATGTTTCACTCCGCTAACAAGACACTCGTCCACAACCATCCAGCCAGCTCAGTTGAACCCCTTAATCTCAACTGAGACCATATCATGATCATCTTCAACAAAATTTTACTTTACATCGCTCTCCACACGCTAGCGGCCAGTCAACTGACACTATCCGCTCCTGCGGAAAGATCCAGTAAGATATCTGCTCACATCTCCTGGGCTTTCCTCATTCTGTACTCCAACTGACCTGCTCTCCTCTCCAACTTCGACAAGTTCTTACACAACATGTTGTAAGTCCTGAACACCCAGCCGGCGAATTGATCAACGGACATGTGACGGGGGAGACATGCCATCACGAAGCCGGTCGGCTTAGCCTAGACGAGGCGCAGCAGGGCACTGATCGTGGGGGCTCGAAGCGCAAACGTAAATAATATTCATGTTCTGTTTTCCCTTTCGGAAGATTAACCATCCACTGATCAACTGTTTTCGTCCCGAGTAGTTGGTAGTATCGTCCTAGAATCGGACAAACGCCAAAAATCAGTGCTCGTGAAGCCGGAAGCCTTGAGGATGCCGAACGTGATTCTTTGGGAACTTACGCAGAAATACAAAAATTATGACGGCGGGGATGAAATGGGCATGGTAGAAAAAATGGTCAAAATTTGCAATAACGAAGAGGATAAGACTTCCATACCAGAAGACCACTTTGAATATGCTCGGATCGTATATGCGCAACCGTTTCTGAGCGAGCGTCCACTGGCCTCTGAAGCCCCGGAATTCATTGACGAAATTGACTCGGCACTCAACCAGTTGAATGAAAATCTGCGTCGGTTACGAATTCATCCATCTGAAAAATCACCTCGAATCCGGGCTTCCGAGCAGGACGACCCCCGCCTCAACTAAGAACAACCGCTCAACTACAGAGAAAACAAAATTTCCGAACAGATGGAACAAGAAGCCATCAATTCTCAATCATCATTTCGTCCACCCCTCCATATTGTTAACCATGACCAAGTTCTTACTTGATTCTTTGATTGGTATCAAATTGGCTTTCTTGTAGCTCTTTTGCTTGTAGGGTTTTGATATAAAATGGAGAATTGAACAAAGCAGCTCCCATTTTTTGGGGAAACAACTCCCATATGTCGCCGCAACCAAATTTGGGAGTTGTTCTCCCAAAAACGTTTTCGATTTGGGAGTTGTCCATACCGGTATTTTTTATTATTTTTTTCCCCAAGGAATGGGAGTCGTCCGCCCAAAAGGCCCTTTGGGAGGGCCTCTTTGGGAGTTATCTGTGGGCACCGCAGCCAACTCCTGTATGAAATTGTTATGTGACGTGGAACCCGCCTATAACAACATATTTCCACAGATAAGTGCCATATGAATATTGCAGCAACAAGTAACCGCATGTAAAATTTACAACCATATAAAATTGTTATGCAATGTGTACACCACTGGTGCAATTGGACAGATTCTCACAACACCCTGACATTTATGTCGCCAAGATGTCAGTGCAACACACTGTGACACCAGGGTGATGTTAGGAGATGGTTGGCATTGGCTTGATGCCCGGGTTGATGTTGGTTAGACGTGAATGTTGCCGTGTTGCCCCAACAGAAATGCCACCAGGATGTTGCTCCCCTGCGACATCCTGGTAATATCTGAGAAGCACCCCCGCGACACCCGCATTGCACGGGCGTTGAGTCTGCAGGTGCGCTGGCGCACAGAGCAACATGTGATATATGTTGCCGCAGACAGTGCCATGTAACGTACAGTAGCCAATGTACAACGCGCACCCAGCCTACAAAAACTAACTTTTGTGGCGTGCACAAATAATATGTGCTTACAGAAAAATTTGTGCATGTCAGATTTTGTGGGCCAACTTTTTGTGTGCTGTCATCCAGTTTTTGTGTGCTAATTTTTTGTCATTGTGTTTTTCATGTGCTAATTTTTTGGGAGTTGGAATGTAATTCCGCCGCATGAACTGGGAGTCAGACATGTAATTTGTCCAAAAATTACAAAAAATAAAAAAGATCATACCTCCTCACTGGGGATACTCAAAGCCCACAAAAACTTTACAGCAGGAAGAAACCCCTCTCAAGAGCAGATGGTCCTGATGGTGAGCTGCACGGCATTAGCACACCCAAAAAAGGAGTGTGCTAATGTGGGTCAAATTTGGCAGATTTCCTGCCAAGTTACATGATGTGCGGACATGAGACATGACACATAGACATGATACATGATGCACAGATATTATACATGATGTGCAGGCATGATACATGATGCATGATGCATGATGCATGCATTAGTCAAAACTTATAATTTTCAAATGTAAACACGTGTAAATATACCTTATATCCCTTTCACAAGGATGTTAAGTGGTTTTCTCATAAATTTCAGTGCTGAAAATGGTATCATTCTAACTACAAATATAAGAAATACTCAGTATATGCAATCCTTCTAAAATAGCCACTTATATATACAAAAGTAGTATAAAAAGAGATTTACAATAATTTTCTTTACACTTCAATCTAGTATTCACTTCTAAGAATTATTTAACATCTTTGAGAAGTATTCTAGACTAAAAATCACTTACATACAGAAAAGCCAAGACACATATGTAACTACAATTTCATCACATAGTTATAAAACTTCTTAGATTGGAGAATGGGGAGCTGCGGGACCAGGGACTTCTCACAGGGACGAGGGAACTGGGGTTTGAGCCACACTCTGGACAAGCAGACTTAGCAGAACTGTTGGAGTAGGACTTTGGCGGGACTCACGGATGGACTGAATAGTGCGGACCGGCACCAGGTGAACTGGGGGAGCAGAAGCGGATGACGTTGGGGCGCAAGCGCAAGGTAGAGACTGGGGTTGGAGGCTAGTCAGAGGGTGCCAGAGAACAAGCGTTGGAGATGTGCTAGGCTGCGAAGTGATGCATGCGGATTTATATGAGTCCAGGAGAGGAAGGATGCAGACGACGTTATCTGGGAGTGGAGTTATGCGAGTGGAGGGAGTGGAGGAATAGGAACCTTTTGAGGGGCTTTTCTCTCACTTCTTCATCTATTTATGATTCTACAATCTTACTATCAGATCTTATGGTATTATTGTATTTAGAGACTTACTTGCAGAGCTTTTGTGTATTGCTACAACACGGAGAGTTTTTACCAACCAAAATCATTCTTATTTACTTGCAGAGTTTTGCTACACATGAAAGGAACGGCTAAGGCTTACGTGGACTAGGCAGATAATATCAGGCTCATTGCAGAGTGCTGAAGAGGTCTGTATGTTGCAGAAACCCAATGCTGATAACCATTCAAACCCAGAGTTTTCTTAGAAAGGAGGCATAACACCTATTCTTATTAGGTGTCACACTTATCTCAACAACGGACATGAAGCATGATTCATCACATATGTCAAAGGGTACACGGACATGTAAAAGGGTACAAAGACATGTAAAAGGGTACAAAGACATAGGGGAATGTGAGAAGGTGTATCAACACATAAAAGAGATATTTAAACATGATGAAAGGGGTATGATGTATGCATGAAAGGGATTTGTATGCATGAAAGGGGTATGTGCAGTAAGGGGTATTTGCACATGAAAGGGATATGTAAGCCTTAATGATGAAAGGGATATTGAAAAGGATGTAAAAAACTCAAAAGGGACATGTATGAAGGATTTTCAACCGGAGGCAAAGCGAGGCGGAGCGGAAAGGGGAAAAGTCGGCTTAGCCAAGAACAGACAAAGTCTGAAAATAGGACCAGATAACTCACTTGAAGGGGCTTAAGTGCCTTTGTAGATAAGACAGAGTGCAGGCTCAAGTGCGCACAAGGGATCAAGATGGTCATGACTGATGGTTTCTTATCTTCTAGTCTAAGGTTTTTTAAATAGACTAGATACAATGTGTTTGACTTGTGGGCGCGAGTTAGAGAGACACATTATGAATAAAAAAAAACACATGCATAGCGGACAGATTTTTGAGAAGGAAGTGATAGGATTGTGACATAAGGGAAAGAAGGGAGAGGGGAACAACTGAAATTCCAACAATGTAAACATGGAAGGGTCATGAACGCATGATGAAAGGGGTATGTACACAGTGTGAAAGTGATACATGCACATGAAAAAGGGATAACACACACAAGAAAGGGTTATGTGCACATAAAGGGGCATGGACACATTATGAAAGGGGTGAATGCATACAAAAGGGATATGCGCACATGAAAGGGGTATGTGCCCATGAAAGGGTTATGTGCACATGAAAGGGGGATTTTCACATGAAAGGGTAATTTGCACAGGTATCAACTCAGTATTTTGGAGCCTGTGCTCAGTTTTTTGGAACTTACACTCACTCTTGCATAAATTATGCAATGTGCATGTAATCAACCAGTGCTTGATTCTTGCATGAGGCACAGCTTGCCTTGAGCTCTTGCATCTCAACTGCAAGCAGTTTCTAAAGTTTCTCTTGCAGTGATTACATGTCCGACTCTCATTTCATGTGGCGGAATTACATTCCAACTCCCAAAAAATGTGATTTGGGAGTTGGAATGTAATTCTTGGGAGTCAATTAGTCAAGCCCCCCCAAAAAAAAAATCAGCAGACAAAGAAATTAAGAAATTCAGCTCACAAAAAAACTTGACAAAAAGTTACACTGCAAAAAAAACTGTGTCAACTGTGAGCAGTTGACATGCGGTAACTCTGAGGAAGCTTGTGGTGTTACACCAGCCTTACTCAAGGTTTGACTCAACCCAAGCTTCAATGCACAGTCACTGTGCACCTTGCACAGTGACTGTGCCAACAAAGGCACTTCTGCATTCATGTGGAGTTACAGTGGCAGCTTGGCTTGAGTATCCTGCATGTCAACTGCAAGCAGTTGACCAAGTTATTTTTGCAGTGTTGGCACACAAAAAACCAGATGGCAAAAAATTAGCACACAAAAACCACAATGACAAAAAATTAGCACACAAAAACCGGATGACAAAAAATTAGCACACAAAAAGTTGGCCCACAAAATCTGAAGTGTATGAATTTTTCTGTAAGCACATATTATTTGTGCGCACCACAAAAGTTAGTTTTTGTAGGCTGGGTGGGTGTTGTGATGCGGGGATGTGTGCAGCTGTGTCATGCAGTGCGCTGGCGCACCACTGCGTGCTCAGAGTGGGTTTCCTGTCAGAAGCGAGTGCTCCCTTGGGGAGTACCCGGGTCCTTTTTGAGGGGAAGCTATCTTGCCCATGGCATCAACGCCTCCAACACAGTCAGACAATGTCAGTGCCTGGCACCCACCTGTTATATTGTTGTGGCGACCTGGCTCTGACATCTAAACTTGCAGCGCCGGGTGATATCACCCCAACATTCCCCAAAGTATCCCGATGATATCCAGCTGCACCAGTGGTGAACCCGTACAGCAAAGTTCCACAGAAAACCCATGTAAACATTTCAGCAACAAGTAACCCCATGTAAAATTTACAACAAGTAAAAAATGTGTCAAGCTTGTGCAACATGTAGCATGCTCCTGCAGCACACAATCCCCATGTAACATGTTTCAGCAACATGCAACCCCAATGTAAGATTTTCCCACAACATGTAACCACATTAATTTATACTTTCACACACCATGTAACCCCCATGCAAGAAGTTTACAAATAGTGTAACCCGTGTATAACATGTAACATGTACACACCACCTGTGACATGCACAAATACCAGGTAGCCCATAAGCAACATTTTCACACACCACATAACACATGCACTATTCAACATTTAAGTGTACATGTAACATGTAAACACCTTGTAGCATGTCAACCGGGGGCGCGCGCGCTGCCATTAGGGCAGAAGGCTGGACAGAAAGCACTGTAACACCTGAACTTGTCAGGGGAAACATGTAGAAATTATGTCATTTGAAAGTGGGAATTCACGTGGTTCCTTTGAGCTACTAAAGTTGATATAACATTTAGCAGAACCGGGTCTATGTTAAAGATGGCCAGTGGGTACCCGGCACCCATTGGTGGACCAGCCACTGCCCTTTGAGTACCCGTCCACAGGTGCCATGTACGGGTCCAGTTATGCAATTTGGGCCGGAAAATCACCAGGTACTTGGGTAACAAACAACCCGCCATTTTCAGCCGCAGCTGTGCACTCCAGTGAGCTTGATGGCCGGCCATCAACATCATCCCACTCAATGGCCGGCAATCGAGTGGGATACACACCCCCCTTGATGACCAGAAATCAAGTGGAGTACACGCCCCGCTTGATGACCGGAAATCAAGCAGGATACATGTCTCACTCAATGGCCGGTGCACTCCATGACCAGCCATCAAGTGGGATGCGCACTTGATGACCATTGACTGGTCACTGAGTCCACACCCCACTTGATGAACGGTCATTGAGTGGGGTACACACCCTTGATGACCGGCCATCGTCAAGCGAAGTACACACCCCCACATCCCAGTCCCACACAATGACTGGACATCAAGCAGGGTGATCAGGATTGCTGGCCACTGAGCGGGGTGTGTACTCCACTCAATGACCGGCCTACACCCTCACTCAATGGTGGGTCATCAGGTGGAGTGCGCATCCCACTCAATGGCCGGTCATTGAGTGGGATGTGTACCCCGCTCAATGTGCAGTCATCAAGAGGGGTGTGTACTGCACTTGATGACCGGCCATCAAGAGGGGTGTGTACATACCCAACTAAATTGGTCACTTGTAAAATAAATTGGTGGTACCCACCTCAAGTACCGCCGGTGGCCCATTGGCGGGTGCCATGTCCGGGTCCGGGTGTCCAAAATTGGAGAAATTCATAGCAAGTACCCGGACCCGTTTGGCCATCTCTAGCGCTGTAATTGGCAGTTAGCTGATTTCTAGCGCAGCGTAGCGGCCAACCGTTGGCATGATGACCAATGTGCAGCCCTCATATGTTATGTTCTGATGATAAATTATTGCCATAATTTTCATAGCACAGAGTATATTCAACATCAGAATATACCTGAAATTTTTAGACTGTTTGGGTGTGTGAAAGAACAGTTATACAGTTAGCAGTAATTTCCTACTCAGCCAATAAACCCCCCCCCCCCTTGTATCTCATTTTATGATGACACACTATTGCTAATAATTTCATATCACAGATAATATGCATCATTAAAGTATTCCTGGAAGTTTCAGACTGTTTGAGTCTGTAACAAAATGCTGTATGGTTAGCACAACATTGTAACCACTGCGCTGCACTAAAAAAAGCGGCCATTTAGTGCAGTGCAGCAGTCACACTGCTACATCCCAGAGGCATGTAGCGGAAGCTGTTGAAAAAACCAATGTGCCACTTGCTACGCGCAGCGGTTGACCGCTACCCACCCAGGGCAATTAGCAATAGCGCAGTGGAAGCAAAAATCCGCTGCACTATCCGCTAATTTAGCGGAAGTTTGTATGTTAAACCTGTTATAACATGATTTAAACAATTTTTTTCTTCTTTTTCAAACCACTGCACTGCCGCTGAAGCGCAGCGGTTCAGCGCTATGTGCCGGCTTTTTTAGCGCGCTAAAATCATTTTTTTTTCCCCAGGGAAGACAAAAAGCAGTTAGCGCAGCGGCACAAACAGCAATACTGGGTCGGTATGATACCAATAACGGTAATGTAACGATATCATATCGATTTTCGGCGCGTTACCGGTACCGTTACCAGTAACCGCAGTGCGTTACCAATATTAGATTTAGATTATTAATTCTATTTGCCGCCGTTACGATATTGCTGCTGATATAATGTCAATATCGCGGTGGTATCGTGGTTTTTTTTGGCTTTTTTAGCCTTTTTTGACTGGGAAAACACCGTTATTGCGTTACTTGCGTTACCATACCGGTAACAATCTTACAAACATTGAATCGTTTTGATATGCGGAAGGCGCAAACAAAATCGTTACCGTTAACAGTAACGGCAAAAAAGGTAACGCGGCGACGTTACGATATGAAAAAACCCAGAATATCGTATCAAATTGTATCAACCCAGTGTTGCAAACAGCCACTGCGCTAAAAGAAGTGCAGCTGTTACAATGTTGGTTAGCAGTCATTTTCCTACTCTGTCTGTGCACCCCTGATATCTCATGTTCTGATGGCAAAATATTGCTCAAACTTTCAGAGGTTTCATTTTATGCATATATCTATCTGATTAATAAAATGTGCACCCCTCATATCTCATGTTCTGGTGGCACACTTTTGCTATGAATTTCAGGGGGTTCTTTTTATACATAATTCTCTGTGATACAAAATTTTTATGGGGTAAAAAATTATGAGTATGGGGGATAATAAAATATGGATTTGCTTTGCGCACGGACGGAAACTTGTTGCGCGCAGGAATTTTGGTTGGCTTGATGTCACTTGGTGTCAGGCCCCCCTCCGTGAGCGCCACCGGCTCCCCCCAATAAACTATCTGCACACGGGGTGTGCCCACAGGTGGCCGGGTTGAGAAACACCGGCCATCCGGAGGACACCTGGTGAAACCGGAAATTTTGGAAAATCATACAACAATTATGCAAAACACAATAACCCAACATCAATAGCCCGGTTCATGTTGGAACTTTAAAGCTATTTTTAACCCATTTATGATTAAAATTTTGTAACTTTTACAAAATGGTCAGATTCTTCAGGATTCACTGTTTCTGACATTTGAAAAATTTCTGAAAATTTACTGATAAAATTTGATAAAAATAGTGTTCAAGTGACCAATGTTAACTGGGCTAATGTTTTGGTTGCCCCTTGCAGTGTGTGACCATAAACAGACTTCAGAATGTATGTAAGTCAAGAGGCACTAATTCTATGTTGCTAATGAGATATTTAATTTCATCATCTTATGTTTGAAGAAAGAAAATCCATCTCTTGGATCTGCTTTATCATGCAGCAAGCTAGAACTGCATAAAACTCGGGAATTTACATAACGTGGCTGGGTCGGGGCTCTCCAGGGTCCTGTATCATTCATTTCTCCACTCCGGATGATTTGGAACCACTTCAAAACTGTGAAACAGTTCCAAGAACTCTTTCTATGTATCTCATGGCTGGTGGCTGTCCAGGTATGTCCTCCGAACCCATCTTAAAAGGTACCAAAAGGTTTCACTCCGCTATATTCTGATAAATTTGCCCACGACCATATAGCCAGCTCATTGAAACCTTCAGAACACCGCGCCCTTTCGACTCTAGATAAAGATACTAAATACTTGAGAATCAATCAACATCCATTGCCCAATCAATAGTTCCCCTTCATCTCAACCGACACGACATCATGATCATCGGCAAGAAAGTGTTATTTTACATCGCTCTCCACACGCTAGGGGCCAGTCAACTGATGCTATCCGCTCCTGTGGGAAACTACAGTAAGACATTTACTTCCATCTCCTGCTTGATTGAGCTTTCCTCATTATATAATTTTTCTCCTCTCCAATTTCGGCATGTCAGCCGCTGACTAGTTCACACAGCGCCAACACTGACACGGCACGCGCCGCGGACAATGCGAGACGCGTCGCGGACAATGCGAGCGTGCGCAAATGTTAGGATTCAATACAATTGAATCCCGGTGATAGATTGTCGTGCTCGGCTGGGACATATCTCCCAGTTGTCGCGCTCGAGTGAGCACAATCCACGTGAATATTCCACGCGTGGATTGTCTCCTAATATGTGAAGATACGAAAGACCGCCTGATTCCTAAGGCATAAAAGGCTCGGGACCTGAGCGCAAGCAAAGGTCCCCCTAGATTATCTATTAGATTACAACGCCCGTCTACCTTGTTTGATACAAACGACCGGGGCTTATATCTTAGTTACATCTCACCGTTCTTCTATTCCTCAAAACTCCTTTACCTCGACTCCCCAACCTTTGCCGCCGCCACTACTCCCATCTTCGTCGCCTACTCCTCTCTCGACAACCCTTCTTCCTTTCCAACTTCCTTTCACTCGCTACCTTTCTAGGTAAGCTCAAGTTTCCTTTTACGAACCTCTTTGGGTTCAGGTACGACATAAGCTCTACCAGCCCCTCCAACGGAGGCGCGGCTTTCTCCTCCCACTTCGCGGTCGAGTCAAGTGTGTTTTCCTTTTTAGGAACTCACTTTCTGTGTTTGTTCATTCAGAGCGTCGCCACTCTAGAGGCGCGCCCTGACACGGCACGTTCTTGTAAAAGATGTATTAAGTTGTGAACACTCAGCCGGCGACTTGATTGATGATCATATGATGGGGGAGGCATGCCATAACGAAGTCGGTCGGCTTAGCCCAGATGAGCCACAGCACGGCATCAATCATGGAAGCTTGAAGCACAAAGGTAAATATTATCCATGGGTTGTTTTCCCTTTCAAAAACTCAACCATCCTACTGAAAAACTGTTTTTGTCTCAAACAGTCAGTAGTCCCATCCTGGAATCGGACAAACGCCAAAAATCGGACCCCGTGAAACCAGAAGCCTTGAGGACGCCAAACGTTATTCTTTTGGAACTCAAGCAGAAATACCCAAGTTTCTACCGGATGAGAAGTTCTGCAATGGTAGTAAAGATGGTTGAAATTTTCAACAAAGTAGAGAATAAGATTTACCTGCAGAAAGACTTTAATCATCTTAATGACATCTTAGCCGCACAACCTACTCTGCGGATATTAAAAGATCATCCATTAGTGCCCCCAGAAAGCCCGCGGTACTTTGTGGACGTTGACACGGCAATCACCCAGTTGACAAAAAATTTGGATTGGGAAATACGTGCTGCATATCAAACTTTACAAAGTCCCTCCGCAGGAGGCCTCTTGCGGAGGTGACCTCCTCGGAGGGACTGTGTTTAAGTTTGGCTGCATATCAAATATCTCCTTGAATCCAGGGTTCCCAGAAATATGACCCCCGCCTTGATCAAGAACAACCGCTCAACTAAAGAGAAAAAAAAATATGAACAAAAAGCTATCAATTGACAATAAGGTTGCGATCCGGACCCTGATGATCCGGTGGTACCCGACCGGATACCGGGTCGGGTCGGGTCGCGGATGCACTTTCAGAAACCCGGTATCTGATCGGATACCTGGGTATAAAGCCAGGGGGACGAGATAGAGAAAAAAAAGAGAACAATGGCTTTTTTTTGCATTTCAAGTAGATATCATGGTTCAGCATACAAAGAAGAAAGGGCTGGGTTATTCTGAGGAGAGTTTGATGTCATGGATATCGATAACATTGTGAAGGAGCCAGCTTTTCAAGCAGATTAATGCCTCAAGGGTGGTGGCATTGAGTCGATTCCTTGTATAGTCTTGAATGTGGCGACCTGAAGAGAAGGCTCGCTCGGTGGGAGCACTCGAAGCGGGTACCAAGAGGTAGGTCTTTGCCATGTTTGCAAGGCTCGGAAACTGTTCGTGATTGGCTTTCCAATATTTGAGGGGATCACATGATTCGTCCTCGCATTCCAAGTTGAGATAGAAGTCAATCTCTTCATCGAGTGAGCTGATCTGCCGTTTCTTTTTTTTGAAGATACTTGCTGTCAAGGTGTTTCTAGTAACAGCTTCCTTCTCTTGAACGTTGTCATTATTCTTATTGTAATGATTAAGAACAAATTGCTCGGCTTGTTCCTTGAACTGCCGAAGAATTGATTCCTTGCTCAGCTTCATCAACGCAAGGGCTTCAGAGGTGAGTGCGTTGGTTTTGATGCGAGGATCGAGCAACATTGAAGAAAGGTACACTGGTTTTTTTATAGAAGCGTCGAAGTAACCTCTCAGCTTGTTGAGCATTGCTTTGGCAGCGGGGATGAGTTCGCGCTCTCCATACTTTGTAAAAGCCTGTTTCACCATGATACCAAAAAAAAGATTTAGTATAGAAAAACAATGATGTAGGGGAGCAAGTGGTTGAAAAGACGCACATCATTGAGCCTTTGTATCAAGCAGATGTATACCGGGGCACCAAAGACGAGAGTGGTAGTTTTATCGGGTGAAACTGTTTCAGTTGCTTTGTTAAGAGGTTCCAAGAATTTACAGATCTGTTCAACTTTCACCCATTCATCCGGAGAGAGCCCGTATTTCTCATTCAAATCGTTCATTTCACAGAAAATCACTATGCAAGCACGAAGTTTTAATGCCCTTTGAAGCATAGCAAATGTTGAATTCCATCTTGTCGCAACATCTTGGATCATTGCCAGTTTTTTTCCAATGATACCTTTGACTATTCCGTCAAAGGCTGCTGATTTTTGCGGCGAGCGCTTCAGGAATGTTGCGAAGCCACTGAGGCGCGAGACAATAGAGGACACTTCAACCGTAGATGGCTGGTCGTTTAGAATACCCGAGAGACTCGCAGGTGTCTCCGGCGCTGGTGGCGGCTTGGTGAATGCTTTTATTCCAGCTTGAGCAGCAAGATTAATGACATGGGCCATGCAACCAAGCAAACATTCCTTTGAGTTGAAAGGGATTGCACCGTCCAAATGGGTCCCCATAGTCCCATTGTTAGATGCGTTATCGGCGGTGATACAGAAGATCTTATCGGAAATGCCAAAAGTTGCAAGTATGTTGGCTAGGTGACTTCCCAGATTATCTCCAGCATGGCTTCCTTCGATTGGTATGGCAGCCAAGATCATCGACTTGAGAGAAAAGTCTTTCGCAATCCAGTGTGCAGTAACGCCGAGTATAGATATATTGCTAGGAGACGTCCAAGTGTCGCATGTCAAACTGATTCTAGACTCTAGTCCGCGGAACTGATGTCGGATAACTTGTTGTCCTTGCTGGAAAGATTTGCGTATGAATTCCGCAAGAGTATCTTTTCCACAGATAAGTCGCATTGTGTCTGGGTTGATCAGTCGAAGTAGTTCTCGAAAATCTTCATGTTCAATGTTGTGGAAAGGGATATTACAATTGATAAAAAAACGAGCAATCGCAGAGGTCAAGGTGTCGCTGTTGAGTTTTTTTGGTAATATTCCCTTCTGTAAGAACTTAGTGATAGCACCCGTATTTGACTTTCCTCCTTCGGTTATTCCATGACAGCGCTCCAAGTGATTGGACATACTTTTAGTGGATCCTTTTTTGTCAACCGCAAGTTTCGCCAGGCACTTATTATCGCCTCCAGGAGTCTTGTTTGCCTGGCAAACATTGTGAGAAACACCCTGGATGGTTGTCGTCTTGAAATATTGCCAGACCCAGCTTTTCTTGCTGCTTTCTTGGCTCTTTGCGGAAGGTGTTAAGTGTTCAATATTGGAGTCAGAGCTGGATTCTACTTCGTCAACGGAGCGTTTCGTAGGCATCTTCGCGGCCAGATGCAAGCAGGGAGCTGGCTGGCAATTTGGGATCCCACGTGCACTGCAAAAGATCACTTCGAGGCTCAGGAGTGCAGATTTCCAAAAAAAGATGAAGACCCAACGGATACCCGGCGTCGGAGCCGGATACACCGGGTTCGGATCTTGGGAGAGCCATACCCGAACCCGGAGGGCCGGATCGCAACCTTAATTGACAATCAACATTTCGTCAAACCTTCCATGTTAACCATAACGGATTTCCTGCATACTTTATTCTACTCTTGAAATCACATTGGCTTTTTTTTTAGCTCTTTTGGCTGTAGCGTTTGGATATAAACTTGGCTGTGTGTTTAAATCCCAGAAGGCAGTCTTGTGCTGTAGAGCATCCTCAAAATAAAAGAATTTTTTAATTCTTTGACAGTGAAAGATGAAAACACCCCCCTTATAACCAAGTGTCATTTGAGTCTCTTTTTCCAAATGGGCTCATGTCTCTCAAGTTCTACTACTAGTTAGTATAAAGGATTGAGTTGCTGGTGCTAGGCAAACATGTCTAGGACAAAACAATGAAGCTGCAGCACAACCTTTGGGGATTCAAGATTTAACTGCATGGATAGCTTTCAATGCTGTGGTTGACATATATGGTGTTCAAAATTGCATATGTCACGGTTTACATAAAATCATAAAGCCAATTTTGGCTGGGAGATGTCAGCATACATAAAACTTAAAGCGACATCTCCCAGCCAAAATTGCAGTTTATGATTTTATGTAAAAAAATCTTATGCAATTTTGAACACCAAGTATGGAAAAATGAATTGCACTGTGATGGTTTTTGCAAATTCTTATTTTTTACAAACTGAACTCAATATGTTCCTGCTGAAATACTATAACATACAATGGAAAGTCTGACCTAGCCCTCCAGATGATTTGTTTGTTCCATCAGCAAGCCCCTGGAATTTTTGCTGGGTGGACCATTAGAAATGCCATCCTCACAACCTCTGCAACTACACAAAGGGTGCAAAAGCCTGGTCGGAGACAAGCAGAAACAGTCCCCCGGGGACATAATCTGATCAACCAGCATGTGAGGCTTGTATGAGTACTCCAGGACAAGTGCAAAAACACCAGATGCAACTTGTTTTGTGCCCCAGGGTGGGCCGTCATTTGGTCATGATGAGAGAAGCTCTGAGAGGCTTTAAGGCTATATGACGGATGTAGTGAACTGACACTGAACTACAAAATTGGTGCGCCGAGTGTAATGACTAGGGTACAACGTACGAGAGCCAGAAATGGATTGTTTTGGAATATCACAGACAAGCTAATTGATAACAGCAGGCAATGATCTCACGAGTAAGGGTTGATGGTCTTTAAGTTCTTTCAAAAGGAAATTTGAATTTTTGGACTTTGATGATAAAAAAAAAAATTGTGATGAAGGGAAAACAAACTGAATACGCGCATTTGGGAGAATATATAGGAAACAGGTTGAAGTCTGAAATAATGTGATCACAATTGGTTATACAGACAAATCAAATGAAAACAAACTGATCCTACACCACGGGTGCAACAAAATATTTGGAAAACCAGTTTGATTGGTTTTCAGAATATTTTTTTAATTGAGTCCAGATGTCCTGAAGAACGAGTCGGACTAACCATTTTCAGATATTTTTGAATATTTCTGGAACCACCTGAGGTGGTTTTAAAAATATTTTGGAAACCAATTTGGTTTGGAAAATATTTCCAGAACCATTTGAAATGGTTTTGGAAACCATTTGGATGCTCCTTCTCTCATGGTACGGTTTTTGGGACCTTTTTGGCAACAGGATTTGTCCACAAACCAGATTCAGACCAATTTGGTCCTGACAACCACTATCCAATCAATTTGGTTTTGATAACCATCCCAAAAACTTTTGGTGTACCCGTGGTGTAGGAAATACATTGGTGTTGTATCTCCATCTCTGAAGGCTTTCTGAATGATAACCGTAAATAGTCAATAAGCTTATTCCTCTATCTATTTGTCATCAGTTTCTTAACCTTACACTATGACAGCTGTATGTAATACTATGAAAATAGTAGTATGTATTTCCGATTCTTACACCAAGGGTGTACTCTGCAGTTTTTTCTCAACCAAGTGTAAGGATGAGGCACACATGACTGGCACCAATTCAACCAAATTGTGACAAATGACAAAAATTTTACGGAGAGGAATCCTGACGGGCTTCTTGAGGCTCCTTGCATGGTTGTCAAGCGGTACAGGAATTTTGAACAGCTGGCGTGTGGGGATGTTGAAAAATGTAACGAGTGAGTTGACTTGAAGAGAGTGTGGAAAGCATGTTATTAACACAATAAGGTTCTCGAAATGGAAACGTTTATCTTGAGATGCTCCAACAAAATGAACCCTTGAGGCTTCAGTTACCGAGCCCACCGAGCAACGAGCCGACAGCACCGACGGTTTGTGGTAGACTACTCAAGATGGGAGCACGTGCTTCGGGGCCCGAGAAGCCTCTGCCAGTGCATCCGGTTGCAAAGCCTCTCTGGCACACATACATCTGACAATTGATTCAACGTCAGTCCAAGATGGTTTTTGTCCTGATGAAGATGAGCATGCGTACCTGGAGAGGGGGCTCGGCCGCCACCGTCTAAAATTGGACAACATTCGCGCGAAGAAACAGTGATCTCAGAGGAATCGGTCCAGCTTCTCAATTCCAAGCTCTGGACTCACGAGTGTTGTGAGGGTCTTGAGTAAGCTGTTGATCCGGTCACCGGTGTTCCCAACGACTGTAGCGAAGGCGTATTTCAAGTCATTGCCGAGGCTCCCAAGTTGGCCGCCCAGACCGGCTGTGTGTGAGGTAGGATTATGACATGTTAGTTCATGGTCTTTGCACAGACGGAGATGTGGGAAGTACCTAGTTGGTTGCAATACGATTCTATGACGAGGGGATTGGCTTCGATTCAGTAAAAACTCCCCGGAATAAGATGCTCAATTATCCCACTTACTGTCAATGTTGGCCCGATTCGCGGGTCTTCCGCTCATGAGAGCATTTAGAGCGATGCCGAAGGCGCCGTGATCACCAACAATCAAACTTGGAAAGGATTGAAGAAAAATAAAGGTGGGTCAAGTCCGTCCTGATGGTTTTGCGCTGTGTGAGCGGGCTTACAAATGATCAGCAAAATGTTGAGCTCCACAAACATCCTGAACAGCTATGTTGCTCGCGCCATCCAATGCTGAGATCGGCTGTTGCGGAGAAAAAGCAAGCGGTTTGATGGCTGGAAAAGGGTAGCAGCACGGATCAAGATGATTCACTCACACGTCCTCCGACTTGTGGCAGAACGATTTCATCGTCGTAAGAGTATATGCTAGTCGTCGGTACGAGAGCCCTCGCGCCACTGTTTGGAGCGCGGGCATTGAGAGCTTGCTGAAATCGGGAATTCTGTGCGGAGCAGTCAGACGTCATTACCCGTGGTTTCAAGTTACCTGGGGATTGTCGAAGAAATCGACTTACAACCATCATTTGCCAAACTGCGGGTAAGCAGCCGCCAGCAACTTCGAGGAGTGGACAAACAACATTGGCGGCGTACGTCCCATGGAAAGGGGAAGCCAAAGCAATAAAGTTCGTTACGAGCCGCCGAGTTGACGGCCAGAAAGCTAACCAGGCAAATGACGATAAGCAGCCAAGAATCTTTTTTTGGCAGGCAGGCACGCGCGGAATCACTTACTGAAAGCCCATTGCGCCTGATCAGAACAACGTCAAAATTGGGCACAGGGAGTAGGAATTTCATGTGAGTTGCGAGAGGAGAAACAGAAAGTGGAAATGCAGTCTGGCATCAGACAGATTGCTACGTACGTCCATGCCTCCTTGACTGTAGGAGATAACATTGAGTGGCTGACGAGACTGAGCAGCTAGATGTATGATAGCATAGGCTATGAATTCAGCGGTCAACTGGGCGTCTCCGGTAGATTTGCCTGAAGGGAAGATGAGGGAACATGATATACTTGGTTGGTGAGTGATTATATCTGCGTTGGGGATCGGAATCTCAAGATGCGCAGGGCTGCCAAGCTCACTTAAATTGTCCACCCAGCAGATACTGAAGCCGTATCGTGGGAGTTGGGCGTAAGGTGACTGCATTGAAGGTCAGCCAAACGGAAGAAAGTTCCTACTGATGCTCATCATCTAGCTTACCCTGGGCCACACTTGTTGTCCATTTCCACCTGTGTTATCGCATCGTGTTCAGTTGATCGTTCCTGGTTTCTGATCCGGGGAAAATTGCTGTGGACGTACCCGTGGGAGGTACGAGCAAGACAATCCCTGCAACAAAAAGCGCGCGTTAAGAGGGAGAAGAGTTTACTGTGAACTGTGTAAGAGATACGTTGTAGCATACCTCGCTGTCCTTGGGTGTGTCCAAGACAAGTTATCTGTTGGCGGTAGGTCCTCTCGGATTGACTCTGCCAAACGAGATCGGTTGCTCAGGCGATCTATTGCTTCATGATTTCATCAATCAAACTTGAGAGCGATACTCACCCAGGGGGCATCCCCACGAGCGGTAGGTGGTCGTGGGCCTGCTGTGGTAGCAGCCTGATCGTACTTCGGGACTCCATTCAAGAGGTCATTCAGCGAGCCTCCTGGCGATTGGGGACCCAGTGGCAGAAGACCTGTTACGCCGTCGACAAGCCCTGCAGTTGAAAGCAAATAAGGTGACTGTCAGCGACCAGGCTTCCCTAGAGACGGATCCGATTAATATGTGGTGTGCTACCTGAGCCGATACTTTGCGGGCCGCCTGTTGAATTACGGTCAAGAGGATTCATTCAAGCCAAAAAAACAAAGCTGCTGTGTAAGATTAAGTCTCGCTGAAGGGTCAACCGATAGCTGGCGCACCTCCATAACCGTGACTTGGACTGCCACCGAGAAGACCTGTGTATGGGTTGGAAAAAGAAAGTCAGCTGGCAGTCCACCGTGTCAGAAGGTTTTCTCGGAGCTCAAAAGTTTGATTGTCGCACCACCAATACCACTTTGGCCTCGTCCAGGGCTGCCGCCGAGAAGACTTGGAAGCAAGCCTGGGACAAAAGTTTTTCATAGTGAGCAATCCGATGGTCTGACGAGGACAACATCCCGATGCATAGAAAAACCATTCGAACCTCTTTTGCTCAAATCTGCCTGGCCTTTGTTTTCCTTTTCGAGCTCCGCCGGCTCTGTAGCTCTGGCGTGAAGAACAAGGAGGAAAAGGACCACGGCCACAGGAGCAATCATTCTGTTCTGAGTAGTGTGGGTCTGCAATGAGAGTGAATGTTTATCTTTCCGTGATTTTTATTTTATAGTTGGACGAGGTGAGTTGTGTTCTTGAATGAAGGAGTAGTGTATTGCGCAACCATCTGAGCGGGGATTGCTGGTTTCAGAGTGGCCGAGCCAACCGTTGTTTAAGATACACCGGCGGAAGTGTGAGCCCTCTCAGTGATGAGCGATGATTGATGCAAAATTTCAAATCACTCATCCTCCAGGATCAGAACTGCTTTCAATTATTCAGCGTGTGATCACACAGCTGTCCGGTTGTGTGATTTCATCCGGTCAAGATTGTCACAGGTTGTCTCATGATTGCTTGCGATGTTGGCAATCCCCATTCATGCAACATGAACTGAGGAAATGCTTAATCTATGTATCACAAATCATTTTCAATTCTTGTCTTGGCCGGCTTGAATGGGAGGGTGGGACCAGCTTTGAAACTGTTTGAAACCGCGATTGATGTAGCCTGGCCCGGAGCATCCACATTGACACGGATGATCATCGCCGCCGGCCGGACTGAAGTCCACGGCACTCATTACATACATAAATCACGGCGCCATCGGTGGTTTATGTCCGACCGAAGTGAGTAGCACGACCGAAATAAACCCCCTAGAACCTCCCAGAACCCCCCTTCTGTTGGCAATAAGCCACCGTCTGCGCACTCCAGATTCGCCGCAGCGTGTGTGCAAGCCGAGCTGTGCCGGATCATCCGGGGCGAGCCTCCTTCCAGCGGACACTAACTGGCTTGGCGAATTGCGACTCGGCTCGGGTCGGATCGACACGTCACACCACCGCCCTTTTGTCGCCCTCACCACACCAACACCCCTCCTGCCCCGGATCAACACTTCAAGGCGAGCGAAAGATAAGACACCGCACAAGTAGCCCGCCTCAGCTTGGTACCTCCGACCGGCCAGCTTCCACAACCACGACAATCCCCCAGGGATGACTGCTTCGTACGAGTACGATGAATGTAATGTCCAACTTTTAGTCAACTCTTGCTGTTTCTCCAAAGCTTCACCTTCGTAAACTCCCGCACGCATTCCATATCCCACAATGCATACGGAGACCCTATCAAGCTTGCAATAATCGAAAGAAACAAGTGAAGCATTTAGGCTGACTAATCGGTCTTGAATGATACACTAGCCGGCCAATCGAATTTCTTCGTTTTCACGTTCTTGCTGTGCGTCTTGCTCCCATGGACCATCTCAAGTCTGCTAAAGCTATCGAGTGAGTCGGACTTATTGCTCAACTCATGAGCCAAGTCCAAGTTTCTTCTAACTACGAAATTTGGACCGTTTCCCAGGCACAACAGCCAAATCACCATGCCCCGGATGGAACTCAAAGGACGAACAAGTTAAAAAGGCGAAACAAAAAGCTGCTCCAATCAGCCTGAGGTAAAGCTGTCTTTTGAAAGAACAACTTTTTTTTCAAATTTATTTGGTTGTCCCATCGCGCAGAAATTAATTTACTTCCCTACCCAACATCTTTTCATTTAAAAAAAAAGTCACGTATGTTTAGCTCTAGGATGGGCTCTCTTGGCATATGTGGCATACAGAGCTAGTTTTGTAAAAGCCTCCTCTGGCACTTACGACCCATTCACCATCTTAGGGCTCAATCCAGTGAGTAAAACCTTGATTTTAATTCAGCTTGACCCAAAGTTAGTCAGATGTTTACATTGGTTTTGGAACGTTCCCGCAGGGGTCGGACGAAAAATCGATCAAAAGACACTTCAAAAGACTCTCTCTAAAATTGTCGGCTCTCAATCGACCCATTCCTCTTGCAACTCATGTTCCCTAAGCTAATAAGCGTCCAAAAAAAAAAAATCTTTTTCGTTGATGTTTTTTGTCACAGCCATCCGGATAAGTTGCGATTGAAGGAGAACCAAACCATGGAGGAAGTGAACGAACATTTCGTCAACCTGACCAAGGCCTACAAAGCGTAAGATACCTCTATTCATTCACGTCTATAATCCCCGATCATACAAGGATTATCACAATTTCCTCATCGGTCCGTTGATTTAGTCTCACAGATGAAACCATTCGCGAAAACTACGAGCTGTACGGCCATCCCGATGGAAAACGAGAGACTGCGATGGGAATCGCATTGCCCAAATGGATTGTCGAGACCAGCAATCACGGATATGTCGTTGGACTTTATGGTGCAGTATTTGGACTTATGCTCCCTTACCTCGTCGTAAGCTATCTCACCTCGATTGCGTCAATTCCAGTCTATCTTACCTTCTGACGCTGGCACAAATTTCTGTTACGCAGGGCAAATGGTGGCACGGATCCAGAAAGTACACCAAGGATCAAGTTCTAAATGAGTCGGCTTCCCGATATTTCTTGCACCTCACTGCAGAAACCAAGTTTGCCGAGGCCATCGAGATCCTGTGCTCGTCGCTTGAGTTCAAGGCTTTGGAGTCCAAACATAGCCGCGTATTCGAGGCGAACAAATCGTACAAAAAGCTCGAAGATCAGGTGACCACGACGCTGTTCAACTCGACCGGAGAAAAACTGGAGGGGACCTTGTACAATAACAGCAGCGAAAAGTTTGTCAAAAGGACTGCTGTCTTGGTTTATGCCCATATGTTCAGGATCCCGATCTCCGATGCTGCTATTTTGAAAGGTCAGTCCGATTCATCTCACCCTTCCACTGACATTATTACGGCTACAATAACTAACCTTATTCAATCCAACCTCCCAGCCAAACATGATGTGATCAATTACGCCCGTCATTTAACCAGCAGCATGCAGTCCATTACGCTAGGATACAACTGGCTGAGTACCTATTTAGTCGTCATCAAGCTCCAACAACACTTGGTCCAGGCTATGCACCCCGCACATTCACCATTAGTCCAACTTCCCCACGTCTCGGTCAAGACTGCTGAACGAGTGGCCAAGAGTAGTGACATCAGATCTCCGGAACAATTCGCTACCTTGTCTGAACAGCAGAAAGACTCACTGTTTCCTGAATTCAAAGGCCAGGATCTCATCAAAAAGCAGATCCAATCTATTTCGGAACATTGGCCGAAGTTGGAATTGGTTAGCTCTGAATTCAAAGGTTAGCCTCCTTTTTTTTCTTCTTTACGATGATGCTCGTTGTTCTGCTTTTGGCATCAGCTCACTTGTCCTCAACCGATACTGTGCTACTATCTGTTAAACCAACAGTTGTCGGCGAAAAAACTGTCACGCCTGGCTGTGTGATCCACTTTACTATGAAAGTCAGAATCAAAAATCCCAAGTCGTCTTCCGTTGCTCAGGCGAATGAGAAGACCGCTGAACAGGACTTTGAGCAGAAAACTGAGCAGGACTTGAAGGGTGAAGAAATGGAAATCGATGAATTGTTAGGCCGAAAGAAAGCTGGGGCCGATGGCGAGGAGAAGTGCCCGATAGTACACGCACCCCATGTAACCAAGGTTTGTCCGCTTTACATTTCAAGGTTCTTTGGTTGTGCCGAAGAAGCCGCAAATTGACGCTCGACGTGGGTTCTGTTTGATGACCAGGACACCATACCGGGGTACTACTGGCTAGTTGGAGACCACAAGATAAACCGAATCTATGTCCAGCCGGTGAAGATCACCGATGTCGGATACACGAAGACCCGGGTGCTCAAGACGACTTTCCAAGCGCCCCAGAGTCCGGGCCTGTACACCTTCCAAGCGTATGTCAAGAGCGACTCGTACGTGGATACCGACATTCAGGCGAGCATGCAACTCCGGGTCGAAGACAAGGAGGCTGAAGATGCAAATGCTGAAGACGACATTTCTGAGCCAGACGAGGACACCTTGGCCGGTCAAATGGCTGCCATGCGCGGCAAGCCTACTAAAAAACAAAAGGATGACGACGACTCCGATGATACTAGTGGGACGGAGAGCAGCTCGGACGACAGTAGCTCGGACTCTGATTCCGATTGATCAATTCCCGTCCCATTTCCTCCTTCGCCCTAGATATCAGAAACAAGCTCCTTTTGCCCCGCAACATTGCATTCAATTTTTTCGTTTCTCTTTTTTCCATTGGTCAAATACTCTTGGATTATTTCCCTTGTTTTTCTTGATCCGTATGTTAGAGCATTTTCCTCATCTTTATATGACTTCCCGTTTTATCTTAAACTTTACATGCATTGATTTTCCATTCAAACACACCAAAATACAAAAACAACCAAAATTGGACAACTGCAGCAGTGAGACTATTGAAGGAAGTCTGAGAAAACCCTGCCTTCAAGGTTTCTCAACTCACCAAAGTATCAAAACAGACACCATGTTGTGACCCAGGTATACATGAGAAATAAGCTATGGATTGACAAGGTCTCAGCCCGGACTCGTAGACACGGTATCACATACACTAAAGAAGACAAAAAGAACAAAGTGCAAATAGAAAAGAAAAGACAAAATAATTTCACATAGGAAAGACATGAGAAAAGTAGTGGAAAAGATAGAGAGAGCAAGATTAAGAAGAAGAGAAAAAGAATTCAAGTTGCCACAATTCTACCTCTCAATGCTGCAAAACTTTCTGGAGGCATTGCTTTGGTGAAAATCGTAGAGACTGTAACATTAAGATGGGTCTGGACCTGGTGACAGTCAAACTCACAACCTCAGCTATGCTGAGACACGTACTAGAGTGCTGCCTTTACCAACTAGGCTACAGACGCTTGTGGCTGCCAGCTGGGTGGTTGGTTGGTACTGCTCATGGGTCAATCCAACAGCCCCCCATACTGTGGTGATACATCATGGTAGCAGACTAACAGACAACTCAACAAAAATATCAGCCAATTGGTCCCTTGTGCTAACCCACTCTAGAGTCAACAGTGAAAAAATGCAATACATGTATTGTATAGGCATAAACATTGTATTGTATAGGAATATACATGGTATTGTATACACATATACATTGTATTGTATAGGAATATACATTGTATTGTATACACATATACATTGTATTTAAGGTGTTCAAAGTTGAAATCATAAAATTTTCATTGCATAAAATCATAAAATCATAAAACTTTCAAATGATGATTTTATATGTACCATTTTAGAAATGTTGCTCTAATTTGAGGGTTTGGGTGTACATATTTTTTTCACCTCAGAATTTTACGATTTTATGGTGTTATGATTTTATGCACGTCAACTTTGAACACCCTTATTGTATTTATTTTTAAATACAAAATGTCTTGGTGTAGTTGTATTGCATTGGACACCCAATACAATACAATACATTTCAAAAAGAATGTTTTGACCATGCCAATCCACAAGATCATTTGGGGAATTCAACACATTATGCAAAAAATACATTGTATGGTATTGGATAAAAAATGCAATACAAATACAATGTATATGCTATACAAAACAATACAATACATGCTGTATACATATACATATGGTAGGGGGATTCAAAGTTGGCCATGCATGACTTGCGTGTACTTTTACAAGTTGATTTTCAAGGCTTTTCTTGAACACCAACATTCAAAAAAACATTCAAGCAGGTTTGGGGAGTGTAGTACAATGTGACTTACATGCACTTTTGTAACTCAGTGTTCAAGAATGAACTTGAACACCAACTTGCAGAAGTGCATACAAGTCACATCTGGCAAACTTTGAAACTCCCTATTGTATTTGTTGCACTGTTGCCAGAGTGGTCTTCCTCTGAAAGAGAGCCTCATTAGTGAGATAGAAATCCCTTTCAGTGTGCCACATCCTCATGTTGGATGCATTGTCTGTTGACACTTTGATAGAAGATTCATTATTACAAAACAAATGACCTTGATAATCCTTTTTTAGAACATTTAATTGGAGATGATGGACCCACAGTGTCTGACACACTGCCAGCATGTTTGGCTGGGATCAAGTCATCCCAGTTTAATTGGGATGCACTCAACCAGTTTAAAATGGGTTGATCTCATCCAATGAAATGTGAAACCAAGGGGGGTACGTTGGATTTATATTTCATTAGTTGAGATCAACCAAGTTTCAATTGGTTGGGTTCATCCCAGTTTAGCTGGGATAACCTCAACCCAGCCAATTATGCTGGCAGTGGCGCACTTTGAAACTCCCAGATCCATGTACTTTGCGTGGCATGTTGACGAGGCCACCAACTGCTGTCTACGCAACACCCAAAGCACCATGTAGTCGAGGAACAGAATCAATACGCCGTAAGAAGATCTTGAGAACTCTCCTCCCCACAAGCTACACCATGGGTTGCAGTCAATTGGGTGCCGACGTAATAAATTGTGTTGGCCTGACCCCCCCAACCCCACCAAAACGTTTGGCTGGCCAACCTGATGTCTTGTAGTGGGATGTATTGTGTTTTTTTGTTGGCAGATCTTCTGACAGCAGGCCCACGGAATGCCAGCTGTCGGCTGATCTTGCCAACCGCGGGCCTACAGAATGCCAGCTGTTGGCTGATCTTCCAACCGCGGGCCTACAGAATTGCAGCCGTTGGCTAATCTTCCAACAGTGGGCCCACGGAGTGGCAGCTGTCTGCTGCCCTCATTCTCATTTTAAAAAACATTCCTGCTCTTGGGATTGATGAATTCTCAGCTGAGGCTGGGGAAACATGAGGGAAAAACAGGCCTGAGGAGGAAATCTCAAGGCTGGGAACAAAACAAGGAAGCCCAAGAAGGGGATAAGCTGCTTAGCTGTGAAGGGGAAAGAGGCCCCTCACTGTTGTAACCTAACCACTTAGGTTACAATTAGTGACAATTGCCTCAACACTGGGTCGCTACGCCACGCTACGCTATTTCAGCGCTACGCGTTAGCGTAGCGGCAAAAAGCGCCAATCTATTTTGCATAGCGTTAGCGCGCTGTTAGCGCCGCTACGCTGCGCTAATTTTCAGCGGCGCTAACAGCGCGCCAATTCTTTGTTAGCGTTAGCGCGCCGCTACAGTCGCTACGCTACGCTGCGCTGCGCTACAGCGCTTTTAGCGGAAAAAAAGCCCTCTTTTCCCGCTAAAGGCGCTGTAGCGCAGCGTAGCGCGCGCTCTTTTGCGCCCTGCATGCGTAGCGTTAGTGCAATTGCGCGCATCTGCGCTAACGCTACGCTATCAGCTAAAATAGCTGCACACCGCGTGCGCGTAGCGTTAGCGCATATGCGTGCAATTGCGCTAACGCTACGCTAAAAAATAGCGCATTCGCGCTGCGCTACGCTACGCTAACCGCTATGGTTAGCGTAGCGACCCAGTGTTGAATTTGCCTACCTCAAAGAACATACTTATGTCTTAAGAAAATAAGCTTCAGAGCTTATTCTCCATTCATGCACGATATTTCCTGTAGATCCTGTGGACCAACAATTCTGCATGCTGTCGAGGTTGTATGTAAATTGACACATTGTATGTACATAAGCTAAGATCACCACGGTGCTTCCCTCTGGTCAAATCACTTCAAGCATAATTAAATTTCCCAAAAAAAGGGTCTGCCTTTTTGCACACCAAAAAATTCCCCTGCGCACACCAAAAAGGTGTGCATGTCAGTGCACTCCAAGTTCCATGGAGTGCAGGTGAGGTACTCCAAAGACTACGCTTCCCTGAAGTTCTCAATGACCGGTCAATGCTGGTCATTGGGAGGACTCATCCCTCTTGATTGCTGGTCTGCAGCAGCCGCCAAGGGGGGAGTGCAACAGGGGGCACTCCAAGGTTTTTTTCTGTGCACCCCAGCATTTCCTGGAGTGAAAATAGTTCACTCCAAAAATCACATCTTTTTGGAGTGAAATATTTTCACTCCAAGAAATGCTGGAGTGCAATCCAAAAAACCTTGGAGTGCACACCTTTTTTGGTTTGCCCGGGGTAATTTTTTGGTGTGCAAAAATGCAGACCCAAAAAAAATTACTCAAAGTTTGAGGTTGGGAAAATCATTGAAAAAAAATCACTCTGTACTGAAAAAATGCGGGCTGGGCTTTAGGCACGCCACAAAAATGCCGGATGCACACCAAAAAAGGTGTGAACTCTGGACCACTCCAAGATTTTTGGAGTGCAGGATTGTTCACTCCAAAACCAGCCCCCATTTGGAGTGCCCAACCCGGCACTCCAGGCTGGTATGGAGTGAACACCCAGCCACGCCAAAACCAGCCCCCCCTTGATGGCCAGTCTGTGCCGGCCATCAAAGGCAGTATGTACACTTGATGACCGGCACAGGCCGGACATTGAGGGCAGTATACTCAATGGCCGGCAATTTTTTTTACTGCCCTGAGGCTGTTGCATTTGCACAGGTTTTTAACCCCCCCTCCGTCAATTACAATTGTTTTTGACCTGAGGCAGACATTTTCCGCAATTGCGCGCTGAGCATTTTTTTTGCCCCCCTCCTGCCCTTGCAATTGCGACAGGCACGAGGGGGTTGAATCCTGCCCCTTTTCATTCCTGGTTCAGGAATTGGGGGGCAAGTCCAAGGCATTTATGTTTGGGGACTTTAAATTAATTTTCTTGCGGTATTAAGCGTAATATGCTGATAACTGAGAAATTTGGAGGTGGATGCAAGTGCCAATTTTCCATTTGCACACAGGGGGCTAAACTTTAAGCCCCTTTTCAGAAAATTGCAGGGGAAACCCTTGATCCCAATTTTGACAAAAGTGTGGATTTAGGCCCCGTTTGGCAGCAGTGATGTTATGTAATAACCACTGCTTTTCTATAACCGGGCCTCACCGAGGCCCATATTGTATCACTCGCATGTTTGGCAGTTTTGAGAAGTTATGAGGGTCATCACGAGTTTCCTCATCACTCCTCATCATCCCCGCCATTTCCGATATAGTACCCCTGGGGGTGTATTTGGGGTGATATCGGCACCCTTACACGACACACCCCCAACTCCACCTCTGTTACTCACCTCAATGGCCGGTACAGACTTTGTACCGGTCACCGAGCAGAGTACACACTCCAATCGATGGGCCAACACAACCGGTCATCAAGATTGATGACCGATCCAACACAATCAGCCATTGATGACCAATGAGCATCAAAGGGACATTCCCCTCAATGACCATTGGTCATTGAAGGGCCCATGTATCCCCCTGATGACCATTGGTCATTGGGGAGAATATGTACACAGTCCCTTTGATGACCATTGGTCATCAAGGGGAATCTCCCCAATGACCTTCGGTCATCGAAGGGACTATGTATTCTCCTTGATGACCATTGGCCATTGAAGGGACTGTGTACATATTCTCCTTGATGACCATTGGTCATCCAAGAGACCATGTATTCCCTTCGATGACCAATGGTCATCAAGGGGACCATGTGTTCCCCAAAAGGGACTCTGTATTCCCTTTCATGACCATGTACCGGCCATCGTCGAGAGGAGTTAAACACTCGATTAGCCTTGCCGGTATGTACGCTCAATGGCCAGTATTTACCGGCCTGGAGCTTGTTATGTAGGCAAGCTGTATAACGCGAGTGGCAGCCAAACACTTGTGTTATCTTGAAATATATGAAATTCAAGAGTGATGTGCATCACATTAGGTAAGTGTGCAATATCACATAACATGATTGCTGCCAAACGGGGCCTTAATGTACTTAGATTTATAGGACTGTATTTTTATTTTTTGCACTGAATATCCCTTCTGCTCCTGCCAAAATTGAGGCAAAGCGAGTAATCCTCTCCTATGGAGAGCGCTCTGCGCAAGTACCCCGGACCTCTGTTTGAGTGGCTTTGTTAAGCTAGAGGAGAGGCCTAGGAGGATTCGCCGCTTCCAACAGTGGGTCAGCTACGCTAACAAAGCTGTTAGCGTAGCGTAGCGCAGCACAAATGCGCTATTTTTTCGCGTAGTGTTAGCGCAATCACGCGCATCTGCGCTAACGCTACGCGCGCAGGGTGCAAAGATATTTTAGATTTTAGCGTAGCGTTAGCGCAGATTTGCGCAATGGCGCTAACGCTAAGCACGCAGGGCGCAAAATAGCGTTTGCTATGCTGCGCTACAGCGCTTTTTGAGGCAAAAAAGGCCGTTTTTTCCGCTAAAAGCGCCTTAGCGCAACGTAGCGCAGCGTAGCAGCTGTAGTTTAGCGCTAACGCTAAACAAAAATTGGCGTGCTGTTAGCGCCGCTGAAAATTATCGCAGCGTAGCGGCGCTAACAGCGCACTAACGCTATTCAAAAAAGGCCAGTGCTTTTTGCCGCTACACTAAAGTTTAGGGCTAAAATAGCGTAGTTTAGCGTAGCGGCCCACTGTTGCTGCTGCACATACAAGTTTTAGTTTGATTGATTCTTGAACCACCCCACCAATACCCTCTGAATGGATTTCTCAGAGGCTCCTAGAACAAACATGTATGACCCCAATCATGTCCCGTTTCAGCCTGAGTCTCATCTTTTAAGGTGGCAAAGCTCATCTTACCCAACCTTTCTCAACTCATGATTCAGTTTGATTATGATTATGGTTTGATTTTCACATGTATATCTCTCTGAGTTGAGTGAAATCATCAAGGCTCTTTTCTTTGTGGATAGGCTGAATCCCAGAACAATTGTGCAGATACAAGAATCAACTTGAATGTATGCATTTTATCTGCAATTCAAGAGTTTTATGGCCATAGATTAGTTTACAGCATGGAACAAAAGCATCTTTGAACAAAGCTTGTATGAAAACTCAGGAATCTCAATCATTCTTCATCCCATATGTAAATTTGGGTTCTAGTTCTTTTTTAAATCAGATGTTGATACTGAAGAGCAAACTTAATTGCATATGGTGGGCTTAGTATTCAGCAGGAATAGGTCCAGCACCATTAGTTGATCTGTTTCTATGTATCAACGATGGGAGGTTACGTTATAGATAACGCAAAGTAACGTTAACGTAACTAAAAAAAGCACGTTATCGTTGAAGTTTCTTCTAACTTTTTCAAGTTGCGTTAGGTGTATTTCCTTCTTTTTTTCTCACTTGAGTTACGTTATCTGGTTTTTTTTATTCTTTATTTTTTAGAAAAGTTACGTTATTCACGGCAGCCAGCTCGCTTTAGTGGGTTTGTACGCGCCGCAGTTGTACTGTCGGTTTACGTGTAATCCGACAGTACAGCCGCGGCGCACTGAACTGACGGCAGCAAGCTTGCTCCAGAGCGAGCTGGGTTCGTAGGCGCCGCAGTCGTACTGTCGGTTTACGTGTAATCCGACAGTACAGCCGCGGCGCACTGAACTGACGGCAGCAAGCTTGCTCCAGAGCGAGCTGGGTTCGTACGCGCCGCAGTCGTACTGTCGGTTTACGTGTAATCCGACAGTACAGCCGCGGCGCACTGAACTGACGGCAGCAAGCTCGCTCCAGAGCGAGCTGGGTTTGTACGCGCCGCAGTCGTACTGTTGGTTTACGTGTAATCTGACAGTACAGCCGCGGCGCACTGAACTGACGGCAGCAAGCTCGCTCCAGAGCGTTATTTCACTTTTTTTGTCAAAAGAAAGTTACGTTACTGCCGGGCTCAGGAGGAAGGAAAAATCACAAGTTACGTTTCCTGAGCCCGGTCTTGCTTCAAGTTAAAAAAAACGTTAACTGGTGAGAAGATAACGGAAAAAGTTACGTTACGAAAATCGCTTCAGATATCGTAACGTATGTAACTTCCCATCATTGTATGTATTGTATATTGCTATAGGTGGGTTCAACTGTCTTGAACTTTTGACAACCCTCTGAAGTTGAAATTCCTATATATTGTTTTGGAACTCTCCACTTGAAGGGATATTTTAGACATGGGTGACCACTCATGTTTGTTACAATTATGGTGTTCAAAGTTGGTTTGCATAATTATATGCATGCATAAATCAGAAAATCATAAAAATATTTTGGGGAGGAAATTTTGTATTACATAATCAGACAGTCATATCCCCTGCAAAAAAGATTTTATGATTTATGCATGCATAAAATTATGTGAACCAACTTTGAACACCATAAATTGCCTCAACACTCTGCTCATGAAAATTAAGGCTCACATCGGCTCAACTATTCACAGTAGTCTTTCAATTGAAGGGGAGCATTGATATTTTAGATTTTACATCACATTGCACTGCTATACGGTGAAAACTTGAAGGAGTAACAACCTTGAATTGATTCTGAAAGCTGACCAGGCAGTCAATCATATGACCCAAATTACAACTTGTCTTTGTTCTCATTTATCCAGGAGAGATTGGTCAATCCATCTCAACTGACTGCTTGGTCTGGGAAGCTCTCAATGAGTGCGGCCTGGAAGTTGTAGAGATCTTTGTATAGATAGTAAAGAACCAGGACAGTGGTCTGCTTGTCCTGGCCATTGTCTGAGATCCGTCTGAAGTTTGTTTGGAGACGGAACCAGTAGTGGCCTTGTTGAAAGTGGAAGGACTTGACAATAGCATGAACAACAACCCCAGGGCGGTATTGTTCCCAAAGCTCATTGACAATTAATGTCCCTCCAGGCTTGCCTCCGGACTTAGTTCATCTTGGCAAGGTATGGCTGAGGTATGGGTGGACGGTAAGCAGGTGAGAAATGTGAGAATACTAGCCCAGGTGAACAGCCTCGACCTCACAAAGTGAGGAAGAGGCTGGGATCTAAACCAGCAGCGGAACAAGGTAAGCTTTGAAAACCCTTATCTGCAGGCCCAGCTGTGCGTTGAGGTACAGAAAGAGCTGATGCAATCAACTTGATGCATACAGTTTTGAGCTCCACAACGCACAAGCTCCCAACAAGGGAGAAGTCAGGTCACAAGACTTTAGCCAAATGCATAGCCAACACCGCCACTTCAGGTGAGTAGACAGCAAAGCTCAAGCTAACCAAAGCCGGTTTTCATCCAGACGGTATTGTTCCAGAACAGCCAAATAAAACCCTAAGCGTTGACCCCAGTGGCAACAAAGAACCAGGTGAGAATTGTAGCCATAAGCCTAGCGTACGGTACCTAAAGAGAAAGACTGACTTGACTCAACAAATGTAGACCAAAGCAGATCCCTGCAATCTTGTATTGCCAAGGCCTAATCAGCCAGACCAGGAAAGCATAACTGCTGGATCTGAGTAAGGACAATCTTTGTCTCCCCAGACCAGGTACAGCAGCTCAGGCTGACATTGCCATCTAGAACACTACTTCAGAACCTGATCAAGAACCAGAAGAATTTTCAACAGACCCAGAATCTTCACTTCCTTTATTTCTTTCTAAACAATAGAGAGCCCTTACGCCTGCTCTTTGGTAAATTCTATTTACTTCTTTGCTCATCTCTATTTGTAAATAGACAACTCAAGATAGGATAACAGTCTCTAACTTAGAAATATTATTCTTAGCTCTCCATATTCTTTCAGGAAAGCCCTCTGAGCTAGTCCTGGAGCTTGAGAACGGGCGCAGGTCCTGGGAGCCTTAGTCCCGGTGATGGTAGCCCAACACGCCTGTTGAGCCCCGGCTCATCCTTGACAGATGGCTTGGCTGGGAGGTATGTAAGGACTGATGGCGGTGGGAATCAGGCGGGCCATTTGAACCCGTTGAGAGACACAAGATTGACTCAAGGAAGTGGTGTCGGCTGCTCTGAGCACTCAGAAAGCTGCTGGAGCTGCCGTGTGGTCCAGCGGGGATGCGGTTGCTGTGGTTAGTTTTGACCTGGTGGAGACGCTGCTTGGCCTTTGCAGCTGGGATTAGGAGATTGAGGGAGAGCAAGATATCCAATTGGAGAAAATGGCTTCTTAAAGGTGTTTAATATCAGTTTTCCAGAGTTAGAAATTGGTATGAACGTGGGACGGGAGAGGTGAAGGATTTGAGCTTACAGACGTAAAAAGGGTCTTGTTGACAACACCTTGCTGGTCAAAGCACCACTGCGGAGGTCAGAGTTATATGCAGGGGTGTGGCGGTGGTGTGGTAGTCATAGCTTGATGAATGTGGCAGTCAATTTTGCTAAGGGCAATTCCCAATTGTCATAAAAGAGGACTTTAGCTTGTGTGTTTGTGTCCCCCAGGGTGTCCTCGAGCTTAACAAAGCCTCTCTGAGGAGGGGCAAAGCGTCTCCAAAGGAGAGGCTTACCTCTAGAGTCACACCATTGGCCCTACAGACTCGAGAATTTCTGGCAAAAAAACACATGTTTTCTTTTCAAAATGTTTTTAAAAATGTAGTTTTTAGTTTAAAAAAACTGAGTAGACAGACTTGTAGCCTGCAGTCTCAGCTTCCATTTCAAAGTTTTTTACCTAGCTGACACTAGGGTTGAAAGTGGGTCAGGTCAACCCGCCGGGTACCCGACCCGTGTTGGGCCTGGGGCCAGGTTTGGGTCGGCTTTTATCTCAAAAACTAGTTTTTGACCCGACTCGCCACAGACCTGCTAGATTTTTGGGTCGGGTTTGGGCAGCGTATTTTCTAATTGGGTCGGCCTGCGACCCGACTACAATGCCTCCAACAGTAAATTTGGGTGTTTTTGGCGCCTACTAGGTCAGGTCGACCCAAGACCCGTTGGGTCAGAAACCAACCCGACCCGAAACAGTAAGATGCTGGGTTGGGTTTGGGCAGCATATTTTCAAAACTGACCCGACCCAACCCGACCCGCACTAAATTCTGGGTTGGGTTTGGGCACTGTTTTCCGACCCAAACCCGACCCGGTTTCATCCCTAGCTGACACACATAATTACTAGCCCACTCCACCTACTGTGAAGTGGTTCTGGAGTGGTGATCCAGCGGTTTTTGGGCTCAAAATTTGAAATTCCCTGAGCCCGCACAGGCTCAAAGGGGGGGATTGGGTACAGAAAACCACCATGTAACAACATTTACAGGACGTTTCTTACCAGGGGGGATGGATACAGGGGAGTTTGAAGTGGGGGAAAATAAGCTAAGAAGCTGGTGATTGTAATGGTGCCAAAGGCAAGGAGCGAATTGGAAGTCTAGAGGGTGATATTGGGGAAAATGGGTGAGCGTGGCATCCTCCCTGCAACAATCCAACCATTACGCTAAATGTAATTAGTGCCGCTAAAAAAGTAGCGTAGCGCTTGCCGCTAATAATCTGGGCAGTTAGCAATAGCGGTAGCGGTCTAGCGCTACATATAGCGTGGAGCGTAGCAACACCCTTGCTACATCATTTCCCTCCTCCGGGTAGTTTAGCGTTTTGAAGGTGCTAACGCTAAAAATAGCTGTATTTTAGCGCCAAAGCCGCTACACCCGCTAAAACATTGCTACATGCCAGTTTAGCTGGATGAACGCTAATTATTCAGATTGGCGCACATTAGCGCAGTAATTAGCACATCAATAATGGGGCTAATGTGCATCCTGCTAAATCTTTAATTTAGCCCAAACATTAGGGCATCAATAGCTGATAGATTCTGGAGCTGGAGGTCTCTTTTCCCAGATAGAGATGGCCAGTGGGTACCCGTCTGGCGGTACCCGGCATCCGCGGGCGGGTACCCCTCCTTGTCCTTGGGTACCCCCCCGCGGGTGCTGTGTACGGGTACGGGTCTGTGACATATGGCTGAAAAATAACAAGTACCCGTGTCCAACACAGGTACCCGTTCAGGCACCCGCCGCAAAGTCCCAACTCGTCCCACATTGGACCCGACTGCACACACCCAATACCGTAAACAATACTGCTCTCGCCTCATCTGACTCAGAATGGAGTCACAAACATCCCCTGTAAGCTAACAATCTATCTGACAATCCAAGCCTTCCCCCCTCACCGCAAGAAAGCTGATCTAATTTGTGTGCTTCTACATCCAATACAGCTTGCTGCTCTTGCTCCCAGTTTCACTTCCTCTGAATCATAATTGGCTCACAGCCCCGGTAAGTCCATTTCTCACTTTTCTGGCCTCACCCCACCTCAATTGTTATGCCATTCGCGGCTTGTATGGTGGACCCAATCAAGCATATGCGGATGGGACAACATGCAGGCTATTGTGGTTATTATCTCATGCTGAAATTTCCCAAATAAACCTGTTGGCTGACATTTATATAAGGGTCTGGCCCAGGCTCAGGCTCTGTGAATAGTGACACGTTCTCACAGAGACCTCACACCATGAAACAATCAAGCAAGAGATCACGCCAGACCTTGATTTCACCAACATCATTGCCTCCGGGACCGTCAGATGGTCGGACCAAAGCAATACAATCTGATGTCGCTGATACCAGTAGCCCAGTTCACATTGGATTTTTAAGGCCATTTTTATCCATTTTATCATTAAAATTCATCATTTTTTTCAAGTTGGTCAGATTCTTCTGAAACCACTGTTTCTGATGATTGGAAAATTTTTCAAAATTTTATGATAAAATCAGATAAAAGTAGGTTCAAAGTCACCAACATGAACTGGGCTAATATCTTGGTTGCAAATGATGATTCCTCAGCAAATTTTTGTCTACAAATGACAGATCATTGTGGATTTGATAATCCGAGGTTTTTTTTATGAGATATTGTTATCCAACGACTAGTGGCTTCAAAATTGAAAAAAGGTCTGTAGTTGTGTAAAATATAGTGAGGTTGGTACCTGTCCGCGGGTGTTGGTGGCAAGTCCGGGTACCTAAATTTTTACAAAATCATGGCGGGTACCTGGGTCCCCATGGCCATCTCTATTCCCAGATTAGATAATTGCCACCAATTATTTATTGAATTAGTGTAGCAATAAGGAACACTAATATATTGCTATATTAGCGCAGAGCTGCTAAATATAGATAGCAATCAGACGCTAAAAATCACTACTTTCTAGAGATTAAAAACTTTGGATTTTTCTCTAGATAGAAGTTAGCATTAGATGTAATATGCTGGTGTCAAACTAAATTTTAGCGTAGCAGCGCTAAAAATGCCACTAAATTGGTGTATTACACGCTAACCGTAGCGTAATAGTTGCATTGTTGCTCCCTGCCATTTGTCTCAATACTGTATACCCAGGAAAAATAAATTGTCACCAGACATCAGTTGACATCAAGAAACAATGACTGTCACTTTTTTCCTGCTCTGGTGCTACCACAACCAGGCTACAATGGCCCCTTTGTTTCCTACAGGGGGATGTCCATGCGGCCAGCTGTGCAGCTGGTGGTTAGCTCATTGGACTTAGGCTGATGTCACCTGTATTCTAGTGACAGTTTATTTTTCCTGGTGACGTAGACATGCGACTTTAGAGGCAAGTCCCTCCTTCGGAGGTCGCTAGTCTACGCTCCCCCGAGGAGGGTACGCTTGTGTTAAGTTTGCTGCCCCCCCCCCCCCCCCCCCCCCCCCGCAAAAGAGGGACTTCCACAAGTTCGGAGTTGACAGGTCATGCCAGAACTGTTCCTGACACTGCGGCCAAGCTGACGCGCCGATTCCAAAATAATCGAGCGGTGGTGTAGGTGAAATGGATTGTAGGGAAGCCTCTCTGACGCGCCGATTCCAAAATAATCGAGCGGTGGTGTAGGTGAAATGGATTGTAGGGAGGTAATACATCATTTTTTATCATTTGTGAAGCACTTGAACTGCCCGATACAAAATACTTGGGCCAGTATCCTCTGTCCATTTGTATTTTGTACATATTTCTTCACAGTCGGGATCTGAAGTTGTGTGCTTGACGTGCGTCTTGGAGCTGTTTGGGTGTCCGTTGGGTAGAATGACCATGTGTTACAAGCAGTTGGCCTCTGATAGCCTCTGATCAAATTCTCCAGTTGTTTGTTCAGGGCAGCGATCGAACGATTATATGTTATTTGGTCGAAAATATTTCAGCCCAGTTCGACAAAAACACCAAGGCGTCCTTTAACTCACATAACACACATTAAATCAATCATAATCACTTGCTTGATCCATCATTCGGCCCTTAACCTTCAATACGAGGATATCATGATCATGGCGAGGAAACCGTTATTTTACATTGCCCTTCACATGCTAGGGGCCAGTGAGCACTTGTTACTATGCGCTCCTACAGAAAGCTCCCGTAAGATATTTGCTTATCTTTCCATCATATGTATTGAGCTCTCCTCATTCTGTCCTTTGACTGACTTCCGGCAACTTCGAAGTCGCTCGGTCAAGTGAACCTCCTAATTACAAAACTCCAGATGATGTTCTGCAGAAATTCAGCATAGCATACGAAGCCTCAGGTTTTACCGACTCGGAAGGTCCAGCAATTTTAAAAAGAAAGGTTCAATTTGCGAATGAATTGGCGCGTCCGAGTATCCGTACCGCCGAAAGACACCAGACTAGGCTCATAAAGATTGACACCGACTATGAAGAATGGAAACGCCGGGCAATACCCGACCTGGTGGCCCTTGTTGAACATGCAATGGCCGATTTGCGGGTCCCTCTGAACGAGATAATGGAATCAAGGCTTGCACGAAGCCGGGCAGCAGAAGAAAAAAAAGCGGCCAAAAAGAAGGCCGAAGATAAGGTTGCTAGATGGGGAGCCAGTGTTCTGGTGGACTCCTGGGCGAAAGCTCATATTGAAGACGATGCGAACTGAATGAGACAATCAATCGGAGCGTTTTCGCGAGGCCAAGGCCACCCTCCCGACGGGCAACTTGTGCCCTACCCTGGTCAATTTCTAGTCAATTTTACCTTATTAGCTCTTCAACATCTAGCCTTCATACAAGCGGTGTACCTCTCTCTGCTTGTAGCTCTAGCGCTGGGTCCTGATTGTTAATAATTTTTTGAACATATTTTTTTTTCTTTGCACACCATGGAAAAAACTCAAGCAAGTGCTGTCAGTTGACATGCGCAATCCAGGGTCACACTTTAAGTTCATCCAGGTTTATTCCATGATTTATCATGGAGTAGCTCAGCATCAAAAGAAGACATGTGTGGCAGTACATACATATAAAAAAATACAAGGCCCTTGAATACCATCTTGCACTGACAATCAGCCCAAAAAAAGACAGAAAAGTTGTTCTATGCAAAGTGCATAACAAGCAAAGTGAAAAGAGGCATGAAAATTCCATTCTCCGTGCACCATTAACTTGGGAAGGTACGGTGTAAAGTCCCTCCTGACGGAGGTTGTGTTCAAGTGCGGCTTCGACTCCGCGGCTTGCGTGAGGCGCAAGTGACGTCAGATGCGGGTCGACTGGACGGTCTGCCTGGGTCAGACTGCGGCTGGTCATGAGGCCCGAGGTGCGCCTGCATCGGTTGTGTGCCCAACCCACCGCGTTCTGCGTGCCACCTCGTTTCAACCATGAACCTCCCCACTTTCGCTGCATCGCCATGTTTCCTCGACTTTGATCCAAGCCAATCAAACCGATCGCACACAGCTACATCCTCAGCAACGGAAGAGAAAGACCTGCCATGGAAAATGACTGACCCATTGATCAGGGTAAGCTCTCCTTTTATCACCCAACCACCATCAGCTCAAAACTGAACCCCTTCTCCTATGTTTATCTAACAGGCTCATGCTCCATCGAGAGTTTCGTACTATTTCCCCAAAGGCGTCGGAGATTACCATTTCGGGGTCTGTTGATCAGAATTTATAAGGAAATCAAATATAATTCATCCGCTGATAGTTTACAGAAAATTCCATCCGTTTGATCTACGAACATCCGCCCTACTTCGATATGTATTCCTATCCACTCTCAATCATCCTATCGAATTATTTCTAGAAAGGGCATCCCATGAAGCCCCATCGACTCACAATCCTCAACCATCTCGTGGCCGGTTATGGCTTGCATCATCACATGGAATATCACTCCCCCCGGCTGGCAAGTCGAGAAGAATTAGGCTCGTTTCATTCATCATCTTATCTGGATTTCCTAGAGCGGTACGAATCTCTCCCCTAGCTATTTCCTTCCCCTTACTTTAACTCGCATCATCCTGATCAAAATTCAAACCAATAATCATTTTTTATAGAAATAACATACGACTAGGAGAAGATCCCAAGACCAACAATCCAGCGAAAAATCCAGGCGACCACAACACGGGAGAAGACTGTCCGATGTTTGACGGGATTTACGACTTCTGTCGTCAATATGCCGGTGCAAGCTTAATGGCCTCCCGGAAACTCAACTCGGGTACTTCAGATATCACAATTAACTGGTCTGGTGGTCTACATCACGCCAAAAAATCTGAAGCTTCCGGGTTTTGTTACGTGAATGATATCGTGATTGGAATTATTGAGCTCCTGAGGTTTGTTTTCTTTCCCCTTTCATTGTTAATATTTTGGGAAGGAGTGGGCGTTCTTACTAATTGGTCTTTCAAAACATAGGATCCATCCCAGAGTACTTTACATCGATATCGACATTCACCATGGAGATGGAGTCCAAGAGGCATTCTATCTCTCGAATCGAGTGTGCACAGTCTCATTCCACAAGTACAACGGGGAATTCTTCCCCGGTACGGGTACGATTGACGAATTTGGATACGGGCTAGGGAAAAACTTCAGCTTCAATCTGCCACTCTCGGACGGAATCGATAATGAAAGTTATGTGAATCTTTTCCGTTCGGTCATGGAACCAATCATTACCACATTTAGACCAAGTGTGATCGTCCTTCAATGCGGGGCGGACTCACTGGGTGGAGATCGACTGGGTGGCTTCAACATTAGCATTGCCGCGCATGGTGAATGTGTTCGGTTTATCAAGGCTTTTCGGATCCCGCTTATGGTTTTGGGTGGAGGAGGCTATACACCACGTAATGTGGCGCGCTGTTGGACTTATGAAACGTCGCTGTTGGTCTCTGATACCTGTCCCAGTATATCCAATCACCTACCCTCGACGCCCTACGACTCGATATTCAAAGATGAACCCCGTCTACATGTCAATCTGGTCACGAAGGTTGACAACAGCAACTCAAAAAAGACACTCGAAGGTCTCCGGATCGGGATTCTCGAACGTTTGCGATATATGCATGGAGCGCCGAGTGTTCAAATGCAATTGATCCCCCCTAGCTTATCACAATGGCTCGAAGAAGAAGAAGAAATAATCGAGAAGGATCGGGAGAAGGCAATAGATGAACGACCCTCTCAGTCCCGCTCGACCGGTCTCCTCGACTACTTCCCCACCAGCGCAAGGGTTCCAACGACTACCACTGCTCCTGACCTAACTTCGGGCCTCAAGAGTTTGCCTGCATCGCGGACGAGAGCCAACTATGGCCTCACCAATCCCGGTCGCAAACGCGCTCAGACTGCTAAGTCTAGCACTCAATCCACCGCAGTGCAGGATAAACTGAAAGACGACGTGGCCCGCGCGCAGGCATCGGGTAGTCATGGCGATGATCGTATGCAAATTGAATGAGCAGCTCCTCTTCTTCACAAGTCACATGGTTGTAGGTGCTGCTAGTCACATCAGCGAATACGAGACCGTTCTGGCTACAAGGAATCCCCCACATCGACCAACTTCTTAATACCTGTTACACAAGGAGCAAATCTTACCATCTTGTTACATCTTCTGTTAATAGACAGTAAATGATGTTCATATTATGTAATATGATGTACTTCTAAAATTTGTCCACCCCAATCAACTAACCACAAATTAAAAAATATATCCACCAATTAACAATAAGCATGATCAATACAGATGCAGATTGCATTAGGTTCCTTGGCCCCTTTGATACCCACAGCACCCCAATCTGTACCATGGTCACTGTAAGAGAAGATTTGAAGTATATTGCTTGTCCGTCTTGGCTGTGTCCTTCTAAGGAACACCACCAAAACCATAGCCATGGTGCCCCAAAGGGTCTCAAAATTTTACAGTGAACAGATTAAGCTCTGAAAACAAAATGATCAGGTGTAATAATGCCATGCAGCTTACCACATTGATTTCAGGGCCTTTTCTCTGCAATATAATATTTTGGGACCCTTTGTGGCACCATGACTATGGTTTTGGTGGTGTTCCTTAGTACTAGTAGGACACCAGCCAAAATGGGCGCACAATAGCACACCCCATTCCTGGGGTGTGCTAATTCCATACAGCTCCCCATGTGCTCTTGAGAGAGGTTTCTGCCCTCTGTAAAAGTTTGGCGGGGCTTGGGCACCGCAGTGAGGAGTTATGAATTTTTATTTATTTTTGCCATCACCACAAAAATTGTAAATCCAACTACTGTTTGTTATTTCCCTTTTCAACTTCCAACTACCAAAATGTGCCCAGGTCAATTTTTGGTCCGGGCAACCCGGGGGCAATGTCTGGTAGTGGTCCTCCCAATGTAACACGTGTTTGGTAGTTGGAAATTGAATTTAGGGTAGTCAATTAATCAAGACCCTACTTTTATGTTACCAATATCTGCAACCACCTGGTGTGACAGATTGGAGCAGAGTTAGAGATGGCTGCGGGTACCCGTTGGTTGGTGCCAGGTGCGTGTGCGGGTGTCTAGTTCTGCTAGAGTAAGGCCGGGTACCTGGGTTGGGTACCCGCCTGTCTGACTGGGCCATTTGCAAGATCAGCCTGTGTCTTTTTGCCTGCAAACATACAGGATGGCCACACAATCATGCTGTTGTTTGCATCCAAACATCCAGGCCAACAATACTTCTGTGACCATTTGTGTGCAAACCTACAGTGCAATAATACAGCCCTGTCTGTTTGTGTGCAAACGTAAAGGGCAATAATACTGCCTGTCTGTTTGAGTAAAAACAGACAAGATAGCCACCCAATTAATGTTTCCTGTCTGTTTGCATGCAAATGGACAGGACAATTTCTTTCACCCTCTTTTTTTGTGTGCCTCAAGTACCCGCCATCTGCACCCAGGCACCCGGGTACCCGCTCTGTGGATCTAGGTGTCATATTTCATTGAAATCACATGGCAGGTACCTGGGTGCAAAGTGCAATCCCTAAGAAGATTTATCTGTAACCAAAGAAGGAGGACAAAACTGGTATCTTCATACCCTGAACCAATCCTCTCTTTACACACTGCTGATCTGGTGTACAGGCTGTACTGAAGCTGACGGCTTCAGCTTCTGTTCCCTATTTGCTACACACCACTCGAGGGCACTGGGGGATTTCTTTCTTTTTAATTAATGACTGTAATGTTATTTTTCATTGAGGAATCATTTAATTTCATTGTAGTTTTTGTAGGCAGAATTAAGAGGATCTTTTGTTGTGTTTTTTGCTGCTTTTTAGGCCTACAAGGGGGAATTTACTATATTCTTACTTTTTCTTGCCCTCTCTAGACACATCCACTATGTGGTGTATCAAGTGTTTAAAGTTGACCCCTATCATCCCAAGTACACTGGGCCAAGCCCAAAGTTTGCTTGGCCAATCATAAAGCATGTGCCATAAAGCATGTGTGGCACTGGACAATCCCCCACTGGGAACATTGCAGGTTTGCAGCAGAGTAATTTGTTATAATTCTAGCTCTCACAGTCTTCTCATTTATGGTCTACATGTTATTATCATAAAATTACCATGTAAATTAAGGCCTTGTTTGGAGCCAATATAATCTGGGTGATATATGAGTTTTTTTGCCTGACATCCTATGTGACATCTGATCAGGCCTGCCAAAACTTGATCAGAAGTCACAAAAAGCCTGATTATATTGCCTGATTATATGCTCCAAACAAAGCCTAAGATGTGTAGTTCTTAATTTTATTCATTCTTGACATGTAGCTCTAGGCCAAGCCCCCTGGGCCCATACCAACCCATACACAATCATAGGACCTGGACATGTGCCTGGAAGCACAATACATCTCACCACCAAAATTTCAGAAAAAATCATTTCATGATTACAAGAAGCTGAGGGACAATAGTTCAAAGAGAAACTGAATGAATAGGGGGGTTCACAATTGAAATTTGCAAAACTTGACACATTTTAACCTGTTTATGAACATTTTTCTTGAAAATTGGTAAACTGCACTGATTGATGAGCAACACCCCACTCTGGACAGCTTGCCAAGGCCCCGTTTGGCACCGATATAATTATAGGTGATATAATCGCTGATTAATTCAATAAAAAATAGAAAATTCAACATAAAGCCTCCAAATTTTTTTTGTAGGCAACCTACAGTGCTGGTCTCTTCAACTTTGAAATCAGATCCAACTGATTCAGCCATCTTCAGCACCATAATACCATTATATCACTTTTAACCAATATGAAGTGATATAATGGTATTATGGTGCTGAAGATGGCTGGATAAGTTGATTCTGGGTTCACAGTTGAAGAGACCAGCACTGTAGGTTGCCTACAAAAAAAATTTGGAGGCTTTATGTTGAATTTTGTATTTTTTATTGAATTAATCAGCGATTATATCACCTACAATTATATCGGTGCCAAACGGGGCCCAAGATTTTGAAATTGTGTTCATATTGTAAAATTCAGTTGTGAACCCCCCTGTTGGAAGAGGAAATTTTTCCATAGAGTGCCTGTATTAGTGCATAAATCTGACAATGAGAAAATACAACACTCAAAAGATGAAGCAGAAAAATTGTGCTGTCTATGTGCAATCTATGTATATATAAAGCAGCACCATCTCCAAATACAAAGCTATAATAGCGTATACAGCAGTCTGCTAGGCAACGATGAACACAAGAAAACAGAAGAAAATGGTCCGAGTTTAGTCTTAGCAAGAGTGAAAAAAGAAATACAAAGAGATTCAGATGTATATAAATATTTCAGGGAATGCGGTTCTGTGGTCTTTGTATTAATTGTCTGTTTGTTATTCAAAGACGCAGACGGAAAAAGTCAGAAAGGGAAATCACGTGAATAATCAAATGACGAATGCAAAATGAAACCATCGAGAGGATAAATGATTGGAGGATGGTAGGGAAAGAAAAAGAAGAAGAAATAGATGATATCTGGCTAGTCCAGCTTTACACGGCAGTCATGGGCAGCAGTTCCTCATTCTCGACATCAGTATCCAAGACGGGGCTATAGTAGGCTGAAGAACCAGAACGGGCGTGGCGGGAACCGGCAAGAATCGCGCGGATGGGGCTAAGGAAGGCGGTACCAAGGGACTTGAATGGATTGCGAGCACCTAGACCTGAGAGCTGGCGACGTAGGGAAGTTCGAAGCTCGATCAAGGGGCCGGCCCGGACGAACTCTTCGTCAGGCCGCAGGGCGATCATAGGCTTGGTCCAGAACCGCAGCGTCAACGACGAGCACACCACCGAGACCGAGGAGAACGCCATGCAAGCACCGGCCATCATCGGATGCAAATGGATCCCCCATGGTAGGAAGAATCCCATCGCTAATGGGATTCCAATCAAGTTGTAAACACTTGCCCACAAGAAACTGTCAAGTCATAAAAAAACGATCAGACTTCAATCATGTTGACCAAAATATAAGCATAAAGAAATTGATCAACTCACTTTAATCTGATCTGTCTGAAAACTCTTCTGGATAAATCGATGGCTGAGACGACATCCAATAAGTTAGATTTCATGAGTATGATATCAGCAGCTTCCATTGCGATGTCGGTACCGGAACACATGGCGATGCCCAAGTCAGCGCAAGCCAGGGCAGGCGAATCATTGATCCCATCGCCCACCATAGCGACTCGACAAGGACGCTTGGCTTTAGAGTTCGGTTGACGATCTCTTGGGGACGAGGAATCGATGTGTTCTTCTTTCATTTGCTCGACGATCGATCTTTTACCTTCTGGTGAGACTGAGGCGTAAACGTCTTGGGGCGGAATACCAACCTGGCTGGCTATCGCGAGTGCAGTGCGTCGATGGTCTCCTGTGACCATTATGACACTCATCCCCATCTTTCTGAAAGCTTCTACAGCTTGTTGTGCCTCCGGCTTGAGCAAATCGGCCAATGCGATCATGCAGGCCAGTTGACCGTCGAATTCAACAAAGATGCACGTGTGTCCTTGATCTTCGTGTTCAACTTCAAATCTCTTCATCGAGGGGTCCAGCAGTCTTGATGGAGTGGACCCGGTAGCTTCGGTGGTCATCTCTGGAGTACCCTGTCCGCCGCTAATAAACTTGAAATTTCCGACTGCAAGCTCATGGGCACTTTCTCCTTCATCACTCGACAGTTTCACCCCACATCGAACGCCTGCACCTGTGAAGCTTTCGAAGCCACTGACTTGCACTGTTGAAGGCACTGCGAGCCACCCTAGAGACTTCAATCCAAACTTCGCAACTGCCTTGGCCAATGGATGTTCACTTCTGGACTCGGTTGCCGTCAAAGCCATCAACAATTGCTTCTTGGCCTTGTCATGTTCATTTCCGGCGATTCCTCCGTTCAAATGGGGAGCCCATCTGATGCTAACAACTTGCAACTGAGCCGTCGTCAACGTGCCAGTCTTGTCCAGGATGATCTTGTCGATCGTGTTTGCAGCTTCCAAAGGGCCAGCACCCTTGATCAAAATCCCGTTCTGAGCTCCGATTCCAGTGCCCACCATGACGGCTGTTGGTGTTGAGAGACCCAAGGCGCAGGGACAGGCAACGACGATAACAGAGATACATAATTTCAAACAGGTCATGAACTTGCCGCCTCCATTTCCATCTTGCGCCGTACTGGTGAGAAACAAACGTCTGAGGGGTGGGATGTAGTCGATTATGCTGGTGTGTGAAATGACCATCCAGCCCACGAACGTCAGCATACCAAGCGCCAGGACGGTGGGGACAAAATAACCAGCGACGGTATCTGCAAAAGCTTGGATTGGGGCCTTGGACGTTTGCGCCTCCTCGACCAATTTGACGATCTGACTCAACGCCGTATCGGACCCAGCACGAGAGACAAGCATGTTGAAAGTCCCGAAGCCGTTGACGGTCCCCCCGATAACCTGATCACCAACGCCTTTAGAGACAGGCATGGCCTCACCGGTAACCATACTCTCATCGATTGAGCTCTCTCCGCTAACAACAGTGCCATCGGCGGGTATCTTGTCCCCAGGAATGATTTTGAGGATGTCTCCGACTTCAATCAATTCTGTAGGGAGTTTCCGTTCTTGCGTACAGTCGGGAGGATCGAGGTAGAGAGTGGCAGATGGGGGGCACAGAGACAACAACTTTGAAAGTGCTGCAGAGGTTTGCCCCTTGGCGAGATTCTCGAGGTATCGGCCGAGAGTGACGAAAGTGATCAACATGGTGCAAGTGTCAAAAAAGATCGTTGGGTGATATGTGCTGGGAACGCTACGGCTGGAAATAAAGTACGGTGCAACCAGAAGTGAGAGGAGTGAAAAGACGAATGCGGAGCTGGTGCCGATAACAACCAAAACATCCATGGTTGCCGTGCCATGACGCAGCGATTTCCATGCCGGGCGATAGAACCGACGACCAACGCCAAATTGGACGGGGAGAGACAAGAAAAGACAGAGGAAATCGCCGAGATACCAGCCGGGGAAGATGATTGAGGAGTCGCAGAATCTCTTGATAAGGTTCGATTTCGGGAACATGGGGACAAACATCTGTAAGAAGAAAACTGGGACGGCGAAGAATGCAGCCGAGCAACAGGCGCGGCGCCAACTTGCAACTTCTTTTGTCCGCGCAAGAGATTGAAGCTGTATCGAATTTGTTGCGGATTTTTCACTACCAATCAGAGGATCGTAGCCAAGCGAAGAAATGTGATCCACGATTGTTCGGAGCGGGACAATTGAGCGAATGTGATTGAGGTTCATTGTGTAATTTCCGTTGTTGAACTGGATTTGGCATGATAGAACACCATGCATCTTGGCAATTGAATCTTCCAAATCTGCGTGGGAAGCATGAATAAAAAAACAAGCGCAATCAATTATCTGAAGACTGATTTTAAAGAAATTGAAATTGACAGCTACTGACCTTGAGCACCTTGTGTGTTTGAGATTCCCATGATAATGAGCTGAGAGCGATTCTCAGCCATTAAACAGACTTGAGGTGATTTGGAAAGTGATGAGAGGCTGGGATTCAAGTCGACGACGGACAGGACTTCTGCATCGAATCCAAGATCCTCGATTTCAGACCGAAGTGCATCCGCTGTCCAAGATTTGGCATCACATCTGATTTTACAACGACCGGCCATGAGAGCCACCGAGACAAGATGAACGCCGGGGAGTTTCTTGATTTGAGTTTCGATTGAAGATGAGCACGAGGCGCAGGTCATGCCGTCGACTTTGAAGGATATTTCAAGCAGTTTGGGTGATGAGTCTGTGTTGAGGTGAGTGGTATCCGTTTTGACGGGTGTTTCCTTCTTCGGGTTCACGAACGGGTGGCTACTCATTAGGGTTGCATTAAATCCGCAAAGGTCAATTTGGTCGATAATCGAGTAAACGGAGGCCTGTTCCTCATCGTGAATGATAACGGCTTGCTCGGTCAAGAGCGCCACTGAGACCGATTCCACTCCGGGCACTTTCTTCAAGTTTGTCTCGATTGCAGAGACGCAAGAGCCGCATGTCATCCCTGGGAAAAGGTGGAACAACATTTGTTAATAGATCTTCGAGCAGAGAACACTGAGGGGTTTTGCCAAGCGAAGAAAACAACTGACCTGATATTGTTAGGGTAGTTTGAACGAGGGAGGCGGACTTTGAAACCGGCGTTGTTTCTGATGAGGAGGAGGACAGTAAAAGGGGCTCTGTTGTCAAGGGATCGATGGGCGACATGGTGGGTTGTAGTTATATAGCCTCGACCTGGTTGAACGGCTGTGGATGGCAAAGATAGTCGAAGGGCAAGTGGATTAGTTTTGGTGGGTGGTCCTGTCTGTGTGTGTGTGGGGGGGGGGGGGGGGAATTAAAAGCAGCTTGGATGGCAAGCTTGACCATTTCGAATTCCGTTGCTGTGTTTGGTCGGTGGCTTGCTTTTGTTTGTCTGCCAAGCTAATTTTCCGCTGTTCAGTCAAAAGCTAAAAGCCACCCGGCTGTGGTTTTTGCCAGTTTCCACCTTAGTTTCTGCCACCCCTTTCAGCAATGCTTCGACCTCTGCAACCGTTCAAAAGTTTCCTCGGAGTCGAACGGATTTAAGCCAGGAAGTAATTGCCATACCCTCGTGGAGTCGTGTGCAGCCTGCCTGGCTGCAACACACCAGAAGGGGTCGCTGAACCGGGCTGCTTTGGGTGAACAAGCTGCGACTGGCAACCAGCTAACATCAACTGACGCCCAAAGGTGGTTTCTCGGCCCCCATTTGGGCAGGACATCAAGCGCCATATATCGATGAGCATTGGAGTTGATAACGCAGAAATACCTCAGCCAAATGAAACCTGCAGCTGTACATATCATCGGCAGACTCTCGAATACAGTCCTTATCCATTATTGTTTGGTTGGTTTCTTCGTACTTCCGAAGTGCCATGAGAGGTAAGGAACGGATTAAGGGATGATGATCAGGCTGAAAACTGTTTCCTGTCTGACTGGGTTTAGGCATACGACCCACACAAGCTCCGTGCAAGTGCCACCAAAGGCTAACTTAACTAAAGGAACCCAGAATGTGGTTCGCGGTAGGATAGATAATTTCATGTATATAAAGAGGAAGACTATTTATGTACATGCAATTATCTAAGCACAAAAGGGGTCTAGGAGAGAAAACTCACTGTAACCTCACTGGGTTACAACACTCCCCCCTCTCCTAGGCTCCGGACATAATCCTCCCCCGGAATCTTTCAAAAGGCTCTTTACCCAAAGCCTTGGTGAACACGTCAGCTAATTGATCCGCCGTGGGTACCCAGGTTAACTGAGTCTTGGCCTCAAACAGCGCCTGGTTTGTGAGGTAAAATTCACGGTCAACGTGCCGTACACGTTTATTTGCCGAGTCGTCCGTGCTTACCCGGATGGCGGCTTCGTTGTCACAAAACAGGTGACCTGTGAAGTCCCTCTTGAGAATGTCAGTCAGAAGATGCTTTACCCACAGGACATGCCTGGTTCCAATTCCCAGTGCCATATACTCAGCCTGGCACATCGAGGCTGCAATTGTCGCAAAACGCTGTGATGCCCAAAGAACTGGGCAGCCGTAGAAGCTGATGAGTATACCATATGTTGACTGTCCAAGTTCCCCGCCCCATGACGCGTCACAAAAACATTTCAACGCTTTCTTACTCTCATCGGGAACTAGATCCAGTTGCAGGTCCCTTGATCCAGCCAAGTAACCAACCAGATGCTTGACTCCTTTCCAGTGATTTACCCCTGGTTTTGCCGAAAAACGCGCTAAAATGTTAACAGCAAATGCAATGTTGGGTCTAGTACCTACTGCCAGAAAACTGAAAGCTCCCAGGATGGAACGAAAAAGTGTTGAATCCTTCTTGCATCCATTCGGATCCGTCACAAGCTCCAGTGAAGGAAGGAGTGGCATCCGGGTGATCAGCGCATTGTCCCAATGCTCGCGCAGAATCTGATCAATGAGTTTTGGCTGCCGGAGATGGAAACCTTTACTGGACCTTTGAACCTGTAGCCCGACAATCGACTTGATGCCATCCGTCCATTTGATTTCCAAAACGCCTTTCAAACCCGCCTCCAATCGCCGCAGTAGTCCATCCGAAGACCCAGTCACGATTCCATCGTCGACGTGGATCCAAATGATCCCGGTTTCCGCCGCATGCTGTAATGTATATAAGCTATTATCATATTGGCTAGCTTTGTAACCCAAACCTGTAAGAATTCCTTTCAGGTGGAGCCACCAGCACCGCGCTGCCTGCTTAGTCCCATACAGGGCCTCATGCAGCTTCATGGCATATCCCGGCGGAAGATCCAGTCCTTCAGGGGCCTTTACCCAGACCTCCTCGTCAATCGGCGAGTTGAGGTACGCTGCTACAAAATCAAAAGACCGGACCGGCCAATTGAACTTCGCCACCAAGGTGAAGAGCAATCGCATAGAGACAAATGTCGCAGTTGGCGCAAAAGTCTTGTTGAAATCGTATCCCTCTAGTACTTGTGTAAAACCCTTTGCAACATAACGCGCTTTCCAGCGCACAACCTCCGATTCGTCATTCATCTTCTCAGCAAACACCCAACGACTATCCAGCGGCTTCCTGTTGGCCGGGCACGGGAGCGCTGACCAGACCTTCATGCGCATCAGATTGCCGAGTTCTTCCTCGATAGCCATCTTCCACTTGTCCCACACAGGGGATTTCATTGCCTGCCTATACATCTTTGGAACCGTGGCTGCAAAAAAGGAACATTCCTGTAGGAGTTTGTCCACGACAAGTTCTTGCTCCTGTACCTGTAAGTCCGCACTGAAGTCACCCAGCGTCAGTCTGTTCATGATGAAATTCAGCTTGTTCTTCTCTCCCGGTGGGACAGCGGGAGGATCAGTAATGGGATCCTTGACCAACGGGGTCTTCATCGGTGGGACAGGTAAGTTACTCAACGTCTTGTATTCTGCCGGTCGTGAGTCGCGCCACTTCACCACCGCTGAGGCAACCAATTTGTTCGCCGCGGGAACCCAGAAAATCCAGCCCTTGCTGTCATCGCAGTTCGCCACCACGCGCCCTTCAATCGCCCTCTCATCCAGTTTCTTCCGCTGCTCCACTGGAATGTGGATGAAACCCGTCTCGCCGAAGATCCTAGTCGTATCAAAAACTGGTTTCCTACTGAAGAAAGCTTCCCATGGAGATCTGTTGCCACTTGTCTTGTTAGGTAGTTTATTCAGTGTGTCACTCGCCCAGATGTAACTAAAGCCCCAGAAAGACTTATCCAGCTTGCTGTCGATCAGAAGAGTGCGCCCCATGTCATTCAGCGTCCTATTGTACCGCTCAATCGCCCCATTCTGATAATGGTGGTATGGAAGCGCCCGTTCAGCAGTTATGCCCCGGTCTACTAGGAAATCAAGGAAAACTTTGCTGTTAAATTCCCCGCCATTGTCGCTGCGGATCGTTTTCACCCTGTCGCCCGTGATCAACTCCCAGCGCTTGATGGTCGCGATCAGCAGACCACATGATTGATCCTTAGTCTTCATAACCTTTGCTTCGGAGTACCCGGTACCGAGATCCCGGACTGTGAGCACAAATGACCCCCCATTGAAAGTCGGCACTTGGAACGGACCTATAATATCGCAGGAGATGATAGAAAGCCTGTTGATAACCCGGTCAGTACTCCCTAGTCGGTTTGTCAGTACACTCTTGCTGATAGCGCAATTTGCGCATTTGATACTACCAGGTGGGAGGACTCTTGGTAGTCCAATAACCTGGCCAAGTTTACACATATGTCTTATGGTCCTCAGGCTAGCGTGGCCAAAAATACGATGCCAATATACCAGTGTTTTTTCATTTGTCGTCAGCTCCTTGCCATCAAAACTCTCAGCTTCTGGCACATCGACTGGGATCACAAAAGGAGGTTTTATTTGCAGGCGCTCTGGGGTAGAAACAGGACAAAAAGAAACGACAGGTCTGGTTCTCAGGGGAATAACAGGAGGGATAGGGCACGCGATCGTGGCAGGGTTGGTTCAAGGTTTTGGGAACACCCATTTATTCTGGTGTTTGACGAAAGGACACGAGAAGAGATGCTTTTTGTCTTTTCCAAAAATCTCATAGGAGTCACGTTCTACGTCATACATAAAGTAACAGTCAGCTTTTCTGATCGCAGCTAGCGAGATCAAAGTCGTCCTTGCTAGCTTACAGTATAGCACCCCATGGACAGTAACCCGTTGGTTGTCAGCGCCACTGAACTGCAGGTCGCCTTGGCCTGTGATATAGGCGGCATTTCCTTTGGTGGCTACTTTAAGAGGAATGGGGACGGGTAATGAGCGGAAGTTGAAGAAAAAACTGCGGTCACCACAGAGGTGGTGAGACGCACCAGAATCCACAATGGGAGCTCCATCGGCCATGTCAACATCGATTTGGCCAAAGTGTAGATCCGCCAGATCGTCGGCCAAGTCTCCCAGTTCCACGATGCTGGCACCTCCCCCAGAGTCATTGCCGGAGGTTCCCACATCTGCCATCCTTGCGCTGGCAGGGGTCGGTCTGCCCATCGGATTTTGACTTTGATGCGCCTGATCAACCCGCTGAAGTCGATATTGAGGCCGATAAGAATTGCCTCTCTGGCGTTTGAAACTTCCCTGCCGAGGACCGGGTTGTTGGCCCGTGGCTTGTTGGAACTGCCGGCCGGGAGGGGTCACAGTTGGGTAGGTCCCTACTGAACCGGCCGGGGCCACGATCGGATAGAAAGGCTGGAAACCGGATTGTTGAGTGACCGGGTACCGATTGTATGGGCGAACGACCGGAGGACCCCTATTGAAGTTGCGGGGTTGTTGGCCGGACTGTCGGAGTTGGTGGTCTGGGGATCTGCAAAGAAAACAAACACCCGCCTGCATCACTTGAAAATCCGCCGCATCCGGCATGTTGTCGAGATTCATCGGTGCTGCAGGGATTGCCGCATTCAGCCTTTCAGGCTGCATGTTCGTCGTCGCCGCCTCCGCCCTCATTGCTAAAGGGGTCTCCTGCACCCCAGCCCGGTCTGGGCCTTGCGCCTCAGCTTGATTCCGCATGTTCGAGCGAACCTGCCCAATCGTCCTGACAATGGTGTCGAAGTCGTCCACTGTTTTGGACCTCGATCGGCTCATTGACAGCTCCACTCGCCGGTCCACTTCGTCCATTAGCTCCGGGTCCGAGCCGAGGCCGTTTTGTAGGATCAGCCCAGCAATTTCATCCCGCGTCAAGCTGATATTCATCCTGCGTAGCTCGTCCAATTCGTCATTGATGGCGTTGCTAATCGTACCTGTTGTAGGATGATCGCGAATGTTGAAGCGCAACAGTCGTCGAAAGGCTGCAATCTGGCCACCGCGGCTGATGACATTGAACCGGAGTCGGATTTCTGCGAACATCCCATACACTGTCGGGAAGCGACTAAGAGAGCGCCTGAGAGAACGATCCACAGACGATAGGAGAATCGATCTTGCAATACGCTCGTGAAGGGGACCGGTGGATTGATACATAAGATAATCCGGGTCGTTGATGGCGTCGCGCAGTCGCTCCTCGATGAAGTCGCCCCAAGCGCCAAAATTGCTCCCGTCAGCAAGCAGTCGATCTTCATCTCTGATCTGGCCTGTGATGGCCAATATGATGCCGGCCGCATTTCTGTTGTCCGCGATATTTATCTGCGCTGGCAGTCTTGGAGGGGGAACAGCGGGATCCACTGCACCCTCGACATTCGGATTGTCGGCCGCAACGTTGTTGCGGTTCATGATGTTTCGGATCAAGGAAAAGAAAGAGGGGGTGGTTGTGAAAAGGAAAGATGGGAAAAAGAATTGAAGTCAAGGGAAAATAGGAGAGAGGTGCTTGGGAAAAACTGATGTTGAGAATAATTGGAAATGGAGGTTTGGGGAAAAAAGGAAAGGGAATAGGGGTTTTATTTATTTATTTATTTTTTATGTATTTTAATCGGAGGACAAAGTGAACTGGAGAGGAAAGGAAAGGTGTAAGTATATGGAAATACGGTAGATATGTTCTAAGAGGAAAGAAGGTTTGGATTGACAGGGGTAAAGAGGGCAGAGTTAAAAGAAAAAATTGATGATTGGTATTGGCGAAGACAAGAAAATCCAGAGAAGGGTCGGCCACGTGTTGATATTCGTGAAAACTCTTTTCAGCCCTTGAACTCAGCGTCCTGAGTCAAGATATACACTCGGATAGCGAGTCCTTGTGTAGCTTATTTGGAGAAATGAGAACAGAGGACTTTCAGAGTTCGGAGAGTTTAGGATAAGAGGATAGAGAAAACGTGATTTGTTTTGGATGATGATCAATCGATCTTCCGCGAAGAGAGTCAGAGACAGACAGAGACTGTAGTAGAAACCTTAGATGTAGAGAGAGAAAAGATGAGAATGATAATGTTTGGATCCTTTAGACGAGAATTTGAGGGCTCATAACCTAAAGGAACCCAGAATGTGGTTCGCGGTAGGATAGATAATTTCATGTATATAAAGAGGAAGACTATTTATGTACATGCAATTATCTAAGCACAAAAGGGGTCTAGGAGAGAAAACTCACTGTAACCTCACTGGGTTACAACATTAACTAAGTCCCTCTATTGGAGGGGGGACGCCGTCCCGCAGGGACCCTCCGAAGGAGGGACTTATGCGCTATGTCAACCCCGCGGCAGTAGAGAATTACAAAAATCTGACTTTTTTTTTGATCCGCCATAGCACACCGGTCTGTTATCATACAATTACGAAGTCACCCAACAATCAAAGGGGCTTATCCAGCAGATTAACACTATCTCATTCTTGAGTCTCTGAGGTCCTGCTTTGCTATACATGAAGGATCTTTGATTTCTTTGCTCCGAAGTGATTTCTTGGCTGAATCTGTACTAGTCCCTCATGTTATGTACAAACAGTTCTGCATGAAATACAGTAATTCTATAGAAACATCATGACACTGCAAACATGATCGTGATAAACCAACATACATAACAACATCTTTAGGCATCTGCGATGGCCATGTAACTCTGACCGCCTTGTTTTACATACCCAGAAGACTGCTCAAGACCTTCGCCCTATCTGAAAGAGCCATGGAAGTCCTGCAGAACATACCAGTCAAGCTCAAGGCCAACAAGCTTCCGGAGGCCCTGTCCCTAATGTCAAACAGCTCACTTTCCGAACATATCACCACACGATCAATCCAGTTGTATCAAGATGAGCCCAAAGATCTTCAAGTTGAGGCGGTTTCTTCGCTTGTTTGAGGCAAACATACTTTTGTCCGCGTTGGCACTGGCTTTGGGAAAACTAGGATATCCGAGATGTTTTTTGGGCTATTCCAAAAGAAGGTCATTGTCCTGGTATTAAACCCACTTGATTCTTTAGGTGATGACCAGGTAGAAATTTTCAGACGCTCTGTGTACATTTCCCATGCTGAAACAAAGTTGTATTATCAAATTAGGTCCGAGAGAAGAAGCTTTTAAAGATAACTGCTATAAATCTCAATAAGATGACTTTGAGCTACGACACTGTCCAAAAGATCAAGAAAGGGGATTTCAGCTTTGTTTATTTGGTAAGTCCCAATTGTGCATTTCCAAGATGCGGTGATTTGCTAACTCTTCATCATGGCTACAGAGCCCAGAGGTTTTTCTGAATAACTTGCTTTTCACTGAGCTATTTTTTAGCAACGAGTTTCAAGACATATTATTGTTGATCGTTGTGGACGAGGCCCACATGATTTACTTGTGGGGCCTTGTGGCATCCAAACAAAGCAAGTCACTAATCATATTTGCACGTCTTGAAGATTGCGCAGTTTTCCGGCCAACTTATGGTCTCATTGGCACCCGGCTCATGGCAACAAACAAGGTCCCGGTTTTACTACTCTTGGCAACCTGCCGCCCTATTGCCGTATCTGCAATAACAACAAGTTTGATGCTTCAGCCCAGCGATATCAACATGATTGATGGCGAACTCACACGCCCCAAAATTCGCTTCATTCGAATCAAGATGAATTCGACTCTGAGTTCCTGCGATGACCTGCTGAGGATATTTGCGCCTCATACTAGTACTTCACACGCCAAATCAGTCCCTATGATAATCTACTCAGGGACCCGGAATCGCACATTCCAGGTGATGAAGGTTGTTAACAAGGCTCGTAATACAAAGAAGCACGAGTATGACCCTGAGGATCCATTCATCCGGCGATATCACTCGGTTACCAGCGATGACGACAAGTTGCGTACTATGGAAGACTTTGGGGATGCGAAGGTCCCAGTAATTTCCGCGACAATGGCGTTGGGACTAGGGCAGAATCTCAAGCGCGTGCGGTGTGTTGTGCACATGGGGCGGGGAGACCCATCAGCCATTAGGGGGGTTCACGTTAGGCTGATTTTGAAATCAGTCAAAAAACCTTGTTAAAAATTGATGGCTGCTCATGCAGGTCTATGCAAGGATATTCTAGAAAATAAATAGAGTTCTCAGCAAGACCTCCCCTTTGAAGGCCTTGCTGAAGGGAATGCTTATGCAGTATTTTTTTTAAGTTTATGCAGGAAGCGTTCATGAGATTTGAAACCATCCGTGACGAGCAGCCAAAATCAGGCTAATGTGAACCCCCCTATTGTGCAAATGGTGGGGAGATGTGGTCAAGATGGGAGACGCGGCCTGGGGTTGTTATTCATGGAGCCGTCACGCAAGAATGGCAAGAATGACGTGGGCGATTTCGAAGATGGCTTGGTGCAGAATGATGACGACAGGATGGATGCACTAGCTGTCACAACAGCTTGTTTGAGGATAGTCCTCAATGTAGATAACAAGTGTGTATGTTCAGCTGCCTGTGACTTAGATGTACGTTGGTCTGATTACAATTATCATCAGACTTGGGTACATCCCTCTATCAGGCAATGATCCGACCATCCTGGCTGAGAGGATGCGAGAAGAAAGCGCAGGTTTTTGCAAATGTGATTGTTCAAACTGTTCACCTGAGGATGCCGAGGCTCTTATAAATATCATCCAGCAGATGACTGTCTCTAACTTCGATCAAATTCTTGACGACCCTACGTCTATCCAAAAGGATTCCTCAATAGTCACAATGTCTCGGCAGCGAAAGAAGGGGCCACCAAAGGGAACATGTAGATATCCACAGCACGTGGCCGAAGATCTTGAAGAACATTTGCTGCACAATTTTCAGAGTTTCTACATTGATTTCTTGGGGACTCCGAAGCCTGAATTCCCGCCGTCCACCTTCTTTGGGATTCAACATGCAAAATCAATTGTCGGTTCTATTGATCAGATTTGTGATGGTGATAATCCAAACAAAATTCTGCTCAAGAAAATCATAGGTGGTCGTTGTTTTGACGGGCAGATTGAGTCTCTGGCGTTGGCCATAACCAATTGGATGGAGGGTGAATTCTATCAACTTCACTTAGCTACGGTCGCCAAGGTGGATAGCTTCATAGAAGAAGAGGGAATTCGTGTCCACGCTGAAATGGCTGCTAAGCTTGCTCAACTTCAAATCAACGAATCAGCACGTTGGACGGCAGAGAAAGAGGCTAGGTTAGCAGCAAGGGACGCGGAAAAGGCACGCGTTGGGGCTGAAAGGGCTGCTGAGAGATTGCGCAAGGCAGAAGACCGGGCAGAAGAGATAGAAAGGCTCAAGGGGGAGAAAGCCGCGGATAAATTGCGCAGGGACGAAGAAAAACAGGCAGAAAAATCACGCGAGTTACAAGAACGGGCATACATCAAGGCAGCAAAAAAGGCTCGGGCGGATGAAGACAAGGCAGCAAAAAAGGCTCGCGCAGACGAAGAAAAGAAAACAAAGGCACCAGTCAAGCAGATTGAGGAAAGGCAGGCCGCGGGGGCACATCTTGTCCAAACTGAATCGGCTGTTCATGCGCTTGAAATTGCAGTTCAGAAAGAGTTATCTCAGGCGCGGGTAGCACAAGATCGAGCCCTTGTGCGCAAGAGAACGACCGAAGAGAATAGGTTGGATGACGAGGTAAAGGCGGCCGATCGAGGATTACGCCGAGCAGCTGCGGAGGCTTCCAGGGTGGCGACAGAGGCGAAGAAGCATGCAGAAAAAGAAGCGCGTCGAGTGGACATAGAGACCAAGAAAGTGGGCGCTCAAGCTAAACGAGTCCAACGGAATCGACAACATATGGTCAAGGTGCTATGTGACAGTCAGATTCAAACGCCTTGTGATGAGATGCGCGCTCAACTTGCCAGGGGCGGCTAAGAGAAGTGTCAGGCTCGGTGATGCCAAGAGCACAAGTGCTCTTCTAGCTACGCCGGCGACAGAGCACGGTACAGTAGCGCGCGCAGCAAAAAGCGCGGTAAAAAGTGTGAAATAGCTAAAGAAGCTATTTCTAATGAAACCAAGAAAGGGGTTAACGGAGGGGCCAGGGGCGCCTGGGGTGTTTTAGTGCCCTCCGCAGTTCTTACAGGGCCTGCGCATGGGATGCGCAGGGGTGTTTGTGACCTGTGACGTCTGGGGCCCTTAACAAAGGGGGTATTTGCGCGTTGAGACGCTCCCAGGAGATATAGGGGATAAAAATCCCAGTAGAAATGAAAAAAACACAGACTTACTTGTAAAAGGAAGTCTGTGGTAAAAAACACGATTGATCCGAAAAACCAAAGTCAAGGCGAGGTCAGGCTGGCAAACTGGTCGAAGAGACGAGTGGCGAGACTGGCGAGGCGTCGGACTGGTTATAAAGGTATCTGAGGGGCCTTCCTTCGCCCGAAGGCCCTCATTTAAATATCCGAGCTACAACCGGTAGGGTTGTAGCTTTTCTTGCACCGGCTTCCTCGGGTTCTCGGCCGGAGGAAGCGTGCTTCTGACAAGAGTGACGGGAGTGAAGGGGGATTCTATTGGTCCCTTCACTCCCGTTCGTTTTCTATTTGTCATAAGATCCATTTGCTATTCCTCGGCTCGAGGAATAGCGTGATCAGTTGTTTAATCGTCGGCCGGGGGAGGAGGAATGGTATAGTTCTGTTTCTCTCCTCCCTGGCCGAAGTCTTCTATTTCTCATGGGGACTACTCTCGGTTTAGTAGTCTCCTGAGATTATCTGACGGCCCGTTCTCTTGGCTTGAGAACGGGTTTGAACTAACGTTCTTTCTCTTGCCGATTCTTCGGCCGGAGCTTTGTTTTCCTTACTCGTCTAAGGAATCTTTATTTTTTATGTACGCGGCGCTCTGCGCCGCAGTTAGGTCTTTTTACCAGAAAGAACCATATTTTGTACGTGGCGCTCTGCGCCGCTATTATTACGTACAATTTTTGTTATGCTACAATAGTTAGCCGGGCTCTAACTTATTATAGTAGCCCGGCTGACAAGAAGAGTGTTATAATTGGTGTTAACTCACATGTTTACATTTCAACTGATTCTGAGCTTTCATCACTGAGGTATTCGTGCTTGAGCCCTGTTGTGATTACCTTTTCCTCCACTTCATGCTGAACATCATCTTCATCGTACATAGACATTATCCCCTGTGAGTATGGCTTGAATCGATCGAGTCCGCTCTGGAAGAATTCTTTTTGCATTTTGGCAATTCCGTTTAAGTAAAAGTCATCAATAGCCTCGTCAGTGGCTCCATCTGGGGGAGTTTGACCCAATCGCTCGCTCTCTGCCATGCAAACGAAATTGTTGATTGAGTCCAAAGTCAACATGTTCTTGTGTGACTGGGGGATTACTTCGGAGCCAGATTCAACTTTAAGGAGCTGTAAGAGATACTGGAGCTGTGCGGCAATGAAAATTTTAGTTAATTGATAAGCAAATGCGTACATCAGGCTGATTGAGCTTACTAAAGATATGTTACTAGAGAATACTTCTTTCAATCTTTCACTATTGGTCCCAATACCCGAATGGTTGAAGAAGCACTTCAGCCAATAATTTTGCACCTCAAGGTAGAAATCAGTGGCCACGAAGTGTCCCGGCTTCCCTTTTGGTGACAAAAGCAGGGTGTTCAACACTAATTGAGATAGAGATTCCGGAAGAATGTGATTTAACAGGACAATAAGTTTTGGAAGATGTTTAGAATAATGGGGCATTCCTCCAATGCCTTGGCTCATCACAGCCCATCTCTGCCACATGAACATCAGGCGGCCATAATCACCATCTTTCATAGCCTGATTGGCCTCCACAATGGTGGCAAAGTCTCGTATCCGTAGCAAGAAGTTCTTGTGAGCCGGGCAGCTTTTGGCTAGATGAGATTGATGGGCTTCACCAGAGCAGAATCGCTTGTATGTGACCTCAACCCAATCTTGAATAGTCTCGCTAGATAGCTTGAGTTGGTCAGCTTGTAATGGCACATGAGCTCGGTTGGCCACAAGTCTATGGACCCCACAAACAAACATTAATCAGCTCAAGTTTATCCCTACCTGGCATGGATAATTGGTCAGACACTCACAGTACGCAATACAAGAGCGTGGCCTCGTGTATTTTCTCTACATGTGAAAGCATCAGATTGAAGTCTTTCTTTGTGACCGGCTTCTCAGTCGGAATTCCAAGTGCATGAAGCGTCCTCCAGGCCCCGGTATCACGGGCATACTTTTCATTTCCCCAGTGCCCAAGAAATATTGCTTGAGAGAGGTTCCACAGGGTGTGCGCGGCGCCGGGAATAGGTAGAATGTTATCCAGGCTATTGTGATTTCCCACTGCAGGTGTCCTCTGCTTCCTGAGACTGTCAAAGATGTTACACGATCCTAGGTCGCCTTCAATAATCTGGATCCGAGAGTGGAATTCCTCTGGAGTTAATCCACTCTGCTGAATCACACCAGTAAATACTTCACCCACCCCAAGGGCAGAATTATCTGAAGCAAGCATGAGTTTTAGCATTGAGATATTTGGGTCCACGGGTGCAATGGGATTAACTTCGGGAGGATTTTTCTGTAGCTTGACTATTGTGTCAATTGGTGTGGCAATGTACCTAAGAATAACACGGGTAATCTGAGATTTGAGTGTCTTTTCAAAGTGGTTGGTGGAATCAGCGGTGGGTGTAAACATGTCTGGTTGTATCTAAAGTTTGGTGCCAGCATGTAATGCTTCATTCAGTGCTTTGATGGTGAGCTCCGCCGGGTCTAGGGTGGACAATAAGCTCGGAGGAATATCGTGTATATAGCCCCAAGTACCGTGAAACATCTTGCTAGTATGACCGATGGACTTCATATGGACTTTTTCTTGAAAGTCCAAGTTGTCGTAGCATAGGAATGGGGCTATTATTTGAGACTCATCCAGCGTGAATCTAGCTTTCAATTTCACTTCGGCCTCCTTACCCAAGCTCTTGAGGGCAGCATGGGCAGTCCTTCGTGACAAGCTTAATCCTATATAATTCAGGTAAGCGCTCACCCTCTCAGTAACTCCTGCGGCCAGAAAAACCAGCGCGTTGCTCAATTGAAACCCATTGTGTCGACGGTTTCCTCAAAAGGCAACCATTGCGCAGATGGTGTGAGAAATCTAGTTGTCAAAGGAAGCTCATGTTAACATTCAATATGCTTCAACTCATTGAAAATCACTAACGGTCTCAACACGGGTTTTTCTCCTGGCTCCTGGGTCACGGTTTTTTTTCAGGAATGTCCCATCAAAATCAGGTATATCATCTGATGGATCCGTTAAGTCTTCTTCATCAGAGGCCTCCTCGACTGGATCGGCCTTTGGATCCACCGGCGACTTTTGAACCGGGTAGGGTTTATTGCCCTGGATCTTAGCACATAGGAGCTGGTATAGAAAGGGCATCCGTTCTGTGATTTCCTTGTTGCGAGCTGAATTTTCCTCCTTGGAGAAAAATTGTTCAGACAAGGTTGAAGAGTTGTGATAGGATCCATTTGGTGCGATACCACTGCAAAGAGTTTGGGACCTCACAATCTCAATAGCCTGCATAAATGTAAAGGTTTTTTAACAAACAAGTATGATCAGTGGACAATGTATTAGGGAATATTGCGCACTTGAGACAATATAAACTGATCCCAGAATGCACGGCCCTCCATGTGAGCAGAAAAGTGTTGCTTGAGTTTTAAGAGCAAATCTTCCGTGGTGTCCCAGCCAACGTCGGCTCCCCACAAGCGTCGTCTGAATATTACATAGTCGCTGTCGTGCGTGAGGAATGCAGCTAGAAATTGCTTTGGTGTTAAGTTAAGGCTTTCCATCAGAGCACAGATTTGTTTGAGTTTATCGTCCATATAAACCCGAGGAGCCCAATGGGGCACTTCATGAGCACCGGTGGGTTGTTCATCCATGATTTGGCAAACTAAAACGGTTGGTTGGAACTTGGAAGGCAGTCAGTTCAGGGATTGTCTCGGCAAACAGCGGAATAGCTCTAATCGGCAAGCTGCACAATTGCATGGGCACTCCTGAATGGCCTTGCTTCAAGCCTGTACTTTGCGAGTGATACCAAACTGTTATCAAGCATAACCGGTTATAAGATACCATGGGATACAGTACATGAGACTCCATACTATGGAGTACTTGTGTATACATAGACGGATGCGTCGAAAGATTTGGAATATGGTTTTACACAAGACAACAGACTTGGAAATTACACTTCCTATTGCAGTTCAATGATTTGGATGGAGGATGAGAAAAAATAGTACAAAGATAGGGGCAGCTTCGGCAATCTCAGAAATGAAAACTAGATAAAAAAAGGCTCAGAAACAGAGACGGCAGATTGATTTTAAAAAAGTCTCTGCCAAAAGTGCTAATTCTCTACTGCCGCGGGGTCGACATAGCGCATAAGTCCCTCCTTTGGAGGTCGCTTTGCTCCCCCGAGGAGGAGGGAATTAGCTAAGTTAGCACCAAAGGGAGGGGAAAATTGAATAGAGTACTGCTTGCAAACACAATTCCAGTGATCATGAAAAATCAGCAGTTGGGCACCAAACTGCACCAAAATTTGCAGCCCAATTTTGTCAAGTGAAAATAGTCGTCTCACAGCTTTTCCAACTCATGTGATCAATGATGTTCTTGCAAGTGACAAGAAGAATCCACTTTAGGATTCAGGTATGGAACAAGCTCCACATTTGTGCCTAACTTAACCGAGTCCCTCTCTATGTGGAGGGGGGACGCCGTCCTGCACGGACCCTCCTTGGCTTCCCCGAGGAGGGAGTGGTAAGTTAGCATTTGTGCGCATATAACTAAATTATTAGCACTCTTCACGTAAGCTAAAAATCAGCAAGATTGAAATAAAGTTTATCCCATTGTGCCAGCCAATTTGGCTGGGAAAGTATGCTGATGTATATCTCTCACATGGTCATAGATTTCTTACGTGAACAGTGCTATTGGAAGGGGGGCGCTGTCCTGCAGGGATGTGGTTATGGAGACATACATTCAATTTTAAATCTTCCGGGATGTTGGGCCAGGGCTGAACATACCATCTCAAAATGAGGATGATTGAAAAGAGATAGGGGAATTATATACAAACCATCAGTTGGTGAAATGGGTTTCCAGTCTTCAGAGCTTCTGGTTGATAAAAGTCCAAGATCTTGTGAACAGACAGGATGGGTATGACTTTAAGTCCAGCAAAGTGTATCAGGTGCGCTCACTTAAGGTCAAAACCATCACATGCAGCTTTTCCTTGTCCTGACAAAATCAGTCATCAAAACCATCACATGCAGCTTTTCCTCTAGCTTAACAAAGCCACTCAAACAGAGGTCCAGGGGACCCGCGCGGAGCGCTCTCTGTAGGAGAGGCTTACTCGCTATCCCTCAATTTTGGCAGGAGCAGAAGGGATATTCAGTGCAAAAAATAAAAATACAGCCCTATAAATTGTGATAAAAAAATAAAAGAAAACTGATTAGACAGTCTTGTAGCCTTGATAAATGCGCAAATTTTGACCCCTGTTCCAGCCTCTCAATCCAAAGACTGCACTCCCTAGTGGCAAAAGTGTTCAGGAATCTGGTCAAGGCAGCAAAACAAAATTCCAAACCATGTCTTAAGTTTGGAAGATCCATGTGTGGATCCACATTTGGCCAGAGGGAAGCACAGTGGTGATCTTAGCTTTGTACATACAATGTGTCAATTTACATACAACCTAGAAAGCATGCAGATTTTTTGGTCCACAAGATCTACAAGCAATACAGCCTTGTGAATCCTTGTGCAGATCCATTTCTTGAGAAGTCACTTTTCAAAAATTTATTAAAAATACATTGATGGTGATACAAAAATTTTGTAGAGAAGATGTCAAAGGGTCAGAAAGCTGTGGCTCAGACCTTTGGAGGTGCTGGGGGCAGAGCTATTAAAAAGTTAAAAAACCTTACAGCCATTTGGTACTTTCTGCTCCCCTATGAAATTGGGGATAATATGCAAGTCCCTCCCTGCGGGAGGGGCCGCTTTGCGGCCAGCCACAGCAAGCCTCCCACCATGGGGACTTGTGTCAAGTTAGGCTTTTCCTTGTCCTGAAAAAGCCACAAGGTTCTGATGGGCAGCTCCCCTTTAGAAGCAATTTACCATGCATAAATATTAAAACCTTACAAAAAGGTAAAGGTGCATGAGCAGACAAAATCAGAAGTTGACTTTTGCTAATGTGAACCCCCCTATTTAACTTTTCATATTTCCCCAGCCATGACACCCAACACCCTGAGCTAGGTGAGATTACTTTCCAATTCATAGACATATAAGAGACAGTGGAGTACTTCCTGCCAATCTGGAAACCCAGATTTTCCCAGATTTTTCAGGGAAATCTAGGCAGGTCTAGGATTTGGGATGATTGAGCCCAGATTTCCCCACAAAATCTAGAAAAATCTGAGTTCCCAGATTGACAGGAAGTCCTCAAATCCTAGATCTGCCTAGATTTCCCTGCAAAATCTGGGAAAATCTGGGTTTCCAGATTGACGGGAAGTCCTCCAGTGGAGGACTTCCTGTTGATCTGGATCCAGATCTGAGCCAGCAGATTTCAGATTTTGCAGTGAAATCTTGGTCACAGAAGCTCCCCAAAGCAATCCAGAGTTCCAAATTCCAGATTCCCCTGGGAAATCTGAAATTCCAAATCTATTCAAAACTCACGGGAAGTCCTCCAGTATTTGATTTTGTAATAAATGTTACAAACATCCTTTTCCATGGATTGAAAATGAAGATGCATGATGTCTCTTTGAACTAGCGCTGGAACTCGTACCCGGACCCAGCGGGTATAACCGGTCCCAAACCGGCGGGTACGGGCTATGGGATGGCTCCTGATGCTTGATTATGGGGTCGAGTACAGCGGGTACGAGCCACGGGTGACCTCACATTGTTAGAATTTGGATTCAGGAACCAAAAACTCAAAGCAGATGCACAAAGAAGAGCTGAAAAGCTCGAGAAAGAGGGCAGTGAGGATGTGGAGCTCACCGGATGCGGCTCAAGGTACGGCGCGGATTGAAGAGGAGAAGAACCGATGTTGTTATTGCTCTGTGCTAGGCTAGGCTAAAATAGACTAGATACACAGGGCTGAAATGTGGTTGAGACACAATGAATATGAGAAGAAAATGAATAGAAAGGAATGGAACCTGATGGAATCTCAGGAGGAGAGAAAGGTGACATACAAGCTATCACAAACAGAGCGCGCACACGAGTGAGACATATGGAAAACTAGCAGGCAAATACAGGCAGGATCAATGTGACTTGGCTGAGAAGACAGGATAGTATGACCAGAGAAACTACAAGTGAAGAGCGGACATAAGAAGTGATAGAGAGACAATCACGGAAAATGAAAACCCAACACACATGTACCCGCGGATACCCGAATGTTTTGGGTGAGAAGGTCTGGAAGTTGGCACAAGTGGACAAGCAATGTTTTTATTTACGTTCATATAGAAGTTGAGTAGCAATGTAATAAAAACAGAAGAGTAGTAATGTAATAAAAACAGAAGAGTAGCAATGGAGTCTCAATCATTTTCAGAGTCCTCATTATTGGAGAAATCAAGTTTGGCTTTTTTGAGTGTAACTGAATTAGTGTCCATCATCTCATCAAATTTTTGGTACCACTCCTTTACACAAAGGAGGTGTTTGATAGAAGAAGTTCCAAGGCTGTGACGCTGTGAGCCTATTATGGGTTTTGAATGGGAAAATATGCACTTGGATGGTGCACTTGTGGCTGGGATTCCGAGGTAACACTTTGCCATGGCTGCTAGAGATGGATACAAGTTCTTGTGACGTGACCAATAGTAGAGCATATCGGTGTTTTGTTTCTTGTTTGGCTCTAATAGATATTGCTGAATCTCCCCCATCAAGTTGTCTACAACAGGGCCTTGACCAAAGATGCCGGCCTTGATTATAGAAATCTTCTTGACAGCCTTTGTTTTCTTTTCTGAGGCTTTACCTTGTCTCATCTTTCTGGGACTTCAATCAAAAGAATGGGCCTCATATTTGAAGTTTTTCAATATATTGGATGGTTTTATGGTTGAGATACAATGTTCAACCAAGAACGAATGGGTTTTTTCAAAGTAACTCAGCTTGATTCGCGGGTCAAGAATCATGGCACAGACTGGAGCAGTCTTTTCTAAAGCAAGCGTAAGGTATTTCTTGAGTTTTTCAATCATTTCAGTGGCTGCCGGGATGAGCTCAAAAGCATCGTACGTTCCTCGAATTCCGTAGATCGTTCTGATGAGAGAGATATAGATTGGAAGTGCCATGCTGATAGTGGGATATTTAGATTGACAGAGGATTTTGGTGACTTCGTAAAGTGGTTCCAAGAAGGTGGTGATTTGAGCCACCTTAGCCCACTTGGCATCCAGAAGGGAAAATTTGGATGCATCAACTTGGGAGATATTAGAACTACAAAATGTTGTACAGACTAGTTTGAGATCAAGTGCCCGCTTCAGCATCAAGTAGGTCAAGTTCCATCGAGTGTGACCATTGAGGATCAAGTTTTTCCGTTTTCCATTTCTGTTGAAGGCAACTTCATTTGCTCCTTGGCTATTAACAAAATCCATAGCCTTAAAGAAGGCTTCTCGGCGTTGAGGGGAGCCACAAACAAAGGTTGCTAGCCCGTGGATGCGACTAACAACTGTCTGAAGATTGATAAGTGTGCCGCTTTTTTCATTGTGTTGATCAGTCTGATCCATGTGATCCAACAATACCTCTTTCTCAACAGTATCTTCAGCAGAAAGATTGACACCAAAGGCTTTGAGGCCATCGTGGGCAGAAAGGTTGATCACATGGGCCATACAGCCCAAGAGTTGTGTATCAGCATCAAAAATTGAAGTGCCTAATCAATGCTCGACCTGCCGATCCAGTGTTGAGTTATTTGAAGCATTGTCTGCCGTGACACTGACAATGAAATCAGATATTTCCATATCACTTATTAGATCCACAAAGAGGTTTCCGAAGTTTACACCAGTGTGTTGTTGACCTGTGGATTTAATTTTAGAAACTGATCAGAATAGTCACAAATATTAGAATCAATGGTAAAAAATTGGTTTACCTTGGACCGTTGGCATCCCAATAACAACATCCAACACCTTCCAATCCAATGTAATTCCGTGTGCCGTGACCGCCATGAAGGCCTTCTGGTTGGGTGAGGTCCACACATCAAGAGTGAATGATAGATGTTTCATATCCTTGAGGATTCCCTCAATGTGATTGTGGTGGGCAATATACAGTTTTTCAATCTTGTCTGCCATGGTCTTTTGGCCGTACTCCATGTTGACAGTGCTGGGATTGAGCAATTCCAATAAGTGAACAAAGGATTAGTGTTGCATAATCGAGTATGGTAAGTTGGCCTCAGCAATGAAATAACCAATGCCCTGCTTGAGCAAACTAGCCGTCAGAACAGGCTTTGTTCAAAAAACAAAGTCAGCTAAGATAAAATTACAAGAAAGAAAAAGAATAATGGATAACTGACCCGTTGTTCAACCCTCTGCTGCTTTAAAAGATTGGGGAGGAGCAACTGATTTTTCTTCTCTTTTCCCGGCGGCAGGATGTGATGCATACGCTTCAAGTGCTCAATCATTGATTTCGTACTTTCGGTCGCGTCTCAAGTTAATTGTTGCTTGCAGGGTTCACCTTTTTTCTTCTTTTCAGGAACCTGGCATTCAACCTTGCCTTTGGCATTTAAGAGCTTGAAGTGGGCCCAAACCCAACTTCTCTGAACTGGCGCCTGGTTTGGAGTTGGTGATGATGAAGAGGGGGTGGTGGTAGTAACACTACCAGGGGTTTGGATTGCATCATCAGAGCCAATAACTTCAATATCACTCATGATGATAAATATTACTAAGCGGAGAAAACAGACACAAGAGCGGGGCCTGGGATGGGGTAAAATGCTTGGGTACCCTGCGAGTTCCAGCGCTACTTTGAACCAAAATTAGTCTGTTGAATCACATTTTATGAGTCTTATTCTAGAATAATAAAACAACCATGATCCAATGAGAACTGGTCAAAAACTTGTCTGCAATATTTTCTGGCAGCTAGAAAGTTCAACTTGAGGTAAGAATTAGGCACACCCTCTGCTCTATATGACTCTAAGACTAGATCCAAATAGATGTTCTCATTTTTCAAGGTAGTGATTGACTTCCTGTCAGATCTGCATCCCTCCCAGATTTCCATTTCCATTTATACACCCAGGGTTTTCAAAGTTGATTTATGTGTGCATAAATCATAAAATCTTTTTTGTAGGAGTATGATTACATTATTCCCCTGAAGAAGGTTTATCAATTTATGACTCATGCATGCATGAAACAACTCACACCACAACCCTAAATCTTCCCCCCATCAATCAACCAAACTGCCTTTTTTATTTTTATTTTTGAAACATGGCAAGGCAAACTAGCAGCTTGAGCCTGGGGGTCCAAGCACAGACAGTTTCTTGTTTTTCCTTTTCCTCTTTTCTTTTATGTTTGGCCAGATCTATTAAAATTCTGAGTTGACAGAGAAAATTGACAGAAAGATAGCCAAGATGCCACAGCATCTATCAATGATTGGGACCTCACATGTAGCTTGCAAACCAAGCAAGCTACAGCCAGTCTAAGCTGAACCATAGATTCCTGCATTTCTCTACACACCACAACCCCCACATTAGTCCTAAGTCCCTCCCTGCAGTCAGTGGCACTTCATTCACCATTTACCCCTGCATAGGGGGAACTTTGTTAATTTAGCAAGGGCAGCGCTGCTTGCCAAGCACTCTAACCACTGCGGCAATCAGCTTGGAGGATGGAGGGGCACAAGATATACATATTTCACAAATCTTCAGCCAATTGTCTGAATTTTTGAGGTTCCGCAGGAAGTTGGGGTGATTGGTTGGACCATTGGTACCCAATCATGCAGATTGTGGATTGGCTGGATAAATCAATCCAAATCATGTAATTGGCTGGACCATGTAATGTTGGATCAAACAACACCAATCACAGTAAGTGACCAAGTGGTGTAGAGCTCTCTAAATGCAAATGGTAATTCCTCCACTTAGAATCAAAGATTGTTAAAATTCTGACTTTCTAATGTGGACAAGAATCTATATTGTAATGTATGATATGGAAGTGAGAAGAGTTTCATATGGCAACTAGAAAAGATGAATTTCTTGTTGGATGCTACACAAAGGAAAGTAGGAGAACCAATGATGTGTGATTGCTTGCAACTACTGTGGTGTGCCAAATCTGTTTCAAGTATCAATTTACATAAAGTGATGGTTGAATACATGAGAAGGAGGTATATTCTTAGATTTATTATTGCATAATTAGATTCTAAAGTTTATTTAGCCTCTAGTCACTCACTTGAATCACTAGGATAGCTCCACTCAGTCAAAAGTTATTTTGGTTAAATGGGTTTCATCCAACATAAGTACATAGTATAGTAGTACATTGGTAGTACATAATATGTTATTAGAGCCAACCACAACTGGGTCATATTTTTTGTGCACATTCAATTAGATTTAGGGCTAGAACCACAAGTTGGCCATATTTGTATGCATATTCAATTAGACTTAGGGCTAGAACCACAAGTTGGCCGCCTTGTAAATAGACTATATAAGGAGCCCTCCCCCCTCATCTGAATTCAGCATGTGAATAGCAGCCACCCTAACTTAACACAAGTTCCACCTGGTGGGAGGCTTGCTGTGCTGGCCGCAAAGCGGCCCCTCCCACAGGGAGGGACTTGCGGATTATCTCAGATTTCAAGCAGGAGCAGAAAGTACAATTTGGCTGTAAGGTTTTTTAGCTTTTTAATAGCTCTGTCCCCAGCCCCTCTGTAGTTCTGAGCCACAGCTTTCAGAACCTTTAGCATCGCCTCTACAATCCTGTCAAGTCAGAATTTTTCTGTTGCCATCAATGTATTTTTAATAATTTTTCAAACAATGGCCTTTCAAAACCTGGACCTGCACAAGGATTCACAAGCCTGCATTGCTTGTAGATCCTGCGGATCCATCAATTTGCAGGCTTTCCAGGTTGTAGATCTTTGATATTTAGTATCCTGAGATCACCCTGCTCCGCTCTGGCCAGCTCTGGCCGGACATCTTCAAAGCACCAGTTTTAATTGTTTCTGGGGTCCAAAAGCTTCTGGTTAGGTCTGAGTCAGGGAAAGAAGCATTCCATCAACCCAGATCAACCCCTCTCTTGTCACAACTCTGTTTTAATTTGTGTACACCTTGTGGGTGGAACAAACAAACTTGGCAATGGCCAGAAAGTCTGTGTCAGCAAATGCACATCCACAGATGGATCTTCAGAACCCAATACATGGTTTTGAATTTTGTTTTGCTACCTCAAACTAGAGTCCAGGATACTTTTGCCACTAGGGATTTGGGTTTTTTGTTTGAGAGGTTGGCATAGATGTCAAAATGTGCGCAAACAGAAAGGCTAAAAGACTGTCTATTCAGTTTTTTTATATTTTTTTATTACACTTGATAGGATTGTTTTTGTTTTTTTTGCACTAAATATCAATTCTGCTCCTGCAAAAATTGAGGGGATAGCCAGTAAGCCTCTCCTATGGAGAGCCATCCGGGCGGGGTCCCCTGGACCCTCCGTTTGAGAGGCTTAGTTAAGCTAGGCAGCCACCAACCAACCAGTCATTCATTCATTTAGGCCCCGTTTGGACGCCCCAATTTTGGTTATAAATTGCGCGACTTATAACCGGGGGGGGCTCGAGGTATAACACCTCATTTATATGTGTTTTGCCCGGCCAGTCATATCATAAAATTCATTACTTGGTATGACGGGAAATTTATTCCCCCAGCCATTTCGGAAATAGAGGTCCTGACCTCTATTTCCGGGTGATAAATGGCTATATGTACTGTCATCTAGAGGAGTACTACACAACCTCTCAATGACCGGTCAAACGGTCATCAAAGAGGGCACAACAACCTCTGGATTGCCAATTGGAGAGGCCATCCAGAGGACACAACATTCCTCTCAATGACTGCTTGACCGGTCATTGAGAGGGACTCACCCTCTCAATGACTGCTTGACCAGTCATTGAGAGGGATTCTACACCCTCTTGATGACCCAACCAGTCATTGGGAGGGACTCTACACCCTCTCGATGACCCGACCAGTCATCAAGAGGGACTCTCCACCCTCTTGATAATGACCGGTTGACGGGTCATCGAAGAGGACTTCACCTCTCAATGACCCGAACAGTCATCAAGAGGGACTCTACACCCTCTCAATGACCGGTCAACCACTCATCGAGAGGGTGTAGAATCCTTCTTGATGACTGCTTGACCGGTCATTGAGAGGGTGTAGAGTCCCTCTCAATGACTGCTTGACCGGTCATCAAGAGGGACTCTACACCCTCTCGATATCCGGTCAACCAGTCATTGAGAGGGTGAGTTCTCACCAGGGGGGAATGTGTGGCACTCTCCAGAGAGTGCCAGACCGTAACTTTATCATTCAAATGGTCTGATGTCAGCCTGATCTCAGTCCTGGGTTCAGCAGCAAGGAATTACTACCCTCATTCCCAACTCATTACCAACTGCAGGAAGCAGGTGATGATGAATTAATCAGTCTGCAAGTCTGAACTCATGTTTGAATCCTACTGAGACAATGTTTACCGTCTCCATCTGCATTTTACTTGTGATGTCTCTTGCCCTTCACCTGTTAATCCAGCGCATAAATTCATGGTTTGCTGTCACACATGTCTGCACGTGGAAGCTATTTAGCCAGGATGATTAAAAAACAGCAACTGAGCTGGATTGCTGCTGAGTAGACAATTGTGATTGAGATACTGGGGATGGTGACCTTCGACGTTCTTTGGGAGTGTTTTTGGCAGCTTTATCTACCTCCTGGATCCTAGTTTCCTCTGTGTGCGCAGCATCAGCAACATCTGGAGTAGGAAGTGGACCAGAAGTCAGCCCCTGTTGACAACTGCCAAGAAAAATTACAAGGCCAGATCTTTGAAGTCATTCGAATTAGTTACCCATACCTGTTGGGTTGTGGGTTGTGCATTCCCACCCAAATCGACGAACTGATGTTTTTTGCCCTAGAGATTGCTGACATAGTGCGTGAGTGAGTCTCATCACTGCTGCATGAACCAGCAGGTCAAACACTGCTCTTTTTGTTGCATGTGGGCCACTGATCTTTTTGCTCTACCGGGTATTTCATCCATAAAGGCCATTGACGCACTGACTGGTGAGTTAATTGGGTCGTGTGGTGTAGTGACAACTGATGCCCAAGCAGAAGGTTTCTCTTGCTTGGTTTGAATGTCCCCGATCCTGCATATTGCAACCCAAGTGTGCTGGCCCTACCAATGAAATTGAGCTGGGTGTGTAGATGCAAAGCTATAGTGTTAGATCAGCCAGCGGAGCCAGGCTTGTGAAGTGAGGGCAGCCAAGCCTTTTCAATGCTGTAAGCCAGTTGGGGAGAGTAGACTTCATCTTGACCATATGTGGCAGTTTCAGGGCAGGTCAAACCCTCTGGTGTCCTCGAAATTTTGTTACTCTTGGGGGAAGCGCCACAGACGTGAGCTCGCAAGTCAAGATTAGCAAATTTTATCGGTACCAAACAACGCGCATCGACATATATGCATGTTTGGCCCGAGAAAGGTTTGTGAGTACACAACCAAAGAACATGCGAGGTACAAAGGCTCGTAGCCGTGTAAGCGACCTGGTTGGAGACAAATTCCACCCACGCAAGAGTCTCTCCACAACAGCAAGAACGACGACACCCGGTGCTTTCTAACCCACTCGTCCAACCACAGCTGACACACCCAATCCAAACGTGTGCGCTGATGAGCTCCTACTGTCTCGGCCAGTTCATTGCGCCGATTTTCTCCTCGCGGTTGCCAGCTGCCAACGAGGTACCGCAGGTGGGCTTCCTACAGCGCGGTCGCACCCAATTCCATGTGTATGGCAGCCAACGGATCATGATAGGAGATCTCAGCCCCAGAGCTAGTGAGCAGCTTGGTCCGCTCCTTGGCCCAATATCATCCTGTTCGGCTCCAGTCACGTGTAAGAACTTTTCAGCCGACGATCAGAGTCTCATGAAGATACGCGCATTCGTCGTGATCCGACGAGGGGTCCAACCCGAGCTATGGGGCTGCGTGTTCAGCCGTTTCGAACACATTCAGCATATTCAAACAGCTTTTGCGGCTGCACACTTGGAGTTGACCCCACTGTGGAACTACAACCCAAGCTTATACTTCAACATCCCACACTTTGTTTCCGACACAGCTGAAGCCGGGATGACAGCTAACAATGCGGGGGTGGCGACAGCTCTTCGGCAATGCCGTACCGAGCTCAAAGCCCATCAACTGACTGCCCTGGTGTTCCTCCAAAAGAATGAATCATCCATTGATCAGAGTTTAGGACTGTGGCATCATCCCGCAAATGCGTGGCTTCGCCGCTTTACTGCTCAAGCCGGGATCAACACACCGGACCATCCAACCAAAACCCAGTCCCGCGGCTCTATCCTTGCAGACGACATGGGGTTGGGGAAGACATTGACATCCCTCACGTTCATCTTGGCTTCTGCGGATTCTTCTGTGCAGTTTCAATGGGAGGATTGGATCACACGCTCTGCAGCTACATTAGTCATTTGCCCCCTGGCAACACTATCTAACTGGGAGCGTGAGATCAAGATCCACTTTCGGAATGACGCAATCACTTACCATGTTTTTCATGGGCCAAGTCGGAAACAGCTTAGTAGGCAAGACCTGCAATCGGCGTTGGTGGTGCTTACGACTTACGAGATGATTGGGGAGAGTGGGAATAGGCTACATCCAAACCAGCTCACCATTGAATCACTGAATCTGTGCTGGTACAGGATTGTGGTGGACGAAGCTCAGTGAGTTTTGTGGTTGAGATAACATCCTAAGCTAAGAAAGGACACTCATTTTTTTTGATTCAAGCCTGATGAGGAATCCAGCTTCAAACCGGACCCTAAATATTCAGCAACTCAAGTCGCGCTTCGTACTATGTCTAACGGGAACACCGGTGCAGAATCGCCTAACTGATCTTCAAAGTTTGATCACAACGTTGGAGATTGCGCCTTGGGACAACGAGCTCATCTGGAAGAAATGTCTCATTCCACGAATGAAGGTTGGGGCCCCGGAGGCTATCCAGAGTCTGAACCAGCTGATGATTTCAGTCTGCCTTAGAAGAACAAAAGATGTTCTCTTGAACCTACCAGAGAAGGTCGAACATGCCGTGGTAGTCCGATGTAGCCCGCAATGGGAAGAACTATCCAGGGAGTTGCACGCAAGATTCATTGGGGCGTTTGGGAGACTTCGTGCAGCGGGGGAACCGTGGGACCCTGCTGAGTTTTTCCACCAATTGACCAGGCTTCGCCAATTCTGCAACCATCTGATCTTTGCACACTCAGAGATGCTGCTCAAAACAACTTGGCGATGGGAGGATTCTGGCAAGATCGTGCACTTGATCAGCAGTCTGCAAGCTTTCTTAAGTGGAGTCCGAGGGATCAATCGACCCAAGGCAGTGGTATTTTCAAGTTACGTAGGATTCTTAGATATGTGAGTTTGAAGTTTTGGTTCCAACTCTGCTGGTGGCGCGTGCTGATTGGTGGTAATTGAAGCATTTGGCAGGCTTTGGGGGAGAATCATATTGCATCAACTTCACTCACGGGAGACTTGACTGTGCGGCAGCGTGATGACAACCTCGCCCAATTCCGAGATGATAGTAGCTGCCAAGTTCTCTTGGCATCACTACAGGCAGCCGGAGTAGGAATTGATCTGCGATGTGCGCAGAATGTATATCTTATGGCAAGTTCTCACTGAATTTGGGCGGAAGGCTAAGCTAGCTCATGTGACTCCTGAAACTCTAGGAACCCAGTTGGAACCCAGCAAATGAAAATCAAGCCATTGATTGCCTTTACCGTTTGGGTCAAACCAAGACAGTTTCGGTCTATCGGTACTATATACAAGGGAGCCTTGAGATGAACATATATCAAGTACAGAGAAGGAAGGGAGAATTGGCATTGTGAGCAAGTTGCTGAGGTTTTGTGATGTTACTCTCCCAGTACTCTGACGTTGTTGGCCCCATAGGCTTAGTGTACCAAATGTAGGGAACGAGGAATATGAATGTGCTCAGCTGCTGATGACAAGCTTGCTAGGTTGAAATGATAGTACTTACGGAAATGTAACCATTCAAGCGATTGTGACCAGATTTGGCCATTCTACAGGATCGGGTGTATTGAGAAGTTCCTTTTGTGAGTTGGAAAGCGTCTTCAGGTATTCTGGAGAGTAGCAGTTGATGGGTAAGTTGCGAGGCACTTCTTTGAAACTGGGCAATGGGGCTGAGTCGGAAGGCTTTCTGCGGGACTCAAGAAGGAGCTCGAGGGAATATAGCCGCCCATTGGTATTGGCCTTTTTCTGTGCGTAGATTCTGTCTAACTGTGCGGCAAGCAAGGTGAATGAATCTGATCGCCACGACAACGGCAATTTGACAAGAGATTTCAAAGGTGTGGACTCGGTCTCAGAGGTTGCTTTGATGTTGTCAAAGACTGATTGGAGTGTAGGACGGACAGGAAGAGAGGAGAGGGTCTCTTGACGATGTTGCCCAATCTGAAAATGAGTATGTCCCTGTGAGATTAGCACGTGGAGGATATGGAGCTCAACAGGAGAACAATATCTACCTGCATGCGGATTTTGGATTTGCTTTCGGATTGCTTTTTCTTCAATTGCTTTGCCGGGCAGAATTGGCCTAATCTGAGGCCCTCTTGCCTGCCGACAAACCATTGATGGAGAAGGCCATGCTGGACAGCGGGGTTACTAGCTTCAACAGGATCCATGAAGAACATTTTAAACGCGCCTGATTGATAGGCATTCCGCCAATGCTTCAGAATAAATCTGGAAAGCAGCTGGTTCCAAGGGGCGTCCCACGCATGATCCCAGCAGAAGGTATGACCTGGGAAGTGTGATTTTGAAAGGTCATGAAGGAAGATATTTCTGAAGATCGGGTGGACAGTTTGAGATTTGCCGAGCAGGCCTTCCGCAGGAATAGGATCTATCGGGTGAATCAGGATTGAATCAGGAAGGTTGGAGCCTATGTGAAAGTTGTGAGCGGAGGGACGGATTCGCCAGAGATCAGAAACGGGTTTCGTAGCCGAAGTGTTCAAGTCAAGCAGAGTTCTGATGAAGGCAGCCATGCTCCGTGAGCATGGTGACTGGGAATTTGGTATGAAAGTTGAGCAGATAGCGTTGATTTTGGCAACACCTCGGGGGGGTTGACCTTTGAGAAGATTGGCATTCGTGGATGACATGGGGCGTGGGCGATGAGGTGGAATGAATGAGAGGATTGAGGTGGGTGGGGGCCAGAGGTGATGACCTTGAGTGTTGGTGGGATAGGTGGTGATGGGTTGACAAGACAAAGGACAGTCTTTGCACCTTGCAAGCGGGGACGCGATGGGGTCCAAACACTCATATAAGACAAGGGGAGTGATAGGACGTGGTTTATTTGGGTTCTGCATGCCGGGAAGGAAGGGGAAGAGGGCATTTGAGAAATGTCCACCATGATGTTCGGCCGAACATCACGGTGGACATTCCCTGTTGGCTGGACAGTGAGTGTCGGGTAAGCAAGATGGCGGTGTGAGCTCAGGCTCTGGCGAAGGACCGGTTTATTAGTGGTCTGGCGAAGCAAATGTCCACCGTGATGTTCGGCCGAACATCAGGGTGGACATAGGCTTGCAGCGTGCAAGCAGAGAAGCGTAATATCCCAGCGGTGCTGTGGGATTTCACTACACACAGCAGTGTTACTTCTTCAGTAACTTGGTCACCTCGCTCCTTGTCAGCACACACTCATCCATTGTAGATTGTGGTTGATGCGATGGGCTCTGTCTTTTAGAGGTCTTATTTGGCAGTACATGGCTGGGACCAGCCCAGACCAGCTGACTTAATCTGCCTGAAGCAACTTTTTGTTCTGCTGATGGGCCCAGGAGTAAGGCGCGACCAATCTCAACACTTGAGATACCGCCTCTCAGCATTTCGAATGACTCGGGTGGGGGTGTTCGTGGGGCGGGAGAATGCTGAATGTGATTATGACCTCCTGGTGGCTGATTTTTAGTGTAGAAGGGCAATCTGCCACCATTTCTATTCACGTGTGACATTTGCTGTTGCCTGCCGGCGGCGGGAAGGTATATCTCATATTCTGTGGCAGAGGGCCGGTCAAAGGGGACAGGCAGCTTTACAATGGAGCAGTAGCAAGAAGGAGGGAGATCTTGAGGTGGTGTGTTCACTATCCATGACAGAGGCCATTGCTGCATTGGCGGCCCTACCCAAATGCAATCATTCCGGTCAATGCCAGATGGCAAAGTACATTGTTAGAGCCACAAGCTATGATTTACCTTAGCGGCTGAGGAAGGTCCCGGAGGTCGAGGTCCCTTGGGCACCAGCGTCATTGTGATGTCCAGCAAAGTTGGCGCAGACGGGACCTGCAAGCAAGGAGGGACCGGGAGAATGAGTCCGCTGATGCGTGTTAGGGTCTATTAGACACAACTAACCCTTTCCGTGGCGATTTCTGATGGCATTCCATGTGGCGGTCACATCAGGCACTGCCCATTGAGGGATCCTCATGTCTGCGGCATCCGCGAACAATTTGGCTTGAAACTGGTATGCCAACTTGACATTGATCCCATCGTCCGTGATTTCACCTGCCCCTGCAACGACCCGCTCCATCTCTGCGTCCACAAAAATCTGCTTGGCTTGGAGCCACTGGAGCTGCATCGGAGAGAAATTGAAGGTGCTCTTCATGATTCGATTTGGGATGATAGAATGTTGTTGACCGGGCGACTTATCGAATTGATGGAGGGAAACTTTCGGAGTTAGGTGGATTCGCTTTATCCCACAGGGTCCTACCCTCTGTTTTCTCTGTCGCTTTCACTCAGTCGGGGAGGTTCCACGGTGAGTGGGAGTTAAAATGGGCCTCCGTGGGGGCGTTAAAGCGCTACAATATGTAAATTGGTCACCTGGCAATGTCAATCCCGCTTCTTCTTGAGGAAATGTCTTGAATGGCCATTACCGACATGTCCCAGCAGCGATCTGCATAGCCTCCGGACTTGCTGGATGAAAGTGTGATTTGGCATCGGCATTTCCGACCGAGGCAGTGGCGAGTTGCTTGACTGTAGGAACTATTCAGCTCATTGGGCGCCCTTAGAACCACCTCATCTATTTCTGCACCTGGCACGGCTTGATTTGCAGTGGTAATCATCAGTTGTCCAAGGCCTCAGCTGCATCTCATCTCCAAACCATCCAACTTGACACGCCCGCGCTACTCCAAGTTACACCTGGCAACAAAATCAGCCCACATCACCATATCTTGTCCTTCCCATGGCAAATTGGCCGCTTCACGTCTGTCTATGTACACACTTTGGCTGCAGCGACGCACAGCATGAAGAAGACGGTTGTGGAATTGTTCCTGGGAGGGTTTTGTCCCCCCGTGTTTATCGGGATCATCAACAGAAATTGAAAGTTGAGCAATCCAAGCGCGAACCTTCACAATTGGCCAGCTCTGCCGCTGCGTCAGCCCCTGAAGCCCATGTGAGTGAAACCAACGGGTGAGATGAGTTCTTCCGAGGAGCGTTGCTGATCCACCGTTTTGGCAGCAGAGTGGCACAAGTGCCTCTGCAGGTGCCACAGAAATGACTAGTATCACATCTGGACACTTTGTGCCACAAGAGGCATTTTGCAAGCAGGTTATGGTGCAGATGGCTTCGTCGGTGATGGCTAACAAGCTGACTAAGAATGGAGCGGTGGATTTCCTGAAAGCCGCCCGGGCGAATGTTTCACTTCTTGCACAGATCTGGAGCATGAAGAATCAGACAACGATTGATCCAACCCCAATTCTAGAGCAGATTCCCAGGACTCAGGAAGCTGTCTTCCATTGTCTTGGCCTTAAGCCCAACCTGACCATACGTATCTGCTGCAAGAAATGCTTTGCACTCTACCCGATCAATTCGGCGCCTGGAGATGGTCCGCAAACTTGTACTCAGCCCTTCCTTTCCCCCAGGCAGGGCTTCTGCAAGTGGGCCAAGGCCGAGAATCTGAATCCGACATGCGATCAGCCACTGTACAACGCCGGTCTGCCTGCTCGGACGTTTCCTTTCGTATCACTGAGATCATGGTTGCGGGGCCGGCTATCCCAACCTCCGTTTGAAGCCTTATTAGATTCAAGTCTGGTCGCCAGTAACTGGCCGGATGACCAGCCATTGGAAGACGTGTGGCACGGCCGGGTGTGGCAAGAATTTCCAAATTTGGATGACGGTACGGGATTGTATACAGCACACTCCGGAAACCTGGTCTTCAGTTTATATCTCGACTGGTTTAGCCCCGGTGGATCCTCAAATCTCGGGAAGCACACGACAGTTGGGGCAATAACTTTGGTTTGCCTGAATCTGCCCGCAACTCACCAATATAGGTTGGAAAATCTCTTTCTCTTTGGCATCATTCCAGGCCCTAAAGAGCCAAAGCTTGAACAGATCAACCATATCTTGCGACCATTGGTGGAGGAGCTGAAGGAGTTTTGGGGCGGGGTTTCCTTTGAATCAACTAGTCTCCATCCCACCGGGAGAACCATCCGTGCGGCAATATTCCCACTCATTGCCGACCTCCCGGCCATACGGTGTGGTGGTCAACCCGGTAGTCAAATCAATTTTCAGTTCTCAAAGCTCACCGGCGCTCACATCAAGACTCACAGTTCAAGACCCTCAAGGCTCAATCCTCAAGCTTCAGTTTCCACCTCCAGCTTCCTTTCCCCCATTTTGTTCCTCCTTCATATTTCCTGTCTGGGCCCTTTTCTCTCCTCCCCTTCCTCACTCCTTTCCATCTTATCCCTCTTCCCTCTAGTCACCCTCTGTTTATTTTTCATGGTCCTAACACAGCTTGTGCTGTGGGTTTATTCCTGTTTTCTTTGTTTTGATCTGCTTTTCTCTTTCCTCTCTCTGGTTTGTGGCTTTTCTTCCTCATATTCTAGGCTGTGGTTTTTTTTTCCTTCCTCCTCTATCTTTCTCTCTGCTGAGTTTTGCTATTTTGTTTTGCTTTCTTTTTTTTTGTTCTGTTTTGTTTTTCTTTTTCTTTTCTCTCTGTGTTGTGTTGTGTTGTGTGCGCGCGTGGCGCGCAAGGAGATGATGAAATACATGTGACATGTGTCTCCCTGAGTCCAAGTTCGCGGAACTTGGAGGAAGGGAGGCCATGGCATTCTGATCCGCCATCTCGAGTCCAGAGTCTAGAATCCAGAGTCCAAGTCCCAAGAATCCAACTTCTTTCGACGAATCCCTCAAATCATCCCAGAATCCTCAACAAAACCGCCGCCGAGAATCCAACCCTCGGCGAACTCTCAAAACCACCTCCACAACGCTATCATCTTGAATCTTCCGTCTCATCTTTCCGGACCGATCCGTGAGGGCAGTCACCCGACACCATTCCCCTCCCAGCGCTGCCGCCGGCCTAGCACCGGACGGAGCTCCATATTTGGTCCCCCGAGCCGGGATCGAACCAGCGACCTCAAGATTTACAGTCTCGGACTGTGGTTTTGAGGCGTTTGGCGGTTAAAATTCTTTTCCTTTCTTTTTCTTTTACCCTGAATCTCTTCAAATTTGAGATTCTCAGCTGAATCACTTGGGAGTCTTCTTTCTCTCCAAAACTCTCGGATACGACCGGTATCTCCCACATCCACGAACGAACGATCTCGATCCATCGATACACGTCATCCGTCAATTTGATTATTTCCTTTTTTTTTTTTTTTGTTTTATTCTTTTTCTGTGTTCAGCAGCGGGGAAAAGGAGAGGAAGAAGTAAGTCCCCTCCACTTAGTAGCACCTCCGAAAGTCTACACTCGTATCAAAGCATCATCGCCACCGCTGTGAGCCGCACCCTCTCGTCCGTCAGTTTTCTCCCTAGAATCCGTCGTGATGGTCAAGATCCAATCGCCGAACAAGCGGCTATGCTTCGATGGGACCAAGGTCGAGAGGTTCATCGAAACCTACGAGATGGTGGCTAGTTTGGACGAGGCTACCGAGCTCGACATGGCCCGGCAGATTCGGCTGTTTCTTGCCACTGACGAGCTGCTAGACATCCTCAAGACGCTGGAGGGGTTCAGTCCTCCCGATTGGCCGAAGCTCAAGGCCGCGATGATCGCCTATTGGGGCCAAGTGGACACCGCCAGGTTCACGACGCGGGACTTGACTTCTCTGGTCGAGGATCGAGCTTCAAAGGGCGGTGTGGCTAGTGCGTCAGACTATCAGACGTTCCGCCAGTCTTGGGAGCCCATCCAGTCCTACCTTCTCTCGAAAGCGCACATCGATTCGGTGGAGGAAATCCGAAATTCTTACTACCAAGCGTTCTCGCCCACCGTTCAGGACGAGATCAGGAAGAAGCTGATTCGCGACGGGACCATGGTGACCACTCTGGACAACCGGTTCAAGTTGCCGAGCTTCAAGATCCTCAAAGACGCCGTGGATGCGGTGATGAAAGAGCAGACCGCGCTCACGTTTGAGGAGTCGAGGACCGGACAGCCCGTCGTCGGCCCCTCATTCCAAGAGGGAAACTCCGTCATGAAAAAGATGGGCGAGGATCGTCGTCCCAAGGAAGCTCCGGCGTCTTCGAAACCCGCCCCCAACATGGACGAGCTTTCGCGGATGTTGGAGGCGTTTGAACATAAGATCGACCAGAAGATAGCCGCTATTCCCTCTAAGGCTTCGGCGTCGACGGACCGACCACCGATGGTGTGTTATTATTGCCACCGTGAGAACCACGGGACCGGCCGCTGTCTAGAGCTCGCTAAAGACAAGGAGGCGGGGCTCGTCGAACAACGCGGCACCAATTTTTTTCTCCCAAACGGGGCGCTCGTCCCGTTCGACCGTAGTAGGCCGATCCGACACATTGTGGCCTCCTACCATCCAACTCCATCCGCGGGGGCGCCAAGACCTTCGACTCCCACCCGACAGACATCTAGCGCAGCCGCCGTTGAATATAAGGCAAGCTGCGGATCTTTGCAACCCTGGTATCCACCGGCGGTGTCCTCGCAGGCTTTTGCTGGAACCTATGAGTCCGATCCGGCGGGCAGGAAGCGACATGAAGAGGCACGGCCGTTCAAGGCTCCTCTAGTTCCACCAACTCAGTCGCGGAGGCCGCTGCGGAAGACACCTGGAGCGCCCAAGGATCCAGCGAGATCCCAAGAGGAGGAGGAGCCGGAGCTCTTCGATAGGATCATGAACGAGCCGGATCCTGAGTCTTCTCCACCAACGGAGCAGCCCTCTCGCTCTGCCACTCCTCCCAAAGCTGCAGGACAACAGCCGAAGGTCCGATTCAAGCGTGAGGTCTCTCGTGACCACCCGGACGCGGTCGAGGGGCTTGTCAAGAGGATTTTTGACCTACCCGTGACTACGACCGTCGGGGAGATTTGTTCGGTTTCGCCAGCCGTCTCGGACGGCGTGAAGAAATGGGTCTCCCGCCGTCGGGTGGAGGTTGGCTCCGAGGACCTGAAGGTGAATTCCGGGACGTTGGCGGAAGGGATCGATCCGGATGGGGAATTTGATCCGAGTTTGTACTCCTGTCCGCTCGGCTATCTCAGCTGTAGCGTGGGGGAGGGTGAGATGATCTCGTCCCCGCTGGTTGATTCCGGTTCCCAGCTCAACTTAATCTCGGACTCGTTAGCGGTCAAATTAAATCTCACTCCGCGGGTAAATTTCAGTGCGGCCGTCTACGGAATCAACAATCAGGCGTGTGAGCTGATTGGCATCGCCGAGGACGTACCCATACGCGTGGGCCGTTCTATTGTGGGTACCTGCCATTTCTGGATCACCCGGGCCGATGGGCCGTTCATCCTCGGTCGCCCATTCTTAATGGATTTCAGGGCTACCTTGATGTTCTCCCCTTCATCCGGCGAGCGAATTATTCTGCCCGACTCGAGTGGAAGGAACATCGAGGTAACTCTCTGCCCGGTTGATAAGGGGAGATGGGAGCGCGAGTTTCCGGCTCATGGTCGGAAGGGCGTCTTGGTTCATTGCGGGCGCCTCGAAAAAGACTCTCAGGAGGATAAGCATTTTTTATGAATGGAGCCGATCCATTTGCCGGCGGTCTTAATCAAGGGTCTCGACTTTTCACCGGCGGATCGGCTTCCGACTCATCGACCCATCATTTCTTTCCTCACTCAGCTTCATTACTCTCAGTTTCCTCAGACGGTTCAATCAAAAATTATCAAGAGCAAAAACATCAAGAAAATCTCGAAAACCCAAAAAACTTTGGTCTCGTTTCTGCCAGCCCTCCTTTTCCTCATCTCGATCAAGTCTTCCCTCTCATTTCTTCAAAAGGCGGACAAATAGCTCGCGGTGGGCAGCATGGGTATTCAGCAGGGGCACAAAGCGTCAAAGTAAGTCCCCCTCCATGTATGCATCTCAGGGTAGATATTACCGCGTCATCAAAAACACTATCTCGTGCCACGCTCGTGAGCAACTCTTTGGAATCCAATCTCTCTCCCACTTTAGGTGGCCCATCTTCTCACCGACAGCGTCTCCGGAAAGAGAATAATCTATCTTTGCCCATTGGGACCCTCCGCAATGAGGCTAATCTAGTTCCGTCTATCGAGACCCTCCGCAATGAGGTTAAACTTCCGAGCCTCCGCGATGAGGGAAAACTAGCGAAGGATCAGATGGATGAGGAGGAAAAAGGTAGTCCGCGGAGGTTGGAGGAACTAGAAGTAAGTTCTCTCCGATTATGCACCTCCGGGCTAGATGCCGCCTCGTCAAAAGCCCTACGATCTGCCACTCTCGTGAGCCGCCCCTTTCTGTCTGGTCTTACCTATGCAGATAAGGCCCCTTTCGAGGATCCTGGGGAACGACGGACTTGGGAACTTCTTCGGGGTGGTCTCAGCGGACAATCTCAAGCCGCCTTGTTGGACGCTTGGGCAGCGGGCGAGTACGTGGCCTTCGCAGCCAAGTACAAACCAGTTTCTCGGAAGATCAAGCCAGTAAACCAGCCGATGCCGCTAGGGTTGAATCCCCCTCTTCGTCGACCCCCTCTTTCCCGCGATCCCTACCGGCCTCTTCCCCGCTTGTTGGCGGGTCCTTTTCGGCCCAAGGGGCGCGTTACCGCGGAACGCCTCCAGGTGGTGAATTTTGGCCCGGACGGCTGGCTTTGGCCGGATGAGCTGAACCTCATCAAGAACGTACTGGCGGAGCGGAATCAGTCCATTGCTTTTGACGAATCCGAGCGCGGCCTTTTGAAGGACTCATACGGCCTTCCTTACATCATCCCGGTCGTCGAGCATGAACCATGGCAAAAGAAGAAGATCCCCATACCCGCAGCTAAATTGGACGAGTATACGAGGATTCTCAGAGAAAGGGTGCGGAACGGGTTGTACGAACAATCAACATCGTCATATTCTTCACCGGTCTTCTGCGTGCTGAAGGGTAACGGCAAGCTACGGATTGTGCATGATCTACAGCCTTTGAACAAAGTTACGGTGAAAGATGCCGGTGTTCCTCCAGCTACTGAGGACTTCGTCGAGTCATTCTCAGGCCGCGCCTGCTATGGACTAGGCGACATTCTCGGCGGCTACGACGAACGTGCTTTAGATCCCATCTCCCGACCATTGACCACTTTTGACACCCCGCTGGGTAGATTCCAACTGACTCGCCTCCCGCAGGGCGCCACTAACTCTGTTGCCGTTTATCAGGCACAGATGATGTGGGTTCTGCAGGACGAGATTCCCGACCACGCCGGGGTGTTCATCGATGATGGGGGCATCAAAGGCCCAGTCTCGGATTACGAGGGGGAAGTTCTGTCGTGGCATCCCGGAGTCAGGCGGTTCATCTGGGAATACGCTGCGACTCTTGAACGGGTTTTGTTCCGGATCGAAGAGGCCGGGTTGACGGTCTCGGCGACCAAGCTGGCTGCATGCGTGCCTGCATTGGAGATCGTCGGCCACGTGGTTTGCAAGGAGGGCCGGCGGATGGCGAAAAGCAAGGTTAACAAGATTTTGTCTTGGCCCACCCCCATGGACGCCACAGAGGTTCGAGGTTTCTTAGGCGTGGTAGTGTACGTTAGGATTTTTATTCCAGCGTTGTCCCAGATTTGCCTTCCTCTTCGGCGCTTGACTCGGAAAGATGCTGAATTTCTCTGGACGGAGGATTGTGCGGAAGCCTTCGAGCGGCTTAAGTCTTTGGTAGGACGGGACATTGTCCTGGTCAAAGTGGACTACGGGCCAAGCGCTGGGCGCCTCAAACTCGCGGTAGACTCCAGCTTTCACGCCGCGGGGGCGGTTCTTACGCAAGCAGACGGCAATGGTCTCGATCGCCCTGCGCTCTACGAATCGCTGTTATTCTCTGACGTGGAATCTCGTTATTCGCAACCCAAACTCGAGCTCTGCGGAGTCGCGAGGATCCTGAAGAAGCTTCAAATCGTTCTCTGGGGGCAGCATTTCGAACTCATCGTCGATGCTCAGTCCCTTGTTCAGATGATCAATGCGCCAAGCCTACCCAATGCCCCAATGACTCGATGGGTTTCGTTCATCCACTTGTTTTCTTTCGACATCACTCACCGCCCGGGCAAATTGTTCACGATGCCGGACGGACTTTCCCGCAGACCGCAAGGCGACGACGAGTCAGACCCACCTGCGTCCGATTTTGACGAGGAAGCCCCTCTCATTAGACCATTAGCCTCGTTCTCGGCTAGCGGGGTATCAGAATACACCGGCTTCCAGGAGGGATTCTGGCGTCAATTGGAAGACTATCTTACGACGATGGCGCGGCCCAAAGGCGTGGACTCAGTAGCGTTTCAGGCATTGAGAAGGAAAGCGTCAGGGTTCTTTGTGCAGGCGGGGCGCCTCATGAAGAGAGGTAGCCCCCTCCCAAGAATCGTTGTCACGGTGCCCAGCAAACAGGATGAGATTCTCGGTCGCTTGCACGAGGACCTGGGCCATCGTGGCACTGCGGAAACCTATCGTCGCGTCGCGGACCGCTTTTGGTGGCCGTCCCTCAAGAAGGCGGTGCAATCTTGGTGCCGCAGTTGTGAGGCCTGCCAGAAGCGAGACCTACGGCGACCACAGGAGGTCCGCTATCCAACTGGCAAGGACACTCTGTTCGGACGGGTCTCAATGGACGTTGTTCACATCAAAGCCAGCGGAGCAAAGTATCTTATTGTCGCCCGCGACGACTTCTCGGGCTGGGTGGAGGCGAAATTCCTCAACAACATCACTTCGGAGGCTGTCGCGGCTTTCCTGCAAGAACACTGGACCATGCGCTATGGCTTAGCGCGCGCTTATTCGACAGACGGAGGTTCGGAGTTTGGCGGAGCACTGGCGGAGATGCTGAGGTCTTTGCCAGGGCAACACAGGGTCTCGACGCCATATTATCCGGAGGCTCAGGGAATGGTCGAGCGTGGGCACGCGCCACTGAAGGCGGCTCTGGTCAAACTCGCTGGCGAATCGGGCAAGAACTGTAGGAAGTTCCTGCCTCTAGTACTTTTCGCGGATCGTATCTCCACCAAGCGCACGACGGGCTACTCGCCGTACGAGCTCGTGTTCGGGCAGCGTGCCGCCCTCCCCATTGACCTAGATATCGAATCCTTCTTTGGAGTGGACTGGGATGAGGTACGCGGTACCTCCGACCTACTTGTGGCGCGGTCCAGACAGCTCGAGCGCAGTGAAGAATCTCGGCGAGTCGCTCATGATTGGATGATGAAATCCCGTGCGGACTCTATTCGCTATTGGCAAGATCGGAACTCGGATAGGTTGCGCGACTCTCTTTCTCCCGGTACTCTAGTCCTCGCTTACAACCGGTCATTGGAGGTTCAGTGGGGGCAGCTTTTCGCCCACAAATGGAACGGGCCCTATCGGATCGTCAAGCAAGTTCACGGAGGCTCTTATGTTCTCGCCTAGCTCGATGGCGCGGAACTCAAACGTCGGTTCGCGGCGGATCAGGTCAAGGAATACTTTCCTCGTGGGGGCATTGGAGACCAAAAGTAAGTTCCCCCTCCTCGGTATGCACCTCGGGTATCTACTACCGAAAAATTGTCGTAAGCTCTACATTCGCCACTGTCGTGAGCCACCCGCCGGGTCCCCTTTGTTTCTTTTCTTCAGCGCGGTTCGACAGGATCTTTGGCGGAGACCGCACAGTCTAGGGACAGACTGTAAGTGGTGGTGGGATGTGGTGGTCAACCCGGTAGTCAAATCAATTTTCAGTTCTCAAAGCTCACCGGCGCTCACATCAAGACTCACAGTTCAAGACCCTCAAGGCTCAATCCTCAAGCTTCAGTTTCCACCTCCAGCTTCCTTTCCCCCATTTTGTTCCTCCTTCATATTTCCTGTCTGGGCCCTTTTCTCTCCTCCCCTTCCTCACTCCTTTCCATCTTATCCCTCTTCCCTCTAGTCACCCTCTGTTTATTTTTCATGGTCCTAACACAGCTTGTGCTGTGGGTTTATTCCTGTTTTCTTTGTTTTGATCTGCTTTTCTCTTTCCTCTCTCTGGTTTGTGGCTTTTCTTCCTCATATTCTAGGCTGTGGTTTTTTTTTCCTTCCTCCTCTATCTTTCTCTCTGCTGAGTTTTGCTATTTTGTTTTGCTTTCTTTTTTTTTGTTCTGTTTTGTTTTTCTTTTTCTTTTCTCTCTGTGTTGTGTTGTGTTGTGTGCGCGCGTGGCGCGCAAGGAGATGATGAAATACATGTGACATGTGTCTCCCTGAGTCCAAGTTCGCGGAACTTGGAGGAAGGGAGGCCATGGCATTCTGATCCGCCATCTCGAGTCCAGAGTCTAGAATCCAGAGTCCAAGTCCCAAGAATCCAACTTCTTTCGACGAATCCCTCAAATCATCCCAGAATCCTCAACAAAACCGCCGCCGAGAATCCAACCCTCGGCGAACTCTCAAAACCACCTCCACAACGCTATCATCTCGAATCTTCCGTCTCATCTTTCCGGACCGATCCGTGAGGGCAGTCACCCGACACCATTCCACTCCCAGCGCTGCCGCCGGCCTAGCACCGGACGGAGCTCCATAACGGAAGACCGGCGGATTTGGGAGTCACACTGCCCAACTGTTTTGTGCCTTTTGTCTCCTCACTAAGGACAACCTGCACGAGGCAGATACAACCAAATTCCCTCAGCGCACTGACGAAGTACACCAGAACCATGCATCCGCTTGGCTGAAGATACAGAATTGCACAGAACGCAAGAAATTCACCAAAAAGCATGGCGCCCGATGGAGTGTGCTGAATGAACTCACGTATTGGAAACAGGTTACATATTGCTTGATTGAAGTGATGCACGCCTTGGTGCTGGGTGACTTGAAAGATCACAGCTTCCGATTCTTAAATTTGCCCTTGGCTGGTGCGCAACTTCAAGCATCACAAGAGATAGACGAGGCATGGCAGAACGACAAGTCCTACTCGGAGATGCCCTTTGGTGATCACCCGCGTTTGGCAGAGAGTCAAAAGGGGAAGAGGAAACTGACGAGCGACATCACGGAAGCGCCCGCCGCTGAAAGACCTAGCAAACGAACCCGTCAAGCTCCTGTTGCCGGTGGATGTAGCCGCATGGCGCCGACAGAAAGGAAATCTTCACAGATTCGTGCCTCCACAGATCCTAACTCTCAACCATCCCCGCACGCCCACTCAGACACGTCATCCACGCACTCCTACGCATTGCGTCAGAGAAAGAAAATGTCGTACACCACGTCCGATGATCACAAATCTAGCGAATCTGAGGAGGAGGGTGGCAGCGATGATACTGTCAGGGGTGTGAGAAGACAAGCAAGAAACCCACCTTTGCCAGCTGATGATATGAGCTGTCCTCGATTTTTGCCTGAAGAACTTGATGTGGTCCGACGATGTATCCTACACACTGTCCTGCCGTCTTGGATTGACCAAGTGCCACACAATCTAGGTTCTGCTTCTCACGGTTCATTAAAGGCAGCCGAGTGGTTAATCTTGTATAAGGTGTACTACACAATGGCACTCATTCCAATCTGGGTCAGATGTCTGGCAGACACGGGCACCACCCAGAGCAAAAGAAGGACTTCATTGCTATTAGAATCAACTACCACGCTTTCTCAAGTGGCACACTTCCTGACTCTCCCTAGGATAAAGTTGCAAGATTTGGACGAACTTGACAGTTTAATATTGAAATACCAAAGATGTCTGCAAACTGGCTGGCCAACAAAATCAAGCAAACCAAACTTGCATCTGACTCAGCATTTCTCTGATGTAATCCGGAGGTTTGGTCCTCCTTGCTCAACAGCAGCATGGGCACAGGAAAGAGTGAACGGGATGTTACAGAGGCTCCCTACCAACAACCAACTTGGTGAGTGCTTGTCTCCCTTTGGCTGCAGTCATAATGGCTGATGTTGAGTGATGCTTATTCGCAGGAGACATCCCCAAGACTCTGCTCAAGAAGTGGCATATGAACTCAACTCTCCGCTCTCTCCAAAATGACGCAACCTATGCTCAATCCTCTGCCGCCGAGGATTCAGATAAAGGGGCATCGATCAAAATGAACCTTCAGCAGCCTTTGTTTGTGCGGTGGCAAAGGGCTGTGGGCCTGCAACAGCGGAGGAGTGATGGAAAACCAATGACGCAATTAGACCTCAATTTGAATCCTACTGTGGACTCTGTCAGCAGCATCCAGATTGACCGGAAGACCTTCACAACAAAGGAGAATCACGAGGGAAACTCAATGGTTGAGTTCTACTTAGGCAATTTTCAACGATTTGGAGAAACACACCACATCTTCCAATCAGAACAAACACCGGGGACAACATGGCTCGCGGTGAGGCCATTCAAAGAACTAAAAAGGAAGGATGATCCGTACGGAGATTACCCCGATCTCAACTGCAGATTAGTCAAGGCCAAACTAGAGGTGATGACGGTGGTTAATTGTGCACAAGTGATTGGGCATGTGGCCATCATGCGGCATGTTGCTGGGACGTTTGGTCTGTCCACTGAGACAATCAGTGCCGTAGGATTACGCACCGCAGTAAGTCCTTCTGCTTGGCAGGGTTACCCAGTGTCTGTTTGGCACGAGTTGACTTTTTTGTGTGGGCTTTTACGTTGTGCAGGGCTGGGAAGGCCTTGTGGATGATTGAACCGAAGTGGCAGCGGGGCTTGGAAGGGAGGATGGTTGTGATTGTGTAGTAGGATCCTCTCTTGTCAAGATCCCTATGTGTGGTACCATCCTCATCCCGTACAAAGGGGACCCCCGTCTCATTTCAAATCAAGGCCTGCTTGATGTGTGTCCAAATTATTGTGAACATATACAAATTCGGACTTAGTTGCGACTTGGTTCACCCATCCTTGTGCCCCAATTTTCCCTCTTATTTATCTGCCGCATAAAAGATTTCCGGTCCACTGGCCCTCTGCTACGACTCTCCTGCTCTGTTCTCCGAGGTCCACATTAACCTGGTCTTGCCCTTGCGCCCCACAACACCAGGAAAATAAAATAGTCAGTTGATGACAAGTGACATTACACCAGCTCCAGCCAGCTACCCACCATCTATCCAATATCTATCCACTATCTACCCCAATCTCCCAACCATCTCCTCAACTTCCAAAATTTACCAAGGAGGTCCTGTTCAGTTTTTGATGAGCCCAACTGATCCTCCGTTCTGTCCAGCTGATACTCAGCTTTGGCACCCAGCTCATACTCAGCTTTTCTGCCCAGCTCATACTCAGCTTTTTCACACAGCTCACTCTCAGAATTGGAATAAAGCTGTTTGACCATTCCTTGCCCAGGTGATGCTCAGCTTTGTACTAGTCCTGGCGCAGCTGATTCTCAGCTTTGTACCAGTCCTTGCTCAGCCTCCTCCTAGTCCTGTCCCAGCTGATGCTCAGCTTTGGCCCAGTCCTGGACTAGCTGGCCAGCTGATGCTCAGCTTGCTGAGTATCAGCTGAGCCAGGCCAGGGAAAAAGATGGGAATCAGCTTGGACAGGACCAGAGCTGAAAATCGGCTAGGCTAGGGCCAAAGCTGAGCATCAGCTGAGCCATGGACAAGGCTGAGAATAAGCTGTGCCGGGGCCAAAGATGATTGTCATGTGTCCAGTTCCAAAGCTGAGCATCAGCTGGGCCAGGGGAAAAACTGAGCATCAGCTGAGCCAGGGTAAAAGCTGAGCATCAGCTGGGCTAGGGCCAAAGCTGAGCATGATCTGGTTTTTTCACATTGAGTGCTTTGATCCTGACACCTATCATGTGAGCCCCAGATGTGCTGGTGGAGAGGAGCAGCATTGGAGCAGTGTTGGAGCTGAAAACAAAGCTGTGTCATGTCACTTGCCATCAAGTGACTACTTTTTTTCCTGGTGCAATCTCGTCTATAATAATCCATCATGGCTCCCACCGATGCTCCTCTGGGTGAGCAGCCAGGTGCTGAGGGAAACGGTGCCCCCCCGTCAAGCTCAGACAAGTCATGGATCGCAGCTCTGGTGGATGGTCTGGTCCCCAAGTTTCAAGCCGATGGAAGCATGCAATCCGGTGATTCGGCCATGCAGACTGCAAACAAAGGCAAGTCAAGCAATGGTTGGCCTTACACAAGTTGATGAGACCAACCCCTGACCCAACTTCTGTGCACAGCCGAGGCAGCTCAACGCGCATCGGAGCCCGAGGATCCGTCCCGGTTGGACCCTGCATTTGTTGTTGCCAACGCGAGGAAATCTAGAACCGAAGCCGGAGAGGTCGAAGAAGGGCGGAAATCTGGGAGGCGGGCCAAAGGTATCGCGCGTAAGAGTGCGCTTGCGGAGCACCACGATGCACTTTCTCGGAGTATCCAGAGTTTCATCAAATTCTTCCTTGGCAATCCTGACAAGCCTCAAGATTACCCGATAACTCCAACTGAACCGGAACTTGCAGGCCAATATTGGATGGAGAAGCGAAGTGCTGTTATCCTTCAACAGCTCAACAGAGTTCGCGCCGCTCTTGTTGGCAAGCCGGCTGCTGAGATAGATTACTATGTCGGTGTTGCAGAGAAGGAAATTCGGAAAAATCACACGCTACCACCTTTCACTTCTGCATCCATGCAAGGTCCTGGGAAGGGCTGTAAGCCGATAAGCCTGCCAGTCAAGGCTGATGTCGAGAGGACCTTAGAATTGGCAGGCATCTGTCGAGTCACCTTTCAGTGGGATGTGACGCAGCCCGGGAGCAGCTCCGCGTGGAACTCAGCGATTATTGAGATCTTGGCCTTGAAGTCTGTAGATTGGATTCGTCGAACCACATCTGTCACCGATGAGCAGGCGGCTCAGGCACCCGCCATTATCCAACGATGGATCCACACCAAGTCGCGCGAACTTCGAGAATTCCAGAACATGGATGTCCCGACTTACAACGGGATCAAGAACCGCAAGGCTAAAGTGGACCAACACCAACGAATGCGCAAAAAGGTGAGATCATCCCATCTCCTGCCCCCCCAACCTTCTGACTCGCCGGATGAAATGGCTCACTCCTCATGTGCTCCTGTGTGTCAGATCAAGGAAAATCGATGCTCCATGGTTGACAAGCTGTTCAAAACCAACATCCAACTTGCCAATATTGTCGAGCAGAGGGAGTGCGGCTCCGACATTGAAGACGCCGGGGAGAACATCGCCCCTCTCTCTCAGATCCCCGACTGGAGGAGTGATGACCTCACAAGCATCTTACACTGCCTCGACAAGATGACCATTGCGCGCGGACAACATCACAAAACCGTTGCGGCCAATCAGAAACTCTATGCTCGCTCAAAACGCAACTTCAAGAGCACTAAAGGCATAATAGGTGTTCCCCGCGGGCTACCTCTTGACTCTTACAGCAAACTTTATTGGACTAAGCTCGGCGCCTTTGAGCAGGATACTATCTCTAAAGTCCCGGCGATAGGTCTTGATGTCATTGCGCGTGATCTACTACTAGCTTGCCAGCCTGCCGCAGGACCTGCAGGCTCTGGCACTCCCGCGACTGCGCCAGCTGGAAACGTGGGATCCACGAGCACGAGCGGACCGCCCGCCGATGGGCACCTCGACGTTCAAACTGGTGGCTCGATGAACTTGGATCGATGATTACCCACTCTAGCGGGTTGTTGGAAACGGTCCACGGATGATATGTAATGGAATGTTTCGTCCATCTTTTTGCTATAGATTACTGCCGTAGTGTGTAGGTTTTAGGAATGCAAGGGGAAACTCCTCTGTGCTGCGCCCTGTGAGACATCCAGTGTCCATCCCCTCCAGGCTGACGTTGTCAGGTTGGGAGGAGGGGATATTAGTGTCCAAAAACGGTGAGGCACATGATGCGATGGTCTGCCTGAGCCCTGTCAGTGCAGGTAACGTATTACCTGCACTGACAGGGTTCCCAAAGCCGCCTCATGAGAGGGTGAGGAAATGTCCACTGCGATGTTTGGCCGAACATCAGGGTGGACATCCCAGACCCGCGGGCCTCTGGGGCCCGACCCAAAGCCCGCTACCTCGCCAGGCCGGGCTATGAGAGCCATGTGGCCAGTGCAGCAGTGTGGTATATGTATGGAACTTTGAGCGGATACATTCTGATCCCTCGCCAAAAGGCATGATGCTCCTCATTCATCCCTGCGCAGTAGTTATCTCACTCTGCATTCTGGAATTCTAAGGTTCCTGGACCTTTGATTAAGTTCTTGCTAAGTTTTGCCCACTGCGATCCAATGTCCACCATGATGTTTGGCCGAACATCACGGTGGACATCTGCGCAGAACGCTGCGCCGCGAACATCCGGGTTGCCGTACCCTTTATTCCACATCTCCTGGAGACTGACCGGGTTGTGATAGCAATTCAGACTTACACCTCTCAGCCCTCAATGTCGAAGAGACTACGCAGTAGATTTTTGTGCATCAATAACCCCGATGATCGTAGTTGTCCCCGGGATGGCTTGGTCAGACCTTGATTTCACAGCCCGCTATCAGAGAATTGTTAATCCCACGCCCCGTCCGTGAAGACATGCTTGTGGACAACGTCAGCATTTCACCTCATGCCCTATCTGACAGTTTCAGGCCCGTCTTGGCCTGATGTTAGTCTTGGCTGCGAAGTTCAGCCAACCTCATGCACCGCCACGCGTCACCTTGCTTATTCGACTTGCTGATTGTTCTACATCCAATTTGCAAAGTGACCTAGCGCGGCGGAAGCTGAGTATCTTGCTGACCACGGCAACTGCAGCGCACTCTGCACACATGTGTTCAACTTCAAGCTGACGTTTAGGATCCCCACACTCCCACAGCACACATGCTGATGGTCAGCAGTCAGAGCATGCTGCTTGTGTCAGCGCTGCGTCAGCTCCCGTCTCAAACCCAGGACGCTGACAATCCCCTCAATAATTCCCTGTGCGCAGCTGGGCCCTAGGTATAACTAAACTCAAGCTTACTGCTCAGGCTAAGCCCATTTCAGCTGAAACATGGAACCTCGATCCACCACACAAAGGCTATGCAAGCTTTTCAATCACAAAGGCCTTTGGGTTGTCCTGAAAACCCACCATCACATCATAAATCGAGGCCACTGTCTCCCTGGCCCCATGTGTCTCACGGTCCCCCCATCTGTCTTTGCTTCATATTTGTCACCTCACAACAAAAATGTCGACCGCACCTCCTCCCGAACCTTTGCCTGCCACCGATTCCTCTGAATCAGATTCAGAGAAGGGGTCGCGACATTCATCCTCGACTCCACCTCCTAGTCAGCATTCTCACACTGCCTGCTCAGCTGCCATTCTGAACTCACCTCTCTGCTTTTGTCATAGCTGCTATAGACCATGCTCAGAACATCGCCACACCACTTGCTCCGCCATCATTTTATGAATTTGCTCTACAACACAAATCCGTTGCATGCCCAGCCTCACTTACCCCGGCCGCATCAATCCTGCCCATGGAGATCCAGGAGATCACCCCGGAAGAATTCAGCCGTTCCATTGAGGCTGCCACCCGATCTGCCGATCATATCCTTGCCCTCAAGCTCCCTCGCACCTGCAAACGCGTCGCTGAAGAACTGGCTGCTACGCTCACCCAGAGCAAGCGACGTAAGGCCTCCCGATTCATGCCACTTGTACATGACAGACCACATTCTCACTGACACCACAAGAAACACCACCTTTCTCTACCATACCAGAATGGCAGGAAACCGGTGCTGTTCCTCATGACGAAGACATCAAAATTACTATCCCGGGAGATCCTTTGGCGTCCACATTGAACCCACCCAGTACCTCCCGCCCACGATCAAAAAGAAAACGGGGAGGAAAACGGTCATCATTCAAGCCAGCGGATCTTCTCACTAAGAAACCACCCTCTATCAACCCCTCGATTCCATCAGCCAACAGCCAATCTGCACCTTCAAATACCATCACCACCACATCAAACTCGGCTCCACCCCAGACAACTTCTTCCACCACACCTTCCCCACCAACCACCACCAACCAGGGTGACACAATAGCGCCAACATTCAACACAGGCAAAACAGCTAGCAGTCAGTCGGCACCAAGTGCCGGTCACCGTGTCCCTTTGCCTACTCCGGATTCAGCATCCAAAAATCTCTCAGCCGAAACTGACTCACGCGGCACAGGACCTGGCTCGGCCCCAGACCCAGCTGCTGATCGTCTTCATTCTCCTGGACTGGAAAAGGCCACATCACCCTCCCTTTTCAAGCCTGCCAGTCCTGCACCCGGCACCACTGCATCGGCCTCTGTCCAACAAGACTCAACGACTTCAGCAACCCCTTTGAACACCCAACAGTCAACCACTTCAACCGCCGGCACAGGTCAGCTAACCATTCTCAAGTGCGACAATATCCGCGCGCAGGTCATCAGCATTCACAATAGTTTCAGCGGCACCAAAACATCAGACGACTTGGCAATCACTTGCTCCTTTGCTTCAAAATTGTGCACAAGCTATGCACTCGCCAGCTCCGCCATCCCCAACACCTCCGTTGCAACGTACCGATTGCTCCTATGGCTTGTGGATACACACAATAACATCTCTTGGTGAGTCTATGGTGTGTACACTGCTGAACTGGATTAGAAATCTCGGAAAACTCACCATGTGTCCCCGCTCAGCCGACAAGTTCCTGTCCCCGTCTCAAAACAAGCAGTGGTACTGCCCCGATCAGATCAACTTTCCCAAGCTCACGGCTTTTGGAGACAAGCGAAACAGTCTCGAACCTGGGTCATTTATTCCCACGGTTAATAAGACAGAGCACCCGGAATCAACCCTTGTCCGCTGCCTTTCCCGCCTTCTCCACCCTCCCCAACGGCTGCATATTGATTGGGCTCGGATTGTCGCTGCCTCTGTGGAGTTAATGGCTGACAATCTCTTCAAACCACCCCAGGTCAGCAGCATTCAAGCCGAAGATCATCTTTCTCACGGTGTCGAAGCCCTCTCCTTTCTTGAAGCGGTGAAGAACTCGTCATCCAGTTTTGACCAAGCTAGTTCTGACCCTGGCGCACCGGCTGCTCCGCGTTTGCACTCCGTCGATGTGCTGCACAAATTCCGCAACGTCATAATTGACATGTTGATGGCCTACATTATATTTCAAACTCACGCGCTCAGTAAGGCACCCTTGACTGCGGCTGAGAAGAAGGCAAACAACCGGTCTAATCGAGCACCCATAGACGGCTCGACCACCACTACCACATCAGTGCAGACCGCTACCTCGGAACTCGTTGAACTCCCTGCCGACGCCGCTCATCAGCTCCAGAAGTATCAACGAAAGCAAAATTTTCAACCACTAGTCTATTTTGTCCTTGCCGGAGTCCGAGGTTTGTTCATTACGTCAAGGGACCACAGGATTGCCGGAATCTCGACGTGCATGTCTTTCCTCCAAGCAATGTCCATCATCAAGGACCGTTCCACAACACCACACACCCCCGACGAACCCATCTGGAAAACTCTGTCGGCATACCTGTATCAGATATTTCTCCCAGTTTTTCAGTCCCCCAACAAAATCTGCCCCCTTCCTAATGTCCAAGTGCCCACTCGGTTTGAGCTTGCGGAAGCCATAACAAAAGATTTCCTCAATCAGTGGCAGGCGTGGAACCCCACATCCCCATTCCTTCTCCCAAATGCGAATCCACAAATTACCAATACTTGACTCTTCCTCCCTGCCCCCCGGTCAAATCTTAGCCTTAGTTAATGTTTCAAAAAAATTTCAGTCCTGTGTTGAATGTGTTTGTTTCTCTGCTCTCCTTGCTGAGTAGTTCTCCTACCTACCCCAGCTTTATTTCCTGGTACACTCAATAGTGTGATGATTGTCTTGTAGCCCGCCGGCTTCACCGTAGCAATCAATCTGTTTCAAAGATTCCATGCACCCCTACTGGGCAAATGAATAATATACATGGTGTTTTTTGTAACTTAAATGAACACTCATTCTGATGAGAAGATCTTTCGCGCGCCCGTCTGGGCTTCTTTCCTCGCAGTCTCAGAACAAGAATAGTCATCACGAATAAGAGAACAGAGGGCGTAAATCCAGAACGTAGAAACCGTAAGAAGCCGCTGGGGGAGCACACCTGTCCCAACCACCAGGCCCTTGCCATAATGTCTTACGCATGTCGCCGGTGAACTTTCTTCCTGTGTCTTCTTTGCGCTGGTGGCTTCCATCCGTCGACTCGGAGTTGAAATCTTGTTCTTGGATTCGCCCTCAAGCCGTACACAGTTTTTTCGGATCGCGGCATCTTTGAAACATGCTCGACCTACACACAACACCCCATGTGAGAGATTGCAAACTGCCACATCAACCAGCAGACTACTTACACACAACTCATGGAATCTCCTGCCGGAGCCTGACGCCCGCCCGGCGAATAGAATCTCCCCGGCAAAGCGTTTGAAAACTGTCATGGGCTTGGAAATGGGTGGCCGTGAGTGTGAGATGGCCAAGCTTGGACTACGGAGATTGACTTCAGCACACTTCTATGTCCACTTCCTAGGGGAAGGCCCATGATATCTGTCCTAATAGCAAATACTGACAAGATTCATCTCACTGTCTACAACTTCAACATCCCCAACACAGCCTACAATTGGATTCCAGTGGACCTTGACAACGTAGACTGTCCCAAAGGCCTTAGTCTCCTCGAATTCGTGGGCAAGAGCAAACTCGCCGCGGTGCACTTGCCATCCAAACCGCTCGACCCAAATGATGGGGTGACTTGAATCAGATGGAACGACCAGTTGGCCGGAAAAAAAAATTTGACTGCAGAAGTCATATAGGATCGCTGGAACTGTTGCCCCGGATGACTTTAACACAACTTGATGCACAGGGTAGGCTGATATTGTGGAGGTGGGGTTGATCTGATGGGATGCGATGCAGGTCAAGATATGGATTTCATTGCCGATAGTTTGTATGTTGTCTGGGTTAGTGTTGGACAGATGGATATTGCCTGCTACCTCGATCATTCTGAAAAAGATTGCGATTGAGAATTGCCCAAGCTTGTTGAGCATCTGCCGGGGTGGTAGAGGAGTTCAGATATACTGTTAGTTTCAAGTGTGCTTTATCTGCCGGATAGTATCCCGACCAACAACCATGCAAGGCATGTGGCCTTTGACCACTCCCTCCATCAAGAAAGGGCTAGCTTTGGGCACTGCCCGAGGTGTACATCCTCACAACCAAACCTAACCTTCACTATGTGCAATCACACAGGACAGGCCCCACTTCCCTTTGAATCAACCTGCGTCAGCAGTTCTCAATCGCCCTGTTGAAATTGATGGGTGCCTTTTGTTTATTGTGAGTTATACGAGATTTGGGGCGTCTGGAATGCCCTCGCATCCGCCCCCCTTTGTTGTGACCATCTTCAATGACTCGAGTGAGATTGTTTTGCTGTGGGCCGAGACCGGTTTGAGGAGGCGTCTCCACCATAATTCACGGCCGTGCATCGCAGTGGACATCGTCTCCTGCCTGTTGTGCGCATCTGTTCATTATGTATGTATCATGTACTAAATCTCCTGCAACCTGGGCCTCACACATGCAAATATCTCTAACTCCATGCACTTCTGCGATATGATCCGGCCCCACGGGACCGGGCTCCAAAGGTTCCCCGCAGAACAAGTTCATATGTTGCAGCTCGTTGACCCAGTCAGGGATTAGTGCTTAATTCACATGCTGTGCCAGCTTCTAGATTGAGGAAGATGCTCGCTTGCCCATCGGAAATGCTCACATATGGCCGGGGGGGGGGGGGGGGGGGGGGGGGGGGGGGGGAAGGCTACACCACCTCCCTCATAAGCCAGACACATAAATGACTTGCAAGAGCAAACGTGGGGCATATTAGGGAGAGGATCTCGGAGCTGCCAAGAACTTCATCACTGCCACCAAAACCCAATGACCTTGTGACGTGTTCTCTGGCGATCTGCACTGAGAGACCTCTATGACTGTGGCACTGTGTGGTTGTCACAATGCCCAGTCAGGCATGCTTGGCTAGTGTCCAGCCATGTAATACTTGGTCCAAATGACATCCTCCCGCGGAGAGATGGCTCGGTGGGTGACCGAGCTTCCGGATACTAAGGATAACTTCTGTTCCGCGTGTCCCCCGGCGAGCAGGAAACAATCATGAGGCTGGTCAATCTCAACAAGCGACCGGGGGGGACTGGTGGGAGGTGAAGATAAAATATTGTGACTGTGCTATACTCATGCAGACTGTAATTGTCTGTAAGGAGCAGGTCTGCATGGCTCGTGCATGCTACTGATGCATCTTGGCTTTGCTGCAAAGTGCCATTTACACTAATTTGCCTGAAGTGTCTTCCTCCGGTTACCTAAAATCCTTGAGTTTGATCATGGTTGTCTTCAAATGCAGACTACCAAGGCGCAGATGATCCATTGATGTACTTGGGGTATGAGGATCCCCTGAACGCCTCAGATAAGTGATTGACTGAAATGGATCTTGTCAGACTGTGGTTCACCGGGCATCAGCGAGGAGGAAATAATTTGAGATATATTCATATTGACCCACACAATCTTCCTGCTTCATGCCACACAGGCAAATTGCCCCCATGAATACACCTTCATCAAAATAGGAGACAGGGTCATCCTATGATTGTTCAATGTCCCTCCTTTCTTTGTTGTTTCTGATGTGATCTAGTATCTAGTGATCAAGAGCTCAGGTGCTTGAGCATACACCTAAAAGAGTCTGAAAATGGATCAACATCTGAGCCCATCAATGCTCTCATCCCTGACATGAGCAGCTTGTGAATTCATCCATTGTCATTCCTGATTTCCTGCAGAAGCTGGCTGGAAATTTGATGGTGGCAAGAGCCACAGATGAGCGGCTGTTGACTAGAGGGGTGACATAATTGCCAGTATTGCTTGTTGATGGGATTCAGTACAGCCAGGCCCCACTTTGCCCCCACGGCAAATCCAATCTGGAGCTCTGTCTGGGTTCTGGAATAATGATACAAGCACACCCACCATGCTTGCTTGTGATTGCAAACAGGAAATTTCTGCCAGTCAGAGTGTCCCTTGTGTTGAAAAATTCTTTTGCTGGTGAGCACCAGGGAAAATTTTGACCCGAAATACCAGGGAGTGGGATTTCTCTGGATCCTTGGTGAAGATAGATGAGACAAACAACTGCTCTCAAGATTTCTTCCGGGAAAATCCAGATCTGTTGGTTGCAGGGTTGGGCAAGGGACCCTTGGAAAGATAGGACACCACTCACCAAATAAAGCCATACATTTTTCTACCTCACCCGGTTCATGGCCAACAAGATTGGGTATTAGGTGATTAATGAAGATGAATCAAATGTTGGCCCTGCTCTGTTCCCCCTGCCATTGGGAATTTGGTATACACATTTCTGACTCATACCACACAAAACCGCAAGACCAGCATTGGATCATTTAAGCACCCATGACACCCTTGCAGGGAATATGTGTTGGCACAGTGCCCCCAAACATTCAGACAGAACTTCACAATGGAGAGTTGTCAGACAGACTCTCAGCTCCCAAAAGAGGTTTTCTCTGCTACGTGACACAGAGCCAATGCACTAGCTTCAGAAGCACTTTTTCCAAATGCGGGGAATGTGGTGGATTCATCAAACTCGCATCAAGTGGCTGGTTGGTTGCTCCTCATGTAGTGAGAATAAGGACCTACATTATTGTGCCGCAACATTGACTTTTGATAGTTGTGAGATCATGAACAGAAGCATGCCAGCAGCAGTCCTGCCTAACTCAAGATTCTGGAGAAATGGTGGCACCCTTCCAACATGGCAATGGGGCCAAAGACCTCTGCACTCTTGCATGTATATGTGGGCCAATTGATTGACCCCCAAGTGACACAACAGTATCTGTTTTGACACAACTTTATCATCAGGTGCTCCGTTCTACCTGTTGGTTGGAGCCCCATGAGCTAACTCAATATACAGTGTCATTTTGCGCCACATGTGACATTAACCACATGGACTCAATCGCAACATCAGAATGACTTCAAAATACCTTCAACTTGCAATGCAGCAAACACACCCATATCATGAGTCAATAATCATTCATGAGTGTTTTTATCATCCATCTGATTTCCAATGTGGTTGAACATCAGTTCAAGATAGACACAAGGTTTAGTCACACATTCTTCAATAGTTGACATCAGACACCGTTCCTGGAGGAACATACGGTCCGGCACTCTCTAGAGAGTGCCACACATTCCCCCCTGGTGTCTCGATATCCGGTCAACCAGTCTTATCAAGAGGGATTCTACACTCATCAAGAGGGTGTAGAATCCCACTTGATGACTGCTTGACCGGTCATCGAGAGGGACTCTACACCCTCTCGATATCCGGTCAACCAGTCATTGAGAGGGTGTAGAATCCCTCTCAATGACTGCTTGACCTGTCATCAAGAACTACCGGATACCAAGAGGGTGTAGAGTCCCTCTTGATGACCGGTCAAGCAGTCATTGAGAGGGTGAGTCCCTCTCGATGACCGGTCAAATCAAGATGGTTGACCGGATATCGAGTTGACCGGTCATTGAGAGGGTGTAGAGTCCCTCTCAATGACTTGTCGGGTCATTGAGAGGGTGTAGAGTCCCTCTCAATGACTTGTTGGGTCATTGAGAGGGTGTAGAGTCCCTCCTGACGACTGGTCCGGTCATCAAGAGGGTGTAGAGTCCCTCCCGACGACTGGTCCGGTCATTGAGAGGGTGTAGTGTCCCTCTCGATGACTGGTTGGGTCATCGAGAGGTGAAGTCCTCTTCGATGACCCGTCAACCGGTCATTGAGAGGGACTCATCCCTCTCTATTCATCACGAGGTGGTGGTGTGCTCTTCAATGACTGTTTGACTAGTCATTGAGAGGTGAAGTCCTCTTTGATGACCGGTTGAACGGTCATCAAGAGGGTGTCCTCTGGATGGCCTGTCAAACCGGCCATCCAGAAGCTGTTGATATGTGCTCTTTGATGACTGGTTGACCGGTCATCAAGAGGCTGTGTCCTTCCTCTTTGAGACCGGTTGACCGGTCATCAAGAGGGTGTGTAGTAAGTACTCCTCCAGCCTACATACATATATAGCTCTGCCTGCCTTGGTTTGCCAAACAGTCCTCTTATAAATGGACTCAAATGTATTCTGGAGTGGATGTCCAAACAGACATGTTATAAATCTGATGATTTTTTGATTGGGTTTATTACAGTTGGATTTCACATTGGGTGTTATGTATTTTATTATGCAATTTATCATATCACACCGGGCGTCCAAACGGGGCCTTAACAGTGTGATCTCAAACATCCACTCACTCAACACCTGTGATCATAATCAGGTTCTTAAATAGCTTGTGTCATTTCACATCATCTACATTGTTTGATCAGGTCCTTCAAACCACCCGTAAAATAAATATTGCTTAACTGCAATATCATATTTGTTACCTCCCTCTCAAAGAACTGCCACCCGTCCCAAAAGGAGTTCTCACACTACAAGTCATGTTTCTAATAATTAATGGAGATATATTATATAAAAGCCACTTAAAGTAAATCAATACATAAAGGCAACACCGCAAGAGCTACGCTTCGCTACAAAAAGCAGCGCTTTTGTGTAGCGAAGCGGGGGGTACCGCTTTTTCAAATGACAATTAGCGATAGCGCGAGCGGAAAGCCGCTACTTATAGCAGTAGCAAAGCGCCAGTACCACTACTTTAAATATGATTAGCGCATAGCGCAGCAAATTTTTTCCCGCTTTTGCTAAAGCTGAGCGTAGCGGCGAAATCAGCGCTTTTTGGCGCTATTAGCGCCTTGTAGCGCCAAAAGCGTAGCGAATGGGGCAGCTTTTCTTGAAAAAGCGTAGCGGGCCAGTCCGCCTTTCTGTGGAAACTGCCTTAGATGAAAATTAATCATCAATCCTCCATCAATTATGATGCTGGGGATTGATATTGGAATGTTGCTACAGTGGCGCAGCAAAATCACTAAAGTAGTGTTTTTTCCGCTACTGTAGCAATAAGCGTAGCGGAATTCCGCTATTCACCGCTGAAAATAGCTTGCTATTTTTGCGGATCTTTTCTGCTTGAAAAAAAAAGCGAAAAGCGTAGCGCCCAGTCCGTCACTAAAAGCGCAGCAAAGTGGGACCCAAATCGCTACGCTTACCGCTTTGCGTAGCGTAGCTCTTGCGGTGTTGATAAAGGGCATATAAACTCAGGTCAAGGTGGTCAAATTCCAAAAGTGGTTGATTATACTGCTAAGAGTTTATATGATCAGCTCAAACAAACCCTTGAAAGATTGACATGATGGCAGGGATTCACCCCCCCCCCCCCCTCTCTCACCAGAACCTGGGAAATGATTGTGTTCTGTTTAAGAGAAGGCTTGAGCCTTACCTGTTGCAGCATCGTGGAGTCTGATAAACCTTGTGTTTTGTTGTTCAAAGTTTCATTTGACTTCAAGATGATGCACCATGCATGTATGCACATAATTTCCTGTTGCAGGATTAAAAATCTAACAGAGCCCATACAAGTAGCTCTTTGTAATCAGGAGGTCAAGATAAATTGAAAAGCAATGTTGTTACTTATTGATTTATGCTATGTATAGTGTTCTATGTAGTCTAATATACAACTTGACAAGCGGCGGCGGCGGGGGGGGGGGGGGGGGGGGGGTAATAAATAGGCAGAGCGGAATAGAAGTAAACAAGTAAAATGAGATCATGCTGGGCGAAAAGAGACCAACTGATTTATCAAGCAACCAAAGACAAAACAACGAATCGCGAAATAAAAAGAGATGAGAGGGTGTGGTCATTTATCTATGATGTGACTCTCAAATGGATGACGAACAATCTTATCATACAACGACTTGGGGATGTCTCGAATAAATACATTGGTTAACATGATTACTTCTCGGGCTTCTAGGGTTGGAAACTTTCTCAAGAGTGCCATTGGTCTTTGGGTTGAGTGCATCGTCGAAGTTCGATAGTGAAGATGCACGGTTAGGAAATTGCCAAGACAGTGGTAGGTCAGCAAAATTATAATTCAGTGTGGGATATGTAACAGACGGTACCGGAAAAAGTGGCATAAGCTAGACTCACGATGGATGAGCTAAGACTCGATCCCTCATCATGTATAGTTGAGAAATGACACATAGAACATTTAGCCCAACGCCAAAAGCCAACAAGTAATCCCACAGTTGTAATACTTGGTCGAGAGGCTCAGTACACGCGCAAAATGTCAAGACGGCTACGATGGAGATGATGAGCAATCAAGACACAGCTTCATGAGTATTTAGCATGTAGGATATTCAGAAACTTGAATAAAGATCGATATCTGTGTCTCACAAGGAAAAGCGTAAATTTCAGCAGCTAGGTTTTTAGATCGCAAGTAATCGAATAACTCTCTATCCACAATCTTGAGGCATTCGTCCAGCAGCTTACCGACGAGAAGAAAAAGAGCAGGATTAATTCGGTGATAAAACAATACAAAAGAAGGAGAAAAAGACTATAGTTTACCTTCAAGCCTCGATGTACACCCTCTAGTGTAGGTTGAACATAGAGTGGACAGTGAAACTCGATGAACCTCGTGAAAGCATAGAAGGCCTCCAACTCCGATGGCATGGTGTATAGGAACGGGGCTGCTAGGACGTTCATGCCTTGGACGTAAGTAAAGTCGTATGGTCGCTCAGTCGCGTCTAACGGGTTTTCAGACAAATCTACGGGGTCATTAAAAGGAATAAGAAACAGGCTCGGATAGATAAGCGGGCTTATTGAGAAGACTTGAGTTTGGTGGCGAGATGTAAAAGAGAGGCAGCAGATTTGATCTTTTGATCGACACACCATGTGATCTCCACACAAAGCTTTCCAGTAACCTGACGAGCATGTCTTCATGTACGCGTTGTTTGAAGGTGCTATCGGTAGCCAGAGTCCTGAAGGTGTCGTTTCGTATTTTAGGATACCAAGTAGATTGGGGTCTGGAGGCGAGGTCGAAATAGTAAGCCGCAGGACATTCCAGCGAGCCGAGTAAGATTTTCCAGGTGCTCGCCCTCAGTTGGGTTGCTTCTGTCTGAACGTAAGGTGAGGTGAAGGTGGTAAGAAATACATCTTTAATACGATATGTAGAGGGTCGAAGGAGAAACAGACAGACCTCGTCATACGGGTCGGTAAGGATGAGTCGTCTGAGAGATTTGTGGGCTTGATCAATTTCGGCCTCTGTTCTTCGAGCAGCTGAGCCGGTGGGCCAGATGATTGAAGCGAATGCGGTTGTCCTTGGAGTGGAAATTGTTAGATTTTTCGGATGTGGTGGGTCAGGTGACGATGATGACGCTGAATTGGATGACATCGCAAGACGGTTGACGGTGTTGAGCAGCCTTGACCAATACAACACAAAAATATTTACAACTCGATGGGAAATATCACTGAGCAAGTGTCACAGACCAGGGACATTGCCCGGGTCGAGTCCCTTGCCTGCCGCGCGAAGCGCCTCGGTGCGGCGCAGACGGCGCTGATGTGATCAGAGAAGGTACCAAGAAGCTACAAATCATGGAATTGGCAATCCGCCGGATGCGGCCGGTTGAGCTAGCTAATGGTATAGTCGGGACTGGGAAGGAGACGAACAATTCCAAAAGCAAAACTAGGGGGCAAATTAGGAGAATTCCGGCCAAGTCTGGCGAGCCGGGGTTTCAGAATGTGAGATAAAGGCAGCGGTCTGATTAGTATGACAAACATGGATGTACCAAATGTCGTCTGGATGAAGAATGTATCCACAGTGGTTTTTTATGCTAAACCGTACGAAGGCCTGTTAAGGCAGTAATCTCAGCTCCAAGGATGCCGCACCCAATATCCCTGCACATCGGTGCGCCTACACTGGTTTCCTAGTCTGAATAGACAAGTTTTCCAAATTTGAATAGTGATCGAGTGTTTTTCGCGTTTTGGGAAGAAGTCGTTTCGTACTGATCAGGGACGAACGCCGAAAATGGAAACTCGATAGATGATCTGTCACATGGTCTGTGTAACCTGAGTACGTGACACCTCAAGTTTTCTTTGTTCTCGGCCTGTTTGTGGACCTGCCAAGAAATTTTCAAACACTACTGAAATTTAAAACGAGCATCAAGAAAATGAAGAAAGTGGTCGAGCTGATCGAGGGTTTAAAGGAAGATGAAGTATATTTTACTTTCGAAGTAAGTCCTCTAACTCTTGGATTCAATCAGCCCAATTAAAGATCAGAACAAACCATCGAATTCCAACTTATAATTAGTAGTATTTTCCACCGAAAACAATCGATGGATTATCAAATTTGTACGCTCGAATCCAAAGGATGGCCAACCTGAAGCCAACGTGTGCCCATGTCACCTGGGGCGCAAGTGGATCAACCTCCGACACTAGCTTGGAAATCGCTGCCATGGTTCAAGATCAACTCTCCATCCCAGCCTGTCTCCATCTCACTTGCACCAATATACAACGGAGTCATCTGGATCAAACTTTATCTGTCAGTCTTTTCGCGTATCCCTCACTCTCAAAGATCTTTGAATCTTCCAAAAGCCGACAAAAAAAAAACACAAAATTTACCTGGTTCTACAAAAAAAACAGCAAGCCAAGGAATCCGGCATTGTCAACATCCTGGCACTTCGTGGCGATCCACCCAGAGGGACTGAACATTGGATACCCACTGATCATGAATTCCAACACGCAATCGACCTAGTAAAATATATCCGAAAACAGCACCAAACCCATTTCTGCATCGGCGTTGCTGCTTACCCCGAGGGGACCACTGAATTCGACCAAGACCAAGAACTGAGCTACCTCAAACAGAAAGTTGATGCTGGTGCTGATTTCATCGTAACCCAATTGTTTTATGATGTCGATATTTTTCTGAACTGGGTCAAAGCTTGCAGGAAATTAGGTAGATGACTATTTTCAGCATAATAATCTCACACTTTTCTACTTTCTTTGAAGCAACGCTCACGCGACTCAATCACTACAAAACTTCAGGAATCAATGTCCCGATTATTCCGGGGATTATGCCGATTCAAAGTTATGATGGCTTTCGACGGTTGACTGCGTTATGCAAGACGAATATTCCGGATTCGATTCACGCCAAGTTGATTCCGATCAAGGGAGATGATCAAGCCGTGCGAGATTTCGGGGTGAAACTGTCGACGCAGATGATCAAACGTCTACAAGCCAACGGATTCCGGTCCTTCCATCTGTGCACGCTGAATCTGGAACGGAGCATCACCAGACTGGTCAATCAACTTGGCTGGTGCCCTGGAGGAATCAAACACTGCCAGCCGCTACTAGGACCTAGCGTCAAGATTGGCACGGCCGAGATCGTCCAAGGCGGCCTCTCAGTCGGTTGGGATGAGTTCCCCAACGGTCGTTTTGGAGACCAACGTAGTCCGGCTTTCGGCCTTCGAGAAGGCTACGGCTCGAGTCTGACTAGCGCCTTTTCGCATCTTACAACGGATGTTCATGCCCTTTGGGGTACCCCAACATCTCTTGAAGATATCACCAACGTCTTCTGCGCTTTCACCGAAGGAAAATTGCCCTCCACACCATGGTCGGAAGAGCCGTTAGCTCTCGAAACGTCATCCATCACCCCCTTCCTCGTCCAACTCAATCAAAATGGGTGGTGGACAGTCGGATCCCAACCCGCTATCGATGGAGCTGACTCTTTGGATTCAGTCGTCGGATTCGGCCCTGAAGGTGGACGAGTTTACCAAAAATCATTTGTCGAATTCTTTATTCCTCAATCCCACCTCGAAGGCCTTCTTTCAGCAGTAGACGACTACAACAAAGATCATCCAGAGGGAGTCGCCCAGCTACGTTACTACGCTGGAAATTGTAACCAAGATCACATCCGGACTAACGTGGCCCCCTGTGAAACTAACGCCGTCACTTGGGGCGTCTTTAGGGGTGCAGAAGTAGTTACCACGACTCTGATCGAAGCTCAGAGTTTCAAAACCTGGAAGGTTTGTAGTATCAACAATCGAAGAGAGCGGAACATTGCAATCGTAGTAGCTGATCCCTGCCCCCTTTTTTGTGCTTAGAAACAAGCCTTCGATATTTGGAATGATTGGGCTGAATCATTCGAGACTAACTCTTCACACCAAAGATTGTTGAATCAGATCGAAGATTCGTATTGGTTATGTAGTATCATTGATCATGATTTTAAGCAACCAGAACACTTATGGTCGTTTCTGATCAACCATCAACAGCGTCTTTCAACCAAGCAATAAGACACCCCTCATACCCATCTCTTTCTGTCTCCTATCCATTGATCCTCCCGTGTATTCGGACATATCCTTCTCAATTAACATGCTTTCAGTTTCATTCTTCGGATGTTTTTCATGTGTCATTTCAACTTCAAGTCCAGGTATCTATTTGTGTAAATCCCTCAAGGATACGCTGTTATTTCTCTCTCTCTTTCATTTATGCTTGTCTTTAATGATGTGAGCAAAAACAGCCTCATTTCTTGTCACATCAATTCTGAACTGTGGGGGGAATGCCCAGCTCTTTGTTTTCAATCAATTTCAGAAAGCTGGCTGGCTATTGAATTTGATTGTATGAAACTTACCAACTGATCACTGCAGTGCCATGGCGTGAATTCGCGTAGATGCGTGCTCAAGGAAATAAGCAAGGAGTCAGTTTAGTTTGAACTTGAGATTCCCAAACACTGAATTCAAACAGTGAGAGAAAGAGACAAAACTCTGCAAGGCCAATGTGAAAAATGAAACTGGCCAGCTTCTCTCAATGAGGTATATTATCTAGGACTTTGCAAATTGCAATGCTCAATAACAACAAATTTGATCCTATAGAAAAGTCCCCCCCCCCCTGATTAGGGTCTTAGAGTTACAGTTGCATGCAACATTCCACTGAAGGTTTTGGGCTGGTCCCAAATGTTGGGGCTCAAAGCCTGAAAAAAAAACTGTGAGTGATTTTGGGGGCTAGGGCATGGGAATGGGCCCAGGTCTGGTTTTAGAAAGTGGAGGACTTCCTGCCAACTTAGAAAGCAGGCCATTTTCTATTTTCCATTTCTGTTTCTATTTCTATTTTCTATTTCTATTTTCTATTTTCTATTTCTATTTTCTATTTCTATTTTCTATTTCTATTTTCTATTGCTTAGCATAAAGCATGGGTTTAGGACCTTGTACTTGTTTACTCAGGCCCATACTTGGGAGGTGGGTCCCAAAATACGGGCTTTCAGAATTAAAAATAAAGAATAGCTGGAACAAATTGGTTGTTGCTTTAGATTTGGAAACTACAACCATTCCAAAAAAGCTTGGCTTCTTTGGAAGGAATTTCCGCTGGAAATTTGTTCTGGATTTGCCAATGTATGTGCATCCAACATCAAGGTTGGACACATGATATCCTGACCTGTGAGCGCAGTCGCTTGCAGGATCCCACCAATCAAGCCGTTTGGTAGCAAAAAAAAAAACACGCCAGCTGCTGGGACCAGCACCTTCCAACCTCGCAACCTTGATCAGGATGCCATCCAGGGTAGAATCAGCCAAATTGCTTGATTCTGAACTCAGAATTAGAAAAAAATGAAAGGAACAAGATGATTGAGGGCATCTGGCAGCTGTATATGCACCCTGCATATAAGAATGAGGTGGGCATGAATATACATATGTCCAACCTTGCCAGTGATTATTGGCAAATCCAATACAAAGTTTGGGTGGAAATTCCTTCCAACAAAGCCAAGCTTTTTTGGAATGGCTGTAAACACCCTGTAGACTCCAAAAAGGCATTTTGCTAGAATGCTGGACCCCAAGCCTTTGCAGGCAGCACTGTAGGTACATATGGAAGAAGTCAGGCTCAGACTTCAGTACAAATACAGAATTTCTCCCGAGTGCATATCCAAGGACCAAAACATATTGGGCTAGATCCTGCTTACTCTGCTGCCAACCAAAACGACTTCAGTCCAAAGATTATTGAAAATATTGAAAATCAAGAATACGAGCGGAATGAACCCAATCAAACAGGAAGAACAGAAGCCATCAAGCGCGGAGGAAACAACCACAGAAAAAACCTCAGCACAAAACACGCAAGCAAGACAACAGGAACTGGTCAAAAAAGAAACACTCAAAAGCGAAAAAGTTAAAAATTATGTCTTCACGCGGGATGATGAGAAACTGCTTGCAAAATACTGGCTCAAGTTCCCTGGATACAGGGCCGAGGGAATCCCCAGCTTGCACTTACATCAAGATATCCTCCCACAAATCAGTCAGAATGGAATTCAGATCCACAAAAGGCCAATGAAGAAGAGATTCGACTTTGTGCAGCGCCACACCCTCCACTTCTCAGCAATATATAACAAGATCAAAGAAGACTCTCTTTTCCTAGGAAATAATCTTCCAGATTACAGGTTGGTTGAACTCGCCAAAGAAGCTTACTTTTCTCGAGTTGGCCGCATTTTTTCATTCGAGTCCTTTTGGCATGCGGTCTGTGACCATCCCACGTGGATGATGTAGAGGATGGATACAATACAGTCAAAACAACACCCATCGTCCTCAGATCACCTGATAATCTCATTGCAAACGCCTGATGCCACCTTGAATTCATCCAAATCTGAAAAAAAAGCCACTTCACCAACCACCACTCCTGAAAAACCACTATATTGCCCCAGTCCCCACTGGTGCCCTTCTAGAGTTGCCGTCAGTTGCCAGGCCACTGCCCCAATCAGTAAATCAGTTTTGTCCCGTCAATTTCTCAGAAACCTTTCCACATGAACAATCTGAGGTTGCCAGCGTAAATCAGTTAGTGGCACCTTCCATTGTTTTGGGAGTAGAAAATCAGCTGACAAATCTATCTTCTAGCTCAAAAAATACTTCATGCCAGCCACTTCCATTGCCTCCAACGCACGCTTCTACCACATCATCCCAACCATCTTGCGTTCTGTCAACCTCCTCAAATGGAGCAAATAAACTGATTGGAATTGACAACCCTTCTGTCTCAACCTCAAAGCGTACCTTTGCCGAACTAGATAAAGAAGCAAACACCAGGGGGGAAAGTGTGGCACTCTCTGGAGAGTGCCAGGCTGTAATTCTGTCCGTCAAATGGTCTGATGTGAGTTAGATGTGAGTTTCAACTCTTTGTTCAACTTTCTTCCCAACAGATGTGTGACTGTATGTGAAGTGGTTGCGGGATGATCTGTAACTCAATTCCAACACATGGAAATATCTTAGTTGAAATTTTCTGTTTGGTTCATATCAAAAAAAATCCTGGATGTGAGCTTCAATTCACAACATGTTTTGCCAAGAATGTAACTATCCTGATGCTCAAAGATATCCTTGACAAAGTGAAAAGGAATATTTTTTCAGGGCTGATTTTTTTTTTTTTTTTTCAATCAAAACCCACATAAAATCACACAATGAAAGATAGCTGTAAAATATAGCAACCACAAAGGCTCAGTTAACTGGTAGATCAATCCTTGTGGGATATTTCTGTCATGCCTGTTCCCTTCATCAATTGGTAGGAAAGTTATGTAAAATTAAATTTCTCTTTTTTGAGTATCACACAGTGTCAAAGCTGGGAAAACCTCTGTAACCTGTATTCCCTCCCTCTACTATGAAATGTGAACAATCAAAGAGGCCTTTTCACCAACCATTTTTACCAAGTGATGGTCCACTTCTGCAGGCTAAAGTTTGCCATGCTGTCAGCTGTTTGTTTGGGACCATGCACCTTGTGTATGTGAATACACATTGCACAATTTTCCCTCACTTTTCCTCCATCTGACTGAAAAATGCAGCGGCTAGAGGTTAAAATTGATAAAGCTTCACAGGGGGAAGGGGGCAGATTGGTGGATATCAACAGGTGCATCAATATTTTGATGATCCTGGAACCAGTAGGAGAAAGATTTAAATAGCTGGTCTGAGAACTCTGAGGTGAAAAGTCAATTCTGAAATGTCCACACACATCTCAGCATGGGTCATACCATTTGTCTTGTAGATTTATCCTCTTCACCCCTTTTCCCTGCCTGTTTTGGGCAATTGTTTCCTCCAGGTAGCATGTCTTCATCACACCTACCATCATGTCCCTGTCCATTGTGCAACAAAATAGGGTTGATTGCTTTTATCATATGGTAATTATTAGCACCAGGTGTAAGATAAGAATGGTGCTCTTTTGACCTGCTGTATCCAGAACAATCAAAATTATCATCATTTTGGAGTGGCAAAAATGGTGTTCATGTGTGTTGCAAATCACCAAAAAAACATGTGCTCCGGGAGTTTCAAGTTGGGCACAAGTCAACTATGGTGGCAGCGGGGAAAAAGGGATCAGCTCTGTATCCCCTGGTGTGGAACTTCTACGCTAGGCGTGATCTGAGCTTGGAAGGGAAATGTAGGAGTCATGGATAATGACAGACTACACGGGTGCTTGAAGGGCTGCCTTCCTTGAATAAGCTTCTGGGAGAATGTACACTAAGAATTTATAGTGTGGCGCAATCTTTAGAACTATTCTTAATTCTATCTGACTCCAAACCCTAGTTACCTGTGTTCAGTGCGCAAGAGATGAGGAATGTTATATGTAAGGGATGTAAAGAGGAATGTTATATGTAGGAGATGTAAAGAGGCATGTTATATGTAAGTGATGTAAAGAGTAATGTTATATGTAAGGGGTGAAGAAGAGGAATGTTATATGTAGGTGATCTAAAGAGGATTGTTATGTGTAATTGATGTAAAGAGAATTGTTATATGTATGAAATTTATCTATGTCAAGGGGGCAAGTTATATATATCAATTAATATTTCAAAATATTATAATTCAACTATTTATATCAAGTGATGAGTGCTATTAATCTACAATATTACTATCAAGTGCAAACATGGGGAAAAAAGAAAACAGGAAGGGGCAGGAGAGGCCTCCTTTTATAGTAAATAAACTTATCTGAGACTAGAAATATGTAGCTGAAAGATTCTTCTACTATGTGATGTGTACAGCTGTGTGAAATACAAAAGAGCTTGGTATTTTACTATCTAAGTAGGAATTTCCTTTTTCACAGAAGTGTGTATCAGATGTGATTGTACTCTGAGAGTGGAAAATATTCTGAGATCTACTGTGTATCTACTGTATATCTACTCTTATATGGAAAATACATCTATGAGCTGTTTCTTAGAGGTAATTCTTGAATGCTACTATGAGATTTGTTACATGTCTGATACTTATGTAAAGAAATGTTACCAGTTTTCTGGGTGTGAAAATAATTGTGAAAGACATGTGAAATCTAATATGGGGGTTATTTGTACTGTATATGTTTTGTATGTAGTTTATACTGTACTTTAATATTAAAATCTATGTCTTTTGTATATTCTTGCTGGTTGATTGATCTCACCACACCGGGGTCCCCGGGGAGGGTGTTTTTTTGCTATGTCCAACATCATGCTCGGCCAAACATCAGGGTGGACATTGGCGAGTTGCTTGTTTACACGGGCTCAATGACCCTCGTTTGCTGGTCATTGAGCTCAGAAAGCCCCAACTCAATGAACAGTACAGTGCCCGGAAGAAAGTTTTCATGACATTTCTTTTGAATAGGAGACTTACAAACCATGCCTCTTAAGTTCTGAGTTATTGGGAGGATGGACAGAAAGGTTTCAAAAGAATGAATATAAGTAATGTTTTTGGAAAAAATAAGTGCATAATAGCTGAAAATATTCTTTCATGAAATGATAATTTTGGAAAATCTTTAATACTGTTCCAAAAAAAAAAAAGAAAAATCAGAATCAGTAAACTGACATCCAACATGAATGATAATAAATGAAAAAAATGAGTACCAAAATAAATTTCAAATTTTGGGTGGCAGTGAAAACACATCAAATACTGTTTTTTTGTTACCTGCAGTGCAAATTTGGAATTTTTGATGTGCTTTCACTGCCACTCAAAATTTGAAATTTATTTTGGTACTCATTTTTTTTCATTTATTATCATTCATGTTGGATGTCAGTTTACTGATTCTGATTTTTCTTTTTTTTTTTGGAACAGTATTAAAGATTTTCCAAAATTATCATTTCATGAAAGAATATTTTCAGCTATTATGCACTTATTTTTTCCAAAAACATTACTTATATTCATTCTTTTGAAACCTTTCTGTCCATCCTCCCAATAACTCAGAACTTAAGAGGCATGGTTTGTAAGTCTCCTATTCAAAAGAAATGTCATGAAAACTTTCTTCCGGGCACTGTACAATAAATACTGTTCATTCAGCTTGGCTTTTCCGAGCTCAGTGGACATTATAGACCACCCACCAAGCTCAGAAAGGCCCAGATCAATGGCCAATAGGTGCTGGTCATCGGACTAGGGCTTCTCCGACTGGATGGCCAACACAAACTGGCCGTTAAGTTTGGAGAGGCCGCACTTGACAGGCATAATACCCTGGTAATTGATCCGCAGCCTCTCTGAGCTCAAATCTGATGACCAGTACATACTTCTCATCCAGTGACGCCTGCAAGAAGCCCTAGCTCAATGACCAGCACATGCTGGTCCTCTAGTCAGACTTTCCAAGCATGGTAGGCAGTTTGCACTGGCCACTCAGCTTGGAAAAGTGCAGCAGGATTACTTTCCATCAAGCCGGGACTTTCCTTGCGCTATGTACAGTACATACGGTCCTTCAAGCTGGGAGAGGCCCGGCTCAATGACAAACATGCAGTACTGGTCACTGATCTGGGATTTTCCCAGCCAGCTAGTGACCTGTGATCAAGTGGAGGGTGTCTCCAATCAATGGCTGGTAGAACCAGTCACCAAGTAAGGAACCCCTCCACTCAACAGCCAGTACACACATCAGTCATTGAGTGGAGAATCCCTCCACTCAATGACATTAAAAACCAGTCATTGAGTGGAGGATGTCTCCACTTGGTGGCTGGTAATTTAGATATGGTCATTGAGTGTACACAACCTCCAATCAATGGTTTTCCGACATTCATCAAGTGGAGGGAATCTTCACTCAATGACTTTAAACCCCATTCATTGAGTGGAGGGGGTCTCAACTTGATTCGTGAAACACACCACCAAGTGTAGAATACCAGGGTGTACCAGGCATCAAGTGGGGGTACCCTCAACTCAATTACCAACATGTTTGCCATGGAGTGGATCAAAGATCAGCCTGAGTTGAACATAAGGTCAACATATTTGAATCCTGAATGCCATATGCTCACACATTTGACATCAGACAGTCTTCCCAAAGGAACATATGGTTTGGCACTCTCCAGGGAGTGCCACACTTTCCCCCCTGGTGAAACGACTCGAATAATAGAATTGGATCAATTATATCTAACAAGGCTGAAGTGGAAGCGCACAAAATCTTGTGTTTGCAATTGGAGGTTCAACAATTGGAAGTAGAGAACCATTTCGAAGGCAGGCAAGTTCAAATTATGGAGAAAGACGTCTCAACATGTACCAACCAATACAAGAAGGAGTTCTTCCTTATCAGGAAGCGTAAAATCCTGTCCAATTTAAAAGCACAAGGATCTTTCAAGTCTTGCCTTATTCAGGAAGATCAATTTCCTATAACTGTCCCTTCCCATAGCCAAATCTCTTGTTCAGACTCTACACAAGTTCCTGCCTTTGAACTCGAATGGTGTTGCATACCTGAATAGAAAATTAGTTCCACCTCAACTTTCTGCCAAGCAATTTGGATAGAAACAAAATATATGATTTTGAACTACCTGATGTATCTTGTGGACATATACTTGCTCCCTGTTATAACCTCCTTTTGGGGTTCACCCACGGCTCACCAGACACAAGTACTTAGCTCTTGCGTGTGTTGGTTTGCTCCTTTGTAATCAAGATTGTCTCAAACCATACATGTCATGAGCCTTTCTTCTCAAAGCTTTCCTTCTACCATTCCAAGTCACCATTGTCTATCATCATCCATAGCCCTGCCTAGGGCATCTCACACACCTCTATATAGCCCAGCGTTGGGTGTTCTACAACAGAGTTGTCGGAATCAGGTAGTTTTTCCTTGATCAACCCATGGCCTTGATCTGGCGATTCAAGTTCCAATCTATGGAAAAGTGAAGTGTGCACACAAAAGAACCCATAGCCCAGGGTCTTGCTTCAATTCAGCCAGTCAGAGCTATTCAGCCCTAGCTCAATAAGCCTCTCAAACAGAGGGTCCGGGGGACCTTCCCCGGAGGGCTCTCCGCAGGGACCGCTTCACGGCCAGCCACAGCAAGCCTCCCACCAGCAAAGCTGTAACCAATAAAATACATGTACCTGTATTTGTCATGTATTGTATCTGATAGGGACCAAAAGTATTGTATCTGTTTTACAGATACCATACACTTTGTATTGAATTCTTGTATTGGAATCTCAGATACAATACATTGTATTGCCTTTCATGTATCTGATTTACTGATACAATACAGATAGGTTACATTCACATATTGAAATACCTGCCCTGTCCCCCATCTGTCACTGCCTGGCCAGTTTGAATCAGCAGCCTGGCCACAGAGTCACGACTCAGTCAATATCCTCTGCGGCACCGGCAGTCTTCCCCTCCTTCCATTGCTGGGTTTCTGTTCAATCATCATGGCTCAAGCATCTGCATCTCCAGCTCCCAATTGGCCCCCCTCCCAACAATCAATTCGTGCAATCACTCCTGTTTGTTCTGATCCTAAATTTGTCAGACCAAACTACGACGGCCGCAAATCCCTTACTCCAACTCCAACTTCAGCTTCTAACCATGCCACAAAACTAAACCCAGATCATCCACCAGAGCAAGCTCCAAATTGACCAGAAAGTCCAAGAGGAAACAAACCAAAAATGATTCCGAATCTGACCTTGAAAGTTGTTCTCAGTGTCTCGAATTGGTTATGGACATGCGGCAAGACTCCAATAATGGAAACTCAAGATTGAAACCTGAAAAGAAGGGATGGAGCTGTTGAGGAATACTTCCATAAGCCAACCTTAACCAATGGTCAGGTATGTGTGTTTTGATCTTGTCATCAAGTCTGATCTTGTTTTACACTGATATTGCTTTAAATTTTGAATTTTATTCATTTGAAAAGAAACCAGGCCTGCCGGTTCTATACAAATGTTGATGATACGGAAGCAGTTATAAACAGACACCAGGCACGCGCTCTAACCTATACAAGCATCATGACGGGGATAAGACACAAGGGCCATTTCCATCACAAGCGGTTGCAATTGAACATGGGGCCAAGCTACTGTTAACTGCAAAAGAGGTGGAGAAGAAATCAAATGAGAAAGTAAATGACCCAATCAAACTAATGCTCGAATCAGGCAGCTGAGACACTAGAGTATTCAACCACTTGATGCTCTTCTGGCTGGTTTGACATTCCCTTCCCTGGAATTGCTTCAACAATTTTGCACTTGGTGTTGCTTTAAGCTACCATTGAAAGGGTAGTCCTCTGTACTCTTGCCAATGGGTTGCGAAGGAAGCCCACAAGCTTTATTTGAATTTGCAGAGCAAAGTCTTTGATCATCTCAAGGTATCTTCCTCTCTCTTCTCTTCTATTATGACCTTCATCATCTTCCATTTTGACAAGCCGCAATTTGTTTTAGAACTTAAAATCAAAGATAAAACTTATACACAATGTTTGGACTACAAAGGGAAACCGCCAGGCTTTCATGGGAATCTCAGAAGCTTACGTTTTGGACGACTAGCACTTCTGCATTTTCCATTTATCTTTGAAGTATATCTTGTGGATGCATGCAGGGAAGTATTTAGCTATTCCTTTTGCAAATTTTTTGAAAAAGTCGGGCCTTCATACAAAGATAAGTGATTCTAATCCTGAATTTCCTATATCATCTATCCAAGGATTACTTCAAGAACAAAAAAAGACTGAATGTTACATATTTATTTTCAAATAAATACATATTAGCTCATACCACTGACTCTGGCTCAAACAATTGAACACTGGCTGCAGAGCTTGATTGCATCATCCTTGCCAAAACTGCTACAGATCTCAGATTATCCAACAACCACATATGGTGCTTCTGTCATAAAGTCACACTAATTGGCTCTTGGGTTCTGGACTGATCAAGACCAAGAAAGCCACTATTGGTTTTGTACCGGAGTTGTTTCCAATTGAAGAGAATGAGATGGCATGTCAAGATTCCGATGGCCGAGAGATCCAAGTCGGTCCGTTCAACCGGAAAAAAAGGATTGAAGATGGGGATAGTGATCTCAAATCTCTAGCTGAATCATTAGATGATGAAAGCCTATTGGACGAGATTGATACAGTCGCAACCATATTCAAGAAGGTTTGTTAAAATTTCTTTAATCATCTGAGAATTTATTTCCAATCAGCTGAAGTATCTGTTGCACCCTTGTAGGTTGATTTTATTATTCAAAAAATTACTTCATCGGCCACGGGATGATCTGAGTTTGATACATGGTGCAAGAAGCTGGACTACTCGGGGCCGTGCTTGATTGCGGGCTATGGCATTCAATGGAATATTAAATTCCAGAGTTGAAAGCGGGCTTACAATGCTTAACATGTGATCAACAAACTTATTAAGAACAAAAAGGATTGACAAGAGCAAGACGATGACAATCACCCCAATTTTTTCAACAACATAGAGCTTACTGAAAACCATTGGGAGGTTGTTAAAAATTTGAATGATATACTTGCGGTTTGTTTTTGAATATCAAATAAAATAAGATGCAAAAAAAACTGACTTGTGATTCCTTTGCAGAGGAGTTCTATTTTATTACAAAGAAGATGGAAGGAGATATCTCCTCTGGAAGTATGTTACTAGGTGAATACTGGGGAATCACTTCGTTCCTCACAAAGAAGATTGCTTCCGCAAATGAAGACAAATTTTGCCTGGTGTTTTGCAAGATGCTTGAACAAACAACAAAATATGTGAACAAAGCAATGAAGTGTGATACAATACTCCTTGCAACAATTTTGAATCCAAGCTATTGTCTTTCACTCTTCCAAACGTGGTACCCATCCAATCACTCATATGCTGAGGTCTTAATTACTGAAAAATTCAACTCAAGAAAGATTGATTACGAAGCCAATTTACCTATTTCTGAGCCACCTGCCTTGCTTGACAATTTGTGGTCCAAAAAACGAAGTGTGAGAAAGTGCAAACTTGAAGAGGTTGACTTATTTCCCGATACTGAGGAAACAACTCCAAATCTATCAGGTAAATACAAGCAGCCTACTTCACAGGTGCATGAAGCATTACAATGGTGGAAGGTTTGTGAAATCCAATATTCATACATGCTTTTTTAAATCCTCATATTTGTTTTTTACTGATTTCTGTCTCCATAGTCCCATAGCCGCGAATTCCCCATACTGGCTCTCCTTGCCCGCAATTACTTAGCTACCTGCTCAACCTCAGCGAGCGTTGCGAGCTGTTTTTCAGTGGCATCGGACACATGCGGCCGTGATCAAGGTAGTCTAGCTGTCCAAACCATTGAGAGGTGCGTGAGCTCCCATCAATGGTTGCTTCAAGGTTTCAATCCCAACGGTGAATTTGAGGTTCCCCATAATATATTGGTACATGCCATGGAAGAGCATGATCACATGAAAAAAGATAGGGTCCCAGAAAAATCATGGTTTTTTTTTACATTTTATATTATCTTTATCCATTTTATCTTATGCAGAAAAAATGTACCAAAAGAAACACATGGTAGCAATCCTATTTGTATTTAAATTTTTTGTCTACTTCTGTAGGTATTGCAGATACATACCAATAAAGTATTGGTACTGTATTGGATAAAAGATAGTATACATGGTATTGCTAAGCCATGTATTGGCTTTAAGATACAATGTATTTGTATTGTATTGTATTGTATTGGTTACAGCGTTGCCACCAGGGGACTTGTGTTAAGTTAGATTCAGCCAGTCGGAGCAGTCTTGCAATTTGTCTGATAGCTGATTTCAAGTCCGGCCAAGCCATTCTGACAAACCCTAACTTGATTGAGCCTGACGGATGAGCTTGGGTCGTCCCTGCCGGTTCAGTCCGTGGAATAGAACATGCTCAATTTCGATAATCCCTGCAAAAAAAGCAGCTGCACACACAGTTGGAATCGGGGTGTTGGATGAGTTGCCCGGTGCCAAGACATTTGTGAAGTCATTTTTTAATCCATTTGACACCACACGGATCCATAAGCCTTGAAGAGCCCACGTTATGTTGCTTTTATACATTTTGTGCCCTATCTATCAGCTCTCATTATCTTTTTATGGGTGATATGCATCGAAACAATCAAGTCATATGTAACATACTAAGAAGGCACATGAAGGAAAGATATAAAACATAAATCTAATAGAAACATTGGTAAGAAAAAACGACCAGTAAGAAAACATAACATGAAAGAAAAGGCGAATAAAGTCATCTCGGAGGTGGTAGAAGTAACTTCGAGCTGCTGCAAGATTTGGTGTCCAGGCATTCGGTTTGCAATGACTTCTCTTGACATCCGCCAGTATCGATATAATCGAGAAGGATAACCACCGACATAGGTTGAGTCGGGTCGAAGACTCAATAGTTTTAGGCTCAAATTAGATTTTGGGTGGGGGGAGGAGGGGGTGGCTTGTGGTCAAAGGGAGAGGCGGTATCAGCCGCGATCGGATTCAAGAGATTTAACAAACTTGATGTTGAAGGGCCTCGCGGATTGGGTGTGATCGAGAGAGGTTGTAGGGAAGATTTAGTCAGGACCTCGTCTGCCGATTTTAGCTCTCGACCAGGGAGATGTTCAGCAAAGGGAGGCCGTGGTAGAGGCTGAAGAACACTCGGGGCCGAGCTTTCGGGCTCTAGTTTTGGCATGTAGGCGATGCTACCCTTTTCAAGCTGCTCAGGCTTTCTGCCAGCCTCCACGGGTTGAGAAACGGCTCGAGTAGAGGCCTTGAGCCTGATAACATTGGTTCCATGTCGTCCAGCGATGGATGTCTGCGGTCGCGACAAGATGTGATGAGATGATAGAACACCTGCATCATAAGTAGCAACGTTGCTTGCCTTGCTGTCATTGGCTTTTCGAGATTCTAAATGAGGCTGTGGTGTGCTCGACTTGCGTGTCCGTGAGCCTAGCAACGGTTCTCGAGAAGGACTGAGCTGTACGATCGACGCTGATCCACCAACGTCAATTTGCGCAACAACAGGCAGTCGGTGAATGTGCGAAGAGGCAGATGATGGTGTGCCAACTGTATCACGATGCGAGCTTTTGGGAGAATGCCATTTACCTTCGACTTCAGCTTCCTTAGGGTCGGCATTCTCGGGTGGCCTTCCATAATGCCTATTCATGTGGGTGTCTTCCTTCCACTCACTGGTATTATTTGAGTCTGAGCGTGGGTTTGTTGCGGTAGAATGTGGCGCAGACGCTTGGCCGAGCGAGCTGGATGGCCTGGGTAGCCCAAATGGTTTGAAATGCTGCGCCAGTGAATCATGTGGGTCGATGGCTGGCTTAAATTTTTGCGACGTGCGCTTCTTTATGGCTGGTTGCGTGGTAGGAGCTGAAACGCGTGGAGTGGGCGCAGCGCGAGTATTCAAACCAGCTAATACTGATTTATCAGGATTTCTCGACTCACGGCCATCTAGGGATTTGCGACCCGGGCGGCGAGTTGGTTTTGTCGGTACATCACTAGTAGTACTGCCGTGTTCTGTTTTCTCATTGTCGTCGAAATCATTGCTACTCTCGTTGGTCATTATCGAGTCCTGTTGCGACTGAATTGAGTTTTCATTCTGATCTTCTCGGTTCTCAGCCGAGGCGTGTGCGAGTTTCATTCTCTGGGCCAGAGGCAAAGCGGCACGAGTTGCTTCAAGTAGTGCAGTTGAAGGTTTCCTCTATTATTGATAGTCGCATGCAAGGGGCGGTCGGTCATCAGCACTCATGAAAAGGAACTGTTAAGTAACGAGGCATCAGCTAAACAAACCTTGCGACCAGATGTACGTTGTTCAAGTGCACTCGTATCGACAGACCGTCCAGCTTTGATGGATCGAGAATTGACGCGCATTAGCATGCTTTGTAGCTCATCATCAGTATACTTACACCTCAATGTTTTTGGACTATCGCCGAAGATGTGCGAATGATTGAGACAAGATACATTGGAGGATTCGGGGCAAGTGACTTGGGACAGAAAAGCAAAAGCTTTACAATGGTGGCATTGTACCTGCTCTTCTGGTAAATCAGCAGGCTCGATCACAATATCCGGCGATAGATTGGTAATTTGAGTGAGTGCAGTTTGACGCTCGGCGATTTCTCGCTCAACCATGTCTCGAAAATGGGGTAGAAGCCTATGACGAGATAAAATCAACTCAAGCGTGTGTCAGGATACACTGCTTGGGAAGATATAAGAAGTTATGAGATGATAGCTGACCAGCGGGAAACCTTAGGACCTTTCTCGTTGAGGAATATTGTCACCAGAAGCTCATCATGGGAGAATACGGGCATCTTTTGTAGAGCTTTGTAATGCTGAACACATAAATTACCCTCCGGTAGCCAATCGGGCAAGCAAAAGTTGACGGCTTCATTAAGGTTTAAGCCATGATTGAATCCTGAATGATACGAGCGGGGACAGGTGATCACGAATTCGTTGGGCCGTTGGTCACAAACGTAAGTCCGAACACCTGCTCGCCCCAGGCGGGCTGGGGACATCAGTGTGACGAGTTGGAACATCAAATCGGGTTGCTGTTCGAATAGCTCAGGTGCAGCTGTCTTCATCGCCTCCTCCAACTTGGTGTCGTCTTCGCCGGGGACGCCATACCAGGTCTTGGTCTCACCCCAATGGTGATAATTGATACTGAAAAGGCGCAAAGGAGTTCAGCCACCCAGGAGAATTTGAATTCAAACCATGAACGATGGGAAATGCTTTACCTATACGTATAATGATCTTCTTTATGCCAGGCGAAGGTGGAGAAAAGCATGCCGACATATATCCACGGCTGAGTCATGCCTGCCACATCGGATTTGATGAACCTCAGTAGAGACCCAGGAGCGATTGGCAAATTGTTCAAATTCCAACCGTCTCGTGAGTAAGGGTCGAATGGATGCTTTTCCAGATTAGGAAAGCCACTGATAATCGTAAATCACGTTAAACTCCGAAGCAAACGAACAAAAAATTAGGACAACCAGCGCAGGATGACAAGTTGCGCACCTGCCATAAGCTGCCGTGTTGATATCGGCCCCATACTCTACTTCTACTGTCTCTGTCTGCGATTCGACCAGCCTCCAAAATTCTCGTTCAATGAAGTCTTCCACGATTAACTGCTCTTTGAAAGGTTTAGTGGACCAGGCTGATTTGGAATCATCCCCGACGGCTGCTGGGAGCCCCTCGTCCTTAGCTAGCGACTGTCGCCGGGATGACTTCGAGATTGGATGTGTCTCAAGCCACATCTTCTTGAACCCGTCTGCCCGCCGCTGAAAACTGGAAAGAGTGTGTTCTCTCCCTTCCTCGAATCCAAATTCATTTCCTGTCGAGACGATACACGCATCGCAATACCAGTTTCCTTCGGGCACCGTCAGTAGTGGGGGCGTCAAACACTGTAGATGATATCCTGTTGTCGAATTTGTCATCGTTGGGGTAATTTGGAACCAGCCGAATCATAATTCGAACCTCATGAGTTAGTCTATGCTTGTGCAATCAAAATATCAATCAGTGTATCGTACCTTTATCGCAGCTATCACAAAGCAAGATATTTGGATCGTCTTCGTCTGAGCCACATATCTCACATATCTGAGTAAGAAAGGATCGCGTCACTTAGTTATTTGCTTGGGTATATGCGGAGGAGCTTCCAGAGATACGGAGTATCGGACGGGGAAAAATTAATGGTTGATGTTAGACTTACATCCCCACCGTGGTCCATACTTGTGTCTGGGTCATGAGTGGTTGACTTGTGACTTGTTGATGGTCGCCTGATTGGGGGAGCAGAGCTTCTGGATTTTTCTGTGCAAATTTTTCAACGGGATTTCGAGATTGGACAACTGATTTAGTCAGTTGACCGAGTAAATCTTTAGGCTTCCCTGGACGGGAAGAAAACAAATGCCCAGTCATGCATTGAGACTGATGGCATTTGCCGCTCTAACCTTCTAGAGGATTATCAGCAGAATCTATTTCGGATGATGGTCATATCAAAGGCCGTATTTGTCACAAGAGAATTATGCGCAGTACTCACCCGTTGAGGCTTTGAGAGCAGGAGTGCCATTGGTGTTGGCGACCAGCTTGCCAGATTCGTCGGTGAGTGGGCCATTCTCATGTGTTTTGAGTTCCTTTGAGGCTGAGATTCGGTTGGCTTCATCATGGTCAGCGAGAGAGGAGCTCAGGGGCGAGAGTGAGTCCGCTGGAGAGCGATCCCTACGACAGTGATTATTGGAAGGTTTAGGTGGGCTCTGTTTGACCCGGTTGAAATATTCATCAAAGGGGGCGATGATCTTGGCATATGCCGATTTCAACTTGAACGAAACTGCCGGGGATGCCTTGGTATTGTATCCCATGGTCTTGGCTAGGAAGGACCATTTGCGCTGGATGGTGATCTGGGATGATTCGTTGGGGTGTGAGCATGTATTGCGCTTGGTGCCAGATGAAAGGTTGAAAGACACTCAACGTTGTCGTATCCGCCCAGCTCATTAATCTCTTTCCTCAGCCTCCAGAGATCAACTGGTCGATGATCAATCAGCGGTACCTGAAGTTGGGAGGTTGCGTTGACAATCCCAGACGAGCCGCGCTGTTGGTGGAACAGGTATAGCTGTTCCAGAAAGTTTACGTTTGCTCGAGCAGATGCTTCCATGGCGTTTAGTCGTTGGAGCCGAGTTTTAAATTTAAATTGCTGCGTGGAGAAGCGCCAAGTGCCCAAAGGAACAGGTTGGTGAGATAAGATGATAATAATCTCAAAGGCACGGCCGCTTGCCACTATGGCAGAAGCATTGGAAGCGGAGAAAGAGACGGGAAGGGAAGTAGAGAGGAGAGAGGAGAGAGAGAAGAGAGAAAGGCGGAGATGCCCACATCAGTGTCCAAGACAAACGGAGGTTTCCAACCGGTTGGGGGGACAATTTTTCCGATCCCAAACTGCTTGAGCTTTGAGCCAATCGATTCAAAATACTTCATAGGCTCTTTGAACTCGTCTATCGTTGGATAAAAGACAGGACAGTGTTCGAGACCAAACAAGCGGTTGGCTTGTCTGGATTTTGGAAATTCTCTGGGGACTTCGGTTCGGATCGAACCCAAGACGAATTTGGGTTCCATGGCCGGGGAGGAGGGATGCCCGGAGGGATGTCGACTTTGGAGGTCGTGGGTGTGATGAGCTGTAAGCAAAGAATATTTTCCTGGAGATGACTCTGAGTATGTACAAGCAGCAATGGCCAAAGGGGAGGAAGACGAGAGCACATGGCGGATGGAGGCGAAAAGAGACGTGACAGGCAGTGGACTGGGCTGTGAAAGGGGCGGAGCTTCCCCTATAAAAAACTGCCGGCGCCCAAGAAGCCAACCGTCTGCGCATGGATCCCTCACTCGCCATGGAGACATTCTTGAGCTTGGCGGGCGCGGGGAAGCTCAAGGACCAACAGCAGGTGAGCCGATTCCTACTGATTTGACCACTTCCACGCTCATCTGACGATGGACTGGTCGAATCAATCAATCGAGCAGATCGCCCTCAAGCTGCACAAAGCCTTCCCAGATGAAACGCTCTACCTTAATTGGGCCCTGCTGCCTATGATCCTCCAGACACCGAATCGATGCAATGGTCATACCGGCACACGTAGTCCGATCTCAGTTTCGATCGCCCATCGCTGTCTCCAGACACTCCTGGATCAATGTCTGAAACTCAAGACTGAGTCTCCTAACAACCCACACCCGCCAGAGCTCGAAGACCCGAACAATTTTTGGATGGTTCTCAAGGTCTTGGAGATGGTCGGACAATCGCGTCCCGAAGATGACCATTCGAAGATCGTGGGAATCGGCAAGTTGAAATATTCAGAATCACTCTTCGAGCCACTATCCACTGCCGATCAATCCAAAAGTGCTTCAGCAAGTGCAGCACTCTCCGAAGCCTCGACTATCGATCAACTAGCCAATCTCTCTGTGCAGCCTGGTCCAAGTCACACGATAGAGTCCAGCCGCCCTGAACTTCCGGAATACATTTCATTGGCGAGGGAAGATTACTTCAAAATATTCGATAGCCGTTTGGGTCAGATAATGAGAACCAAGTATCTCAATCTAGAGCTCATGTGGCGAGAGCGCGCGGTTGAGTGGGCCAATCCGACGGGCTTGAAAGAGCTTATTTCTCGGATGAAAAAACGGCTAGAATCAGAGTGAGTTCGGGTGTTTTACCCGGCCAAAAATAGAAACAATCAGCGAAACTTTTCATGACCATTCTCTTTTGATGACCTAGTGACCGCAACTGGAGCACGATGACCACGTTGAACCAGGCTGCTTCCAGTTTGATTGGGCTCGAAGAAAAAGCGGGCGTCCACGAATACAATCTAGTCGACCAGCTGTACCTCGAACTGAACGCACAGCAGAAACTCCAGATATGCAGTGAAAGAGGCTATGCCCTAGCTCGGGTAGATCTGAGGTGCCGTGTACGAGATCCATTGCTTTCAGAGCTGAAGGATAACTTTCACCCGCTTTCAGGTATTTATCTCGTCTTTCTTGATTATTTTGCTCATATATATTGGCAATCCCGTCGGGCAACTTCACTCATTGAACCGCTGTCATGTCTGGCAACTCAAGAAAATTTGGATCAGGTCGTGTGTTCCTACTACAGCCAATTTGGCGGGAAGACATGCTGTTTTGACGATCTGGCACCATATCTCAAACTATTGACGACTGAGGACGCAAACAAGCTTGGGGCCGCGTTGGATCGAGCCAATGAGACTGAAAATCATCAGTGCGCTGCCGCAGCAGGTCAACTTGAGGCATTCCTATGCAAGCAAATCAACCTGGAAAAAATTCGCCGATCTCTCAACTTGACACCTCAAGACCAGTACGCCGCCGAAGCCACGAGACTTATGAAAAACTACCTCAAATATCTACCGCTAGGTAAACCACCGCTTAGTTTACCACTTCTTTTCAGCTCGGGGATTGATTAGTCCGCTTGTCCACTGTTAGGGGATGACTTGCCCGCCACGACCCTACAACCAGCCGATGGTATGGCTATATTGGCCGCGCAAGCATTGATAGAAGACTGGGATGGTCCAAATGGTGAGGAAAACAGCCGATCTGTTTTTCGCAGTTAATTCTGACTTTAAACTCACAAATCAAATATTTTATGAAGGCAGTGTTGCGAATTTGTATGCCGCAACCTACATCTTAGAAGAGTGTTTGTCTAACAGTGCGCAGCAGTACCAAGCTCGTAGCTTGCTCATTCGTCTTCACAGGCTCTTAGGTCAGTGACTCCTCGATCTTCTTCACCTCAACAAGCTCACGACCCAAAGCTCACATTTTACCCATCAGGAAACTCGCCACGAAACTTTCATCTTTTCGTTGGGTTTGGCATCAAGCACATTCAATACGATACTTTGAGTCACCTGGGACTAGATAGATCCTCGATCTTTTTCGGCCACAACTCGCTTCCTAGCAACGAAGAAGATGTAGAAAGTCAACCTCTTCGCGTTCTCGATTTGATCGAGTATCCCGCTTCATTTTACGAGTACATAGAATCCGATGTCAGTCACTGAAATTGATCGATTCGTGTCTCATGTGATCTTCTGCTTCGATTCCAATCTCATATGATCTTTTGCTGATGCTTTTGGTTCTCGATTACTCTCCTTGCCTCGCCTGAAAATCCATTTGGCTACTTGACTCAACGATCATGGATAATTCATTTCCTGTATTACGATTGTGGACTCTGCTCGTTCGCAAATTGACAAAGGACACTCAAATGTAGACCTCAACCTGGATCAACAATTGCTATATGAGTGGAAATTATATCAAGGTGGAGGACCTGAGTTTCTTCAGACATCAAATCAACGTTTCGTTGCAACGAAAGGTCATGCGCATGGAAAGGATCCGGTTGCTATTGTTTGAAAGAACCAGGTTGTCGCTCAGTATGTCGAAGAAAAACGAGACGACGCGGGCGAGGCTGGAGTCCGATGATCCTGTCCAAATCTGGGATGGAGACGAGGTGGAGATGAACTTGTTCGAAGTCTTGCAAGATTGCCAATCGGCGGTAGGTAAGATTGTGATCACTGGAATTGTGTCTTGGGATCTCTTCTTTTTTGACACGGATCATGTAGATAATCGGGATTTCACTGTTATACCTGATTGTCGCTCGTGGTCAGCTTCGGGAACCTGCCACAAGACAAGCTTGGGGCCAATGATAGGAGTAAGATTGCTGATTTAACTTGCTCATGGAATATAGTTTCGTATCCGCGTAATTTTTTTAATCTTGCCTCTCTATTTTTCCCGCTGCTAAAGAAACGATGGCTCTGGACTTTGAGTACCACCTACGCCCGGATAGTCACCCCCCAGCTAAAATTCCTCGACCATCCACTCCTTTCCCAGCCCGACTTTTTCTCAGAGGTACATCAGAGCAGCGACAGTTTTTCTTTTGTTTCACTTGTCCCAAAATCCTAGCCATGTCGCGTGGTCCAAATGATTTTGCCGATCGACACCCTAACACGTATTGGCTTCTATCCTAGTGTTCTCCATTCGAAGTCGACCTATACCAATATTCGAGGACTTTGTCCACAATGTTACAAACTACTCAACCCAATCTACTTGATTCCCAATCACAAAGCCTCGTTGACTTTTTCCAACGTATGTTTCCACTTGAACATCCAACTTAATCAAGGGATTAGTTTATTGACAAGGATCGCTCGTAGGTCGTAACGATCAAGTCGAAGCTTTGGTCAAGCCGGATGCTAATCATTCTTGTTCAGGAAGACCAGTTCCTCCCAGTCAACCCCTTGCTGTCATTCATAGTGTGTATGAAGTGCGTCGTTGAGCTGGACACTACTATTTGGATGTTGCTGACTGGATTCATCTCTTAGGGTTTATGTTTATTCGAGTTCGCTTACGAACAATATATCTGTGGCTCATCCTCTCCGTTTAAAGGGAACAAAATTGTGAGCTTGCTCGGCTGATTAAAATCCGTACATTGTGTTTTTGGGTTGTTTTTTTGAATGCTTTCCGGGCTGCATCTGTAGGCCAAGACTTTAAGGGCCACCAAGACGAAGATTATCGCACAGGTGAAAACTCTGGATGTTCTTATTCAGAAGCTGTTGGATGAGATGAAAGGACAACTAAGGGGGGACCACGGAAAATTAACTGGGACGAAGTGTTTATTCGCCTCACCTCAGATCCTGTTTCCTGGGCAAGAAGAGGCTACCAAAGGTGTACGTACGACAAATCAACTAAATCAATTGTTGGTTTGCTTTCTTAGTTTCATTAACTGACCCTCAATCACATTCTTCATGTGTGTACGGCTTCTATGCATGTAGTTTGTATCGGCAGCAAAATGGCTGGAACAGCTTCTCAAAATCCATATGGAACAGCGAGATACTCTCGCCGGATGGCATTCACTGATCAAAATGTTCCTTTGAAAGGACATCTGGACTACAACTTTTGCTCAATTCAGGTCACTCTTATGTATCCAGCATATTGATATCCATTCTGCAGATCGGTACTATCTTCTAGTACTCTTGTCAAGGTTGAGATAAGTTGTTATATCTTTCTTCCTCTAAGGCGTATAGGGAAGGGATGCTTCATCAGTCCGCCCGAGACTAGGGAAGAAATGCTTCCTCAGTCCACACGAATCTAGCGAAAAATCGAGTCAATAGCCATTTGACTCAATCAGACTAGAAGTGTAACAGCAGGTTATGAAACTGTTTGTGATTTAGTGCCAAATGTAGGAGTTAGAGCGGCCGGCTTCTCTCCAAAGAGGTTGAAACTGGGGGTAGCTGTATTTTTAGCTGCCCCAAAAGTACCAAACGTGTTAGCAGGAGAAGCCACGAAAGACAAGATGAAGAGAGCAGTCAGAAATAGTGTGTTAGATCAGAGCAAATGAGATATGGGGTAAGCTGGGGATTGGGACAAACCACCAAAACCGCCGAAGCCGCTATTAGGGGCTGCTTGCAGAGTTTGAGGGGAACCGCCAAAGATATTTGAGGACTGAGCTTGAGGTTGGCCAAAGAGGTTTTTTGCTAACTTACATAGCTAAGTCCCTCCTCGGGGGAGCGAAGCGACCTCCGAAGGAGGGACTTACGGGCTATGTCGCCCCCGCGGCCTGTGAGGATTACGCAAATGGCTGGGGAAAATTTTAAAACTCAACCTACTCACTTTTCTCAACATTTTGCTTCCTTGTTTTGATTTAAATGATGGCCTCACTCGTGCGCATCTGCTCACCTTGACCGCTTCCCTTCAGCTCTCAAGGTTGGGTCACAACGCTGCCATGAAGTTTTGTGCGCATCTGGAATATGCGTTATGGCATTCCCTGCGGGACAGCGTCCCCCCTCCACATAGAGAGGGACTTACATAGTTAAGTTAGAAACGACACGTCTTTCGCCCGTGAAATATTTGTACTAATGATGTTTTGCGTGTCCCGAGTAGGCACGAATAATGCGATTAGCTTGAAACAATAACGGCGGATGGCAATGGAATTTAACTGCAGCCCTGTTCAACATTCTGAGGAATTGCATGATCCTTACCTCTCTTCGACTATGTATGTAGATCCGGCCATTCGCTACAGTGGCCTTCTTAAGAAGGCCGCTGGCTCTCTGGTGGGCCTGGCCGGTTCCGCCGGGGACCACCCTTGGCAGGAGCTATCCAGGTCGCACGTAGTTTGTCCCTCTCTGTAGCTGAGTAGAGCCTTGCTTGACATGCGAGACTCTGAAAGGTCCGGCTCCCGTGGACACCGGGGTGAGCTGCGCTCTTCTGCCGGCCACCTCGATTATTTAACTTGCAAACCCTTTATTGGCAGACAACTTTCGACATCAACACCTGGATCCCTCAGCCTGGAATGTGCGGGACGCCAGACGAGCTGATCGCCCGGTTAAACCACATCGGAACTAAAGGCTACCAGCGTATGTTCCTAGTCTACTGCAAGCATAAGACGATGTATGGCTGATTTGTTTCAACACACCTGAATGTATGTAGTTTTGGTCCTCAATGAGTTAGCACGGCTCAACGATGTATACTTCTCACTCTCCGATGGCATTGTCAACCGGCCAGACCCACTCGTAATATTCAACCAAGTCGAAGTCAGAACCGAGCTCTTAGAGCAACTCCGATCAAAACGTTTCCCTAGCCTCAGACGCCAAGTCATCGCCCTTTCGAATGCACTCACCAGTCCGACCGATCGTCGGAACGATCCAGCTTCCAAACTTGAGCGCTGCCTCAAAATCTTGCACAAGATCGATCCCATCCTGAACAAAATCAAATTTGCCATCGCTTGCATCGACCCAGGCATAGACCCACGAGAAGTGACTCACGACCAGGACTTCAAAGGAGCAAAACAATCGACTGCCTGCCGTCTCGAGCTAATCACCAAGCTGGTCACCCACAACATTTGCGAGTGGCTTAATTTCTCTCGTCTTTCAATCGAATCCTCCGGACACGACTTCGCCCTCCACCACCCTCAGAAGAGGACCGAATTACTCAAGCTCGCTCATAGCTGCACCGGCATCATCGACCACGGACTCGAGTTCCTCAATCAATCCGAACTAGACTCCATCCAAGCCGAGTGGCGAGCGGACTTAGCAGCTATCGATCTCGCGCTCAACAAGTTCCTCAGATTCATCAAGCGTCCCTACCCACCACGACCCAGCGGCCAAACTCGCCCCCAAATATCGGTGATCGCAGTCATCAGATTAGCCAGAATATTCTACGCAAAGCTACTCCAGATGTCCACTGATAGATGTCACTTGAGCATGTCCACACGTCTGAATTCCAGGGAGCTCGATGTGTTTGCTGAAAATAATAACACGTTTTCTGAAAGGATCGAGAAGCTCGTCAAGGCGATTGCCCAGGAGGATAATTACGGAGATCGCTTCCAAGATTTTATGACGATTAAACAGTCAATCATCGATCTTCAAAATGCCCCGCAGAAGATCTTCTCGATGATCGACCACATTTTCATTCCTGTTGCCCGTCAGACTGATCGTCCTTCTCCCAAGATATACTACAAGGCTTGGTTTTATCAATTCAACAGCGCCTACCAATTGGCCAATAAACACCTTCAAGAGGCTTTTAGGGTTGATTCTTAGAACTTCAGTTGACTCCCTTTTCCTCACAGAAAAATTACATAGCATAGATAGTCTACCAATTTTACAAGATGTGTTTTACATATAACGACCCTGGAAAGCCCCTAATTAACAAAAATGAGTCAATGAATCTTTGCTCCCAAAAACTGTACACTCCCCAGATGTATGAATGGGTACTGATCACCCCAATTGTATGGTTTTTTTGAGGGCATGGGGGGGGGGGGGGGGGGTAGCAGGACCCTGGAAGCCCCCTATACATGTGGGTGATGTGAATGTATGATTTTTTTTGGCAAAAACCCAAAATGGTAGGCATGAAAAGTGGTATGAATGGCCTTTTCAGCCATAAGCATACTAATTTCAATTGTATGAAAATTTTGTTGTGGAAGGGGGGTTACCAACTAAAAATGTATGAAAGTCTTGAGGATGCCAAAGCAGAATTGTTTTGAACCTCCCCCTCCCCCAACCCTTGGCAGTGTGCCATGTGCCCCTGAGTCATTAGAATGTTGATATTGAATCTTCTAAATCCAATCCAATCCCATCACACTCCCAGCTCTATGTGCAGATCTTCTTGTGGAACATTTATAAATAAGGAAAGAAAGCAAAAGCGCAGTGTGGGAGGTGGTCAAGGTTTGTGGAAGGATTATTGATTGAAAATTATAATAGAAGGAAGAAGTGAGACCACCAAACATAAGAGAAACAAGAAAACTACCAACCTGAGAGCAGCAAGCATGGTGTGGGAGGCAATTGAGGTTTTTGGAAGTATGAGGACTCAAGGAGAGTTTCCTTCCATGTGTGCTGCCCCAGGTAGTCTACATTTCAGCCTTAGAGCCAGCACAACTGGCCTTGTCAAGCAAGGTGATGCCAAGAGCAGTACTCTTCTGGTGACACCCCCTGAAGAATGATATAAGGAGGGGCTATCTATAAGATAGTAGGGTTTTATTTTGAAGAAATAACAAAAAAAGAACAAAAAGGAGGAGCCCAGCAGAGCGGGGGTGGTTTAGATCCTGTGAAACTTATTATGTGTCCTATCACCACGGATGTTTGCTCAGCACTTGCGTGCAAGTGCCTTCACCCCTCTCTTTAGGAACCCTTTAAGATCTCTTGCAGGACTTGGTCCCCAAGTGATGTGTAATTTTGTGCTGAATTTTTGCTGAAGTTATGCTGAATGTTTAATGAAGTCTGTGGAAATTGGTATGATATCATATTGATACCAACTGCAACTTGACTGTATAAATTATTTTAACTCTTTAAAAGCATATGTACAACCACACTGCAAGGAATTGTCAACTTCTTGGCAGAAACAATGGTTTCTCATATTACTACTATATTATATATTTTGATTAATCATGGGGTTATACCATGGGACCTTGCTCAGCGCTTGCATGCAATTCCAATCATTCAATAATTTTTTTAACTTTTTAAACTTTCTTCTGGAACCCTATCAGCAAGTTACACTCAATTTCCACTCAATTAAATTGTGGTCAATTCATGCTGAATTAATGATGAATCAATGCTGAATTGCGCTCAAGGCAAGTTTGAGATGGGTTAAATCTGGCTTGAGATTGAATTCTAAGGCTCTTGTGAGGATAAAAAAAAACTTTTCCATGAGGAGATCTTGTCAACTTGAATTCCCAAATGTCCAGGAGATATTCCTCAAATTCTTGTGAAAGAGTGAGATTCACCCTTCTGAGGTTTAGAAGATGCTCAAGATAAATCCTTGAAGCTTGCAGAGAGTCATTTCATAAGAAATAAACCTGTAGATAAACTTGATATGTGAGCTTGGAAAAGAGAAACTCTTTGGCAAAATTCCTGATTTATCTATTGTTTAAAATGAATTTCAATCTGAACAAAAAGATTTGGTAGTAAATTTGAAAATGTTTGGATGTATTAAATATTTAACAGTGAATTTTTGGTGTGTTTTCTCTAAAATTAAATTCCTCTCTAACAGTTCTTTTAGACTGAATCTTCATTACTCTCTGTGCCAGTTTTACAGTACGCATGCATTTCCTAGGTTGGGTCTGCTTGACATGATGAGTGGACAATTGTGGGTATCAATTTCAATCTCAACGTGTTATTCTTACTCAAATTTCTATGGCTCTCTGCCACTGGGCTAATTTTATATTGAATCATCATATTCTAGATTGGTTCCCTTTGATTGTTTCAGGAACAATGTGGGGAGTAGTGTTTTGAAGTATTTGCTATTAATTGAATGTGCATCATTTTCCATGCCAGTTGTCCCACCTGCAGATGCTATATTGGTTCTGCTTGACATGTAGTTTCAATGGCCCGCAAGCAATCAGCTCTGCTAGAATTCCAAGAGCCTCAGCTGGAGTTTTCTTTGACCAAAATCCAAACCTTGATAAATTCAACATGTGAAGGAGCTTACCCAAAACAAGAGCAAAGATTACAAGGTTTCTCAGGAGCTTGGTAGCAAGAAAAATTGTAAACGATACAAGCGGAAATCTTACCATCAGGTTTCAACTAGCAGACATTCTTCATTCCTCAAAGGAATTCAAGAAGAATAAAAGATCAGCTTGGTTAACAGGGTATCCCCATGATTTTTTTTTTTGGTTGCAAGTTGGTTGTCTGATTCTTCAAGGTTAGCTGCTACATGAACAAATTGTAGCAAAAAATCACAAGGCTTAGATACAATTAGGCAAAACTTATCAAGGATAAAAATATGGTTAATGAAAACGTGACAAAAAACACATGGAAACAAACAACCTGTGATTCATAGTCAAAAGCAACCTCCCAGAAGTGATCTAGTTCACCATTTTTGAGATTTTCAACGGTTGAATCAACATATAGCATGATGTGTCTCTGGAAAACTATAAGAAGAAGACTAATATTTACGCATCAAGTCATGATGTTCACTTGGATTTAAGGAAAGAATTTGTACAAGACTCAAAAATCTGGTTGTGATTGATTTATATGTTGGGTAGAAGAGGGAGTTGACATGCAAGTTGATTTCAAATTCCAATTTTTACTTCAAGTTTGTTGGGCGGAATGGGGTCTTTGAATGGTGCTGATGTTTAAATAGAGTATCTTTTTTATCTGGCTGGTAGTGGCTGAGCCTGTGTTTAAATTGAAGCAGGCCATTCAAAAATTTCATAGTTAAACTTAAGTTCCATTTGAGAATGATGAATGCATGTATTGCCAATCCCTAATTCAGTCCATTTAAAATTATCAGGGATGTGAGATTTCTCTTCTGATTTATTAGCAGAAATGGGCTTTGGGTATGAGGTGGAGTGGCTCTACCATTTGCTGGTTGATTCTTGAAATGGCAACATATAACATTTACACCCTTGGAAGTGGGTGGTGCAGCCACCTTGGAATATAGTTGCTGATTCTTTTTGTTTGCCGTAACTGGCTCCCTGAAGCAAATTTTCCAATTTTTCTTTTTTTGGTGGGGATTTAAGGGCAAGCCATGCACAAGTGAATTGAGGCATGTTGAATCACCCTGAATTCCAACTTCCACTGCACATGGATCTTTCAGAAAAAAAAAATTGGATTGATTCAATTCAGAATGAGGATTAACAATTTTTAAGATACTCAAGGCGTGAATTCTGAATCCGTGAGTTGTTGTGTAGTGAATTAGATGCCAAGTTTATAAAAAACTGTCTTTTGAGAAGGATCACATTTTTTCACATTTTTTATGGTTTACTGCATCATTTTTTTTTGCCTGATTCGAGAAATAATTTTAAATAAAGAAAAAAATAACATATCTGACTTACAATTGACATTGCTCCAAAGTTTGAGCCTGAACTACTGTTGATTAGCCTGGAATTTGGGAATTTCTGTGTTTCCAAGTTGTGTTACTATTGTTTTCCTCTTCAGACTTCTTTCTGTTGTAAAAATAGGATGATTTAATTCCTTTTTGAATTGATTTTTTGGCTTGTTTTGGTTTTGAAGCTTTTGACTTGAATTGGTGTGTGTCACACCAATGTACGGCCGTACGTTTCTGTGACAAGGGGGATCAACAGGGGGCATTACGCCTCACGCCTCCTCGGAGCGGCTTACATACGCTCCTCGATTGAATATCTCTTCAACCCCACCGGGTGGAGTTATATACCACACTCCGCTCGATGAACGGCAATCGAGCGGAGTATGCATACCACCCGATGGCCAGCCATCAACTGGGGTGTGTACTCCAATAGTGATGACCAGCCATCGGGTCCTGTGCACGCCACTCAATGACAGGCCATCAAGCGGCGTACTGGGGTTTAATGCCACTTGATGGCCATTGAGTGGAGTACATACCCCACTCAATGACCGAGGTGTAGTGCTCCCTCCTTGATGACCAGTCTGTACCGGTCATCAAGAGGACATGAGGATCTCCTCAATGACTGGCACAGACTGGTCATTGAGAGGAGATGTTACTCCCCTCAATGGCTGGTAGGAAACGGTCATCAAGAGGAATTATTCCCCTCAATGACCTGTATTTACCGGTCATCAAGAGGTGCAAGTCCCGTAGATGACCGGCACAGGCTGATGATCATCGAGGGGAGGTGTTATGTACTCCTCTTGATGATCCGTGTAGACCGGTCATCAAGAGGTGGAAGTCCCCTTGATGACCGGTACAGACTGGTCATCAAGGGGAGGTGTTACTCCTCTCGATGACCTGGACGGACATCAAGGGGAGAGAGGAGTAACACGTCCGGTTGATGACTGGTCTGTACCGGTCATTGGGGGGAATCACTCCTCTTGATGACCTGTACACACTGGTCATCGAGAGGTGTGAGTCCCCTCGATGACCAGCACGGACCATTCATTGAGAGGAGGTGTGAATCTCCTCAATGCCGGTCTGTACTGGTCATTGGGGGGAATCACTCCTCTCGATGACCTGTACACACTGGTCATCGAGAGGTGTGACTCCCCTCGATGATCAGCATGGGCCAGTCATTGGGAGGAGGTGTGAATCTCCTCCATCCCGGTCTGTACTGGTCATCGGGGGGAATCACTCTTCTCAATGACCTGTACACACCGGTCATCGAGAGGTGTGAGTCCCCTCAATGACCGGCATGGACCAGTCATCAAGAGGAGATTCCACTCCAATCACGATTTTTTTCTTTTGCCCCCGTGGTGTACCGGTGATCAAGAGGTGTCAGCGGGCATCCAGTGGGGTGGGCCAGACAGGCTGTGTACATAGTATACTCTGCTTGACTGGGGTTCAACTTGAACCCCATATGCACTCCAGCTCTGGCTGGAGAGCTCTGCACTCCCCTTTCAGGGAGGAGAAATATCATGAATGGAGTGTTGGGGACATGCACTCTAATTTTATGGAGTGGGACTCACCAGCACTCATTACATTTGCTGGCCACTGCAGTTCTTGGTCGTGCACTCCAAAGACTCTTGAGTCCCCGGTTCTGCACTCCAGCCAACTTGGAGTATTCTACTCTGTACTCCAACAATCATTGGAGTGCGCACTCCATCCACTCACTTGTGGAGTGCTTTTGGGATTTTTTTGGAGTGTACTTGGGCTGACCCAAAAAAATACAAAAACATGCATCAGAGTAATGTACAGGGTATGGGTATACACAGAGGTAGAAAAATCAGGTCAAAACATTCATATATTTGGTCAACATTGTGGATCAAGTCCACCTGCTCACAGTTGGGCTTAGTTTCAGCATAGGTATGGTGTATGTTCTACATGTACCTTCCACAATACATCGGGGCATGCTAAATGCACCCCAAGCTTTTGCTTCATGTATACCAAAGAAATGGGGTACCCAGTTGGGTACCCCAGTAAGCTTGGGGTACTGGTAAATACACCCCAGTTTGCATGGGGTATTCACCTGAGCACCCCAAAATAGTTGGTGTACCAGGACACAGAGACTCAATCTTGGGGTAAAACCTCTTATACCCCAAGTAAATTGGTGTGCACAGTGCGCGCACCCCAAAAGCAACCACTGGTCAACAGATTTGCACCCCAATTCAAAAATTAATGGGGTGCATCCCCGAGCACACCAAGAACTTGGGGTGCATCTTGGGGTGTGATTGAATTTGTGGGGTAAATTAGGGAGAAAACCATGAGTGGTGTACAGGCTTTCATCGTATTTGAAAAAGTTCAAGTTCTTGAGACAATTTTTATTTATTTATATATGCATGTATAGTCAGCAAGAAAAGAAAAATTAAACACCAAAAAAACAAGAAAAAAAAAATCAAGCACGGGCAAGGGACTTGCAGAAGAGAGCAAGGCCCGCCTGGATGTGAGTCAACCATCTTTTGGCATTTTGTGAAGTCACCCGGGTTGCCAAGACGGGAGGGGGAATGGGTTTCACACCATCATTCCCTACCACATTGGCCAAAACCCAATGATTATCGTTGATGTGGAGTAGATAAATTGAGTCTGATTGGCCTGAGGGATGTCAGCAGTCTGCTAGTCAAGACAGCACAGACAGCAACAAATTACGGGCTGCTGCGAGTGAGAGCGGCCTGCAACCAAGCAACCCCTCCGACTAGAGAGCGCACTCAGGTGTCGCCCCCGAGTGGGCAGGCCAGCCCGAGTGAAGCATGACATTAGGCTCACCGACCTCGAGTGAGTGAGTGAGCAATACCTGGGCATCTTCTAATAAGATTCCCAGGTGGATAGATCGTAGAGTGCTGATGCACATCGAACCACAAGTTAACCCAGCATAGCTGGGGTATAAGTATCAGGGATTGTTCCTACCAGGAATAGCCCCCAGATCAGTCACCACACCCGACTTTATTATTGTATTCGACCACAAACGCCGAACACAACGATTGGGGTTTTTCCTTGATCCATCTCTTTTATTATCCTCATCCCTTCCGCACTCGACCCAACTCCCTGTTTCACTAGGCAAGTCGGGTCTTTTTTCCTTTCCTCTCTTCCCTGTCCTAGATAGGACCAGTTCTTCGAGTCCTTCGGATTCCGGTTGTATACGCTCAACCAGCCCCTCCAGACGGAGGCGCGGCTTTCCTCCTTGTGCTATGGCCAAGTCGAGTACCGACGGACGTCGAGACAGCTGAGACCAGCTGAGAACCTTAGAATATATCTAAGGTTAAGATTCAGGGCGCGGCCACAATAGAGACCCGCCCTGACATTTGGGGGCCTCATCGGGAAATTTTTCCCTGAAACCTTGGCTACTGTCCACTTACCCAAAGTGTGACTTCTTTTTTTCTCAGATACGTTTTGCGTGATCACGATATAGTTCGAACTTCCCAGCGTCGAACTTCTCAGCGTTCCATCTCGAAACTCTACCGGTATACCAGTAGTAAGTTTCTCGAGTCAAGGCCCAAGTTTCTACGTGTGTAGCTAAGTGCTTGCCTTCTAGTGTTGACCCGTCAAACTTCGCTACGCAGCTTTTCCCAGTCATTGCTCAAGGAGGACAACCGACGATCGACCCAATCGATCCTGCCTTGTCCGCCTCTTCGGCACGTCGGCCCCACCCAGCCATCACTGGGTTGATCGCGGACGTACGATCTCGGGAAACCTCGATAGCTAGAGGCTAGTATCTGGATGAATGCCTTGGGCGCCCAGGGACGTCTACCTTCTACTTTTTCTTGGTGGGAGGAAGACGAGGTAGATCCCACTGCCCTGAGCCCCCACTGTAAAGGAAAAATAATTTCACCAAAATATTGAATTTCCCAGTCTACCTGACCCAAAATGCTGGAAAAGCATGGGTAAAAATCACCTGGATGAACTACACGAGTCTACCTGCCGCCAAATTTAAGAATATGAGAGAGCAATCAAAGGAAATCCCATCCCAAAAATCAAATCCTCAATGTACCTGCTGGAAAAGCCCATGAAAAAGTATAGACCCTCAATGTACCTGCTGACAAAGGCCAGAATAAAATGGGGGAAAGATAAACACGCAATAAGTCCTGCCAAAATAAGGAGTACAAAGCCAACCTGATAATTAATCCCACGATTAATTTGGCAGCAATATTGTAGAAGGGGTGGCAATTTCAAGCTGCTCATTGGAAAAAACAAGAGACTGGAAAAACACCATCAAAATGTTGATGGAGAAAACGTACATGCCAATCAAACCCAGAAAAATACAGGGTGAAAATACGCGTGACAAAAATGCCAGTCTAGCTGTTTGATAGTCAAAGAAAGAGACAGGCAACTTTACTAGTTGTAACCAGTGAGCAGACCTACATGCTTAGTATTTCAAGTAAAACACGGTGAAGAATGTAATGAGTTTCCATTGTTGGAAGAATTATACAGACAGAATCCCACCAAAGTGATGTATGAGAATTTGTGCATTCTGATTAAATCAGGACCAAAGCTGGACCCACTCCATGAGAGAAAGGAGCCAAGCTGCGTGATGATTATTACAATAAAAAGGAAGGAAAAAAACATCAAAGCAATGAGTGAAAAGGTCTACATCCTTGGGAATTCAGGAAAGAAATAGTACGGAAATTGTGGGAGGAGTAACACAGTCAACCATTCCAGCATTGCAAGAAACAAGAAGGAAAAGTGCCATGAATGTAGTGAGCAAGTAAGCCTAAACATTGATCAGCTGTGGGAAAACATAGAGAAGAAATTAATACGTAGACTGAACAATTGTAGCTGTCCAGTGTCACAAGAAAGAGACAGACAGAAACACGTGAAAGCAATGGACAAGCAGTTCAACATGCTGTTTTATTGATGAAAATCACTGGTGACACCCAACAGCAGAAGAGATCCAATCTACCTGCTGGGCTTTTCAAGACAAAGACAAGAAAAATATAGGCAGATAGATGAGCAAGCAGGTCTACATTCTGATTGAAACAAGGGAAAATACAACACAAAGTTGATGGGAGAAGTGGGCAGGCCTGCATCTCCACCAACACAAGAAACAATCAAAAAAAATCCATGAAAGTAAGTAGTAAACACACTTGCATGCTGATTATTTCGGAGAAAGAACATGAAGGATGCCCTTGGAATAAATCAACCAGCCAGCCAGCCAGCAGACAAACAGCAAGGGCCAGCAAAGCAAAGCAAATCTCCCAAGAGTAATTGGTGACCTGGTCTACCTGATATTGAATTCCCTGCACAGCGGGGGGAGAAGAACCCCTTGAATGGACTGACCAAGTCAACCCAACTCACTAATACCTAATGGCTGATGGAATAGAGCAGTAAATTGACCAGTGAGTGCAAGTCTACCTGGAAAGAAGACCAAGTCTATCTTCAGAATCAAAAGAACTCATGGGAAAATGTAGCAAGTTAAGTCTCTCCATATCTGTTCCAAAAGCAGACAGGACATAGCTAAGTCAACAGACGAGAAAGACTTATGAATGATGTTTGATTTGCTGAAGCAGAAGCAAAGACAAGGGGGGGAACAAAGCCAAGCAAAATAAACAAGCATGAAGAGCTACGTAGGCTCTTAAATCTTTGACGAATAGACAACAACAGTCAGGAAGCTGAACCTATTTTTCTAATTTTATTTTGAAGGACAACTCTTCAGGGGTGGATTTGACAAGTAATTCAGCGTGAGACATGTTGAGCCTGGATGCAGCTGGATGGGAACCCTCTGGCAAGCCTGCCACAAAGGCCTCATACATCTTGAGTTTAGAAACAAGGTTGTGGTTTGCAGTGGAGAGATTGTTCACGGCCTCTTCTTCCTGTTGGAGGTGATTTTTGAGGTCTTCTTGAGCAGCTTTGAGTTGATTGAGTTGATCTGCGTGTTCTTTCTCCTTTGCGGCTAGCTGTTCTTGCAGATTGTTCATTTTTTGGCCTCTTTTCATGAAGTGCTTCTGGAGAATGGAAGCCAATTGTTTGTAGGACTTCACTTGTTCCTCGGGGGCTTTGATGCAAAATTTAAGTAAGTAAACAATTGATATTGATGAGTGAGTCTCAATTTGGATGGGATCAACACATACAATGTTTGATGGAGCAATCCAAGCCATTGTCAACGCAGTGCATGCAAGTATTCCCGCTCAAGCAAACCAAACAATCAACCTTGTAGGGCGCAGCAATGCAATTATTGCAAGAGAACTTCATTCAAAGGAGAGAGTCAGCAGTTAGCAGGAAGATCCAAACCCAGAAAAATAAATATACCCCACCTGTCCTTCAATTGGAGCCATGGTTACAGATACTATATGTTATGATCAGAATATTGAAGACAGCTTTCAACCCCCCAAACGCCAGTTGATGAATAGGATTGAGAGAAAAAACCACATGCAGCACAGGATTAGTTGACAGGACAGCCAAAGTGCAACAAAATGTTTACATGTATGACCAGAAATGTAACTCACTTGGTGCAAATGAGAATTCTCCAGATGGTGCAGCTAACTGAAAGATTGCGCGCCCTCTCTAGTGGATGATTGACCAGCAGTGGTGTTGGCACAGGGGCTGACTAGAAACTGTCTAAAACAGGCTGTTTATATAGACAAACAAGAGTTTCTAGCTCTTGTGCAGAAATCCACATTGCACATAGATGTAAGCAAGCAAGACCCTGAGGTGATGATATTCACAATTAAACAACAAATCCCAACACAGATTCATCAGCGGGAATGTGACATTCAATATGGTGGGCAAAAATCAATGAAAGGGACAAGTGCTGTAGGCTCTGTGATCATGTGTAAATACAACAATATTTACAGATGAGCACCACCAGCTGGACAAACCTCCAAAAGGAGGTTGAGATGTATCAACCAGCTGGACAAACCTGCAAAGGGAGGTTGAGATGTATGCCAGGAATGACATCAGATGACGTTGTCACGATTATTCAGTGCATGTCATGTCAAATGGCGTCCAAGGATTACAGAACTTGCGCATTGTAACACGTGCCGGGCAACGCAGCGCACAGCTCGTCTTCCAGACGTCATTTGATCGTGATATCACGTTCAAATGGCGTCATAGTGGGGCCGAGTTTGCGCAACGCGCTGCGCAGCCAGCGCAGCGCGCGCGTCGTCTTGCAGACGTCATTTGATCGTGATATCACGATCAAATGGCGTCGAAGAGGGGCGGAGCTTGCGCAAAGCGCTGCGCAGCGCAGCGCACGGGCTGTCTCCCAGACGTCATTTGATCGTGCTATCACGATCAAATGGCGTCAAAGAGAGCTGAGCTGGCGCAGAGCGCTGCGCAGTGCAGGGCATGGGTTGTCTCCCAGACGTCATTTGATCGTGATATCACGATCAAATGGCGTCTGGGAGAGGTGAGCTTGCGCAAAGCACTGCGCAGCGCAGCGCACGGGTTGTCTCCCAGACGTCATTTGATCGTGATATCACGATCAAATGGCGTCTGGGAGAGGTGAGCTTGCGCAAAGCGCTGCGCAGCGCAGCGCACGGGTTGTCTCCCAGACGTCATTTGATCGTGATATCACGATCAAATGGCGTCAAAGAGGGGATGAGCTTGCGCAGGTTGTCTCCCAGACGTCATTTGATCGTGATATCACGATCAAATGGCGTCAAAGAGGGGATGAGCTTGCGCAGGTTGTCTCCCAGACGTCATGTGATCGTGATATCACGATCAAATGGCGTCAAAGAGAGCTGAGCTGGTGCAAGGCGCTGCGCAGCGCAGCGCACGGGTTGTCTCCCAGACGTCATTTGATTGTGATATCACGATCAAATGGCGTCAAAGAGGGGATGAGCATGCGCAGGTTGTCTCCCAGACGTCATGTGATCGTGATATCACGATCAAATGGTGATTGGGGGAGGAGAGGTGAAGCTCTCCACACCGCAATCTGATTGTGATATCACGATCAGATGGCGCCTGGGTGGCACTGAGATTGCGCACGGTGGCATGTATCGCGCAGCGCAGCACATGGCTTGTCTCCCAGACATCATTTGATCGTGATATCACGATCAAATGACGTCTGGGAGGTCAGGGAGGAGGAGTCGTGGAGTTATCCACGCCGCGAGTTAAACGTGACATCACGATCAGCGGGCATCTGAGCTTACACGGTAAAGGGTGTGTCTCACAGCCGTTTGATTGTGATATCACAATCGACCGGGGTTTGTGAGGGGCAGATCAGGGGGGATGTCTGTGACAGGGTAGATGTGACGTCGTCCTAGTGCCGCAATGGGCCGCGACCACTCTTGACATCTGGGTTGCGGGTGACAGCTGTGGCTCTGCACGACAAATCCCGTACCTCGATTCAGTCAGTGCTTCTCTGCCCTCTTCTCCCAGAGGTTGGCAGCTCACCTGACTTGCTGCTGAGTTGATTCTCATCTGTAGGTCGTGAAAAATCCAACTCTGTCTATTACTGTAGGAGCTCGTGATATCTCGAGGTCCAGCGTCATCCTCCACTTCCTTCGTGTTGATCAGTGCGTTGGTTCTTCGTTTCTCGGGTAGATCGATCGTTCAACATTCACCAGGTGAGTATCTCGTACCGTTGTCGTCTATAAAAGGGGGCAGTTTCTGACCGTTTCTACCCCAGATTCATTGATTGGAATCGACTAGCCCACCTCGTGTTTACTCGATCAACTTGCCATCTGCTCAGCTTCGGTGGGTTTCCCAAAATCTTTCCTCCATCGCATCGTACGAGTCTGTCCCGTCTGATTCCAGTACCCATCTCGCGAGGTCCCGCCTGATACTTTGATTGAGACTGACCGCGCTTCTCTGTCCCTCCCTGCTACTTCCCTTCTAGATTGTGTTATCTCGATCAAACGCCTCATCTTCCAGCTCACACAATCGAATCCTTCTCAACTCCTTGCTCAAATCGTGTCACCTCGTCTGGACTCCATTGTTTTGAGTCTTCTGAAGCAAATCTGTAGGTATGTCTGTCCTTCAGTTATGTATCTGAAATAGCTCGTTGGACCAGTTTGTTGATCGTGATAACTCGTTCAACCATGTCATGTGCTAGTTCCATACCATTTTGACATGACTGGATCAGTATTCCCGCCCTCAGACGGTTTTGTTTTGCCGGGCAAGAGACGCTCTGCTCGTTTGGCGAATGCGAGTCCGGCGAGAGATCAAAACAAGAGCACGAGTCCAACCGCGCGAAAGGCTGAAGCATACCGCAACACACCTCGTGATGATATGCAACTCAACACCAACGTGGCTGAGAGTTCTGTTCCGGTCAAAGCCACCTCGAATGCGCCAACCACTAAAGATGTGCCGATGCAAGATGTCGACTCTGCGCCCGCGCCATCTGGTGTTTTGCCCAGTAATGGCCGCTCTGACATCAGCGAAGTCCCCATGCAAGACGTGTCCGATCTGCCTGGTATCCGTGAGGGGCCTGCCCCGCCCCCGGCCTCGGACGACATGGGCTCAACTGGTGGGGGCAGCGGGAGGGCTGCCTCATCTTTCCCTGCATCTGGCGAGATCAGCCTTGACACCTCTACCCTGACTGTAAGTAATTTCGGATTGATTGATGCAGTTGTTTTTGTTTCGTCTTCCTTTCTGGCTGACAGAATCACTTATCTTGCTCAGCCGAAAAGCGGCCCAGGCCTCATGGAGCAGTTGGGTGTGGGTGCTCTGACTGCGGCGGGAATCAAATTCGGCAGAGACATGGTGGGCGATCTGTCTGCTGACGCCAACGTCTTGCTTGATTTCTTGCAGAACGAGGTCGAAGTTCCACCTCAGTCAGCTCTGGATTCGCTCCCTCCTGGTGAAGATATGGATGCCGAGGATGTGACCAAGGCGCTTGAGAGATTGGATCATTACGCGTCTCTCGATCCCGATCAACGAGCTCATTGGTTCGCCTCAGCTTCTCAATCCGCTTCATTGTCGCAATCTCTTTCCGGATCAAACCCTGGATCCGGTCCCATCCACTTGACGCCGCTTGCGAATCACGTCCCTTTGGCCCGGCACGTGCTTGGAGACGGCTTGCCTGGGACTCCAGCTGATATATCATCATTGGTTTCCGATAATTCTGTCTCCCACAATTCTGGCGAGGGCAGTTCTGTTTCACGTGCTCAGTCCGTCCCTCATGCAAGGGGACCAGTCAATTTGTTCATTCCCAAAGCGCAATTGACCGTTATCCGCTTCCACAAACCTCCAAATTGTCCTTCCAGCCAGCCAAGCCCAGATGCTTCACTCTCCCAGGTCCAATCCAAGAACTTGGGGTTGCCGGACCTGACACCCGAGTTGTCTGTGGATTCGATGAAGGCGCTCAGAGCTATATGTAAGTGAACTCTCCCTTCTCATGTCTCACTCGTGGTTCAATCTCATTCGTATTTGGTCGCCTGTCTCCTTCCCTCCTGTAGGGGTCAAGAATAGGGACGGGATGGTTGAGTGTAACGCATCGCTGGTGGCTAGCCATCTCGACGACAAAGTGCCAGAAATGTTCCTTAAGAACGAGGCTAGTGTCCGCGTGATTGATTGTTTCATCAAGCGCTTGGACGAGCAGGTGGCGGGTGCCCTTGAAGCAGGGCAGAACAAAGTCACTATAATTGAGATATCGGACGGGAGCGGAGACAAGGACGAGGTTGAACGAGTTCGTCCTCTTTACCACAGACTCCGGGCTAAGAGCGTGGCCCCTGGCGCTACTAAACGACGGAGAGTTGGTGAGTTCGAGCCCACCGTGTGGCCCGTTGGTCTCGCCTCTCCCTGCTGAGCTGACGTCTCTGTCACTGCATGTCTTCAGCTTCCGGCCAAGACACGGATGGCGCAGGGCGCCCTGCGCCAAAACGTCGGACTATTCTGCCTGGTTAGTCTCTTGGTTCGTAGATCTAATTCGATGTCTTCATCTCTAACGCCATTGCTCCTCCAGCCGCTCTTGAGGGCGTGCCTCCGAGATTTGCAGGAGAGAACAACGCAACTCTGGCCCAGATTGAAGCAGAGAAACGCAGGCAGGAACAGCTCAAGAACCAGCGAATCGTCAGTGAACACAACGCCACCCCTCCGGTGCCTTACGACGACTCGGCTCCGGCTTACGAGGACCCGCTCGCCCGTGCAAAACGAATTGCTGCTAGGAATCACCGACGCCTCCCTGCAGCGCGATCAAGTGCGGCTGAAAACCAATCCGATTCAGCACCTCAATCTTCCCACTCTGCCCCTCAGGGCCCAGAAGACGACGCCGCCAGGCCGGGCTTTGATTTGGAGGGCCAAGATCCTGCCGGGTCCGTTGAAAACTCACAAGAACCCGCTACAGTGCCTCCGAAATTGCCCGCGGCCACTGGAAAGGGCAAGAAGAAAGCGGCGCCGCGTGTTACTATGGCTGGAATGACAAAGGAGCAGAAGGCGGAACACAGGCGGAAGAAGGAGGTGGAGAACGCTGCTAAAGAATACAAGGAACCCCCACACGCCGGAGGTGAGTTCGGATTTGATCTGTTATGCCGTCTCTGCCGTTTGTTTTCCCTTCCTGACTCTTGTTTTGTCTTCCTTAGTCCTCCTTGCCCAGATTTGGAGCTACGACGAGATCCATAGGAGTATGGAAGCTCACCAAGTAATGATGGACAAATCCAAGAACACGCGTTGGGACATCGGCCCGGAAATCATGGGGAAAGTGATCAAGATGCTCACTTGGTCCCAAGACGATACGCTGGACGACGCCTACTAAATGCGCACTGATCTCTTTCAACCGACTGGTCAGGCGACTCAAGGCCTGAGCTTGGTAAACACCCCAGATTTCAGGTATTGTATCATAAAAGGTATGTCCTTTCTCGCCTGTTTGTTCTCTACGATTTGACTTCTCGCCGTCTGTCGCGCATTCCTCATGTTGTTTGTTGTTTGACGCAGCCTCCAGGCTATTCCAGTTCGACGCCAACAATCCGTTCTGGCACAAATCTGTGGTGAATTTCGAGTTGATCGAAAAAGGGTTCGTTTCCGAGGAGCAAGGCAAAGCTGCGGCCTGGAAGACTCTGGGGGCAATGGTTGTCCGCGAAGGGACTAGCTTCGGATACACGGCCGACAAATCAACTCAGGCCGCTCTGGAAAACGCGACTCGCAAGATTCACATGCTTGGCGAATCGTGTCTACAGCAATACCAGAAGTTCATTTGTCTGGAGGAATCCGAAACCAACACCCCGAACGCGGTGCAAGACTCTTTCCACAAGGCGGGGCTTTTCATTATCGGCAAACTCCGCTGCATGGAATCCAGCACCCAGTCGACTGCCGGCCACTCTAACTCGAAAAAAGGAAACGGCTTCATGATACTGCAGAAGCGAATTTGGGAGCTGCTTCTCTGCATCCTCTTGATGCAGCAGTCCCGCTTCAAGTTCATCCTTGAACAGTACACCAGAACTCACACTCGGAAAGACGTGGTATTGGAACTCTCTTCGAAAATGACTGAGTACGATCGCGGACGATCGCTCTTCAACCACGGTGACCTCGACCCGGCCACGGCTACCGAGAACGAGATGAAAGAGTGACGCAGAATTTGCCTGTCCGCCTTCGGCTCAATGGCTATCTGGTTCCTTTACGGTGTCGGCGGCTGGTGGCACTGCTTCAATAACCCTTACGCGTTCAAGCAAACCAATGTTTTCTCGATTATCTCCGTAGCGCACGCCAGGCACGAGTATCTGTACGCCAAAGGCCACAACTCTTTGCGCCGCCCGGAAGAAACCCCTTGGTACAAGACGGACAGCTTTATTCGATGGGTTCTGCGCAAAGCAAAGGTCAACGAGGAAGATGTCGCCAAAATCAACTGGAAGACGGCGCCTCTAGTGTTCCAGGAGCACGTCACCAATAAGAACATCGCACGTTTTGCGCTTGAAGATCTCCTCGCAGAATGCGCAGTGGTCGGACCAAGCCTTGGTTTGGACGGGAAACCTGCCTTGCCTGTTGAACTCGCACCCGCTAAGGAAGAAGCTGCCGCCGACTTGATGAAACGTCTCACCTCCGCCTGGGCCCCTCATGTGATCGCCGACTACAGCAGGAGAATCGAACACGTCATAGCGTCCCGTCCGAGGAATGCTATTGAAGGCGTCCAGGCTCTACAGATCACGGCCGGTCCTTCTCAGACTCGTCGCGCAATTGGTGCTCCCCCTGCTCAACCTCAACCATCCACACCTGCAGCCTCCAGCCAAGCTCAGAGGACCTCCACCCCTCCTGAAGCCAGCGACGTTGACGCATCCCAGGCGGCTGGACCAGCCATTTCGACTCCTCCGCCTGTCCCCGCGGAAAGTTCCCCTTCCCCTGTTCCTACTAACAGACGTCGCCACTCCTCCGCCACAAAGGCACGACCGGACACCCCCATTGCATACAGCGACGAGGAGGAAGAAGAGGAAGAGGAGGTGGAAGGAGGGGAGGAGGAGGAGGAGGGTGAGGAGGAGGAAGAGAGGAGTTGCTCCGCCAAGGAGAACCCTTACCACGACCTCTCGGCCGGTGATGCTTGAACATTTCTTGAGTGTTTGTTGTTAATTTCTGGTTTAGTCGGCTTGGTTGAATCAAACTGGTTTGTGAGACGATAGCTACTGCTATTGCTTTGTGTTGCTTTTTGTTTCTGAATTATGCTCTCCAGACTACGCACATCGTATATTATATTCTCCCAACACCTGCACTGCCTATTTTCCAGCTGTCGACATAACACGACCTAATGGTTTGACAATATTTGGACAGTTTCAATTGACAGGCGTCTGAGACAGTTTCGTGGGTCATCTTCCACAGGTCATTTGATCGTGGTTTCCCGATCAAGTCGGGTAACGTCATTTGATCGGATAGCACAATCAAGTGGCGTTTGGGTCTGGGAGGAGGAGGCATTGCCGCCAGTTGATCGTGATAATACGATCAACTGGCGTCTAGCAGGGTCCGGGCTTGCATCATGTGATGTGAAAGTGCTGCGCATCACAGCATGTGTTTCGCCCCCTAGACGTCATTTGATCGTGATATCACGATCAAATGGTGTCCGGGAGGAGGAGACGTGGATATCTCCACGCCTCCAGTTGAATGTGATATCGGTATTACCCAGCTTCTGAGGGGCATGTTGCAGCACACGTCTCGTCTCCCAGACGACATTTGATCGTGATATCACGATCAACGGGTGTCTGGGAGAAGGAGGCGTGTGGTTCTCCACGCCGCCAGCCGGTCGTGATATCACGATCGAGACGCGTTTGAACAAGTGGATCTTCCGCAGTCGGAGCGCGGCGCAGTCTGACATTCGTCTCCCAGACGTCAACTGATCGTGATATCACGATGAATGGGTGTCTGGGAGGAGGGGGCGTGGAGTTCTCCACGCCACCGTTTGATCGTGATATCGCGATTAAACGGTGTGTGGGAGAGGCATGACTCACGGTGAAAGGCAAAATCTGCGCAGCGCTCCGCGTCTCCCTGACGTCATTTGATCGTGATATCACGATCAAATGGGGTCTGGGGGAGGAGACGTGGGGCTCTCCAGGACACCGTTTGATCGTGATATCACGATCAAACGTTGTTTGATGGAGGTATGGCTGACGCAGTAAGACGGACACTGCGCAGCTCTCCGCGTCCCCCTGACGTCATTTGATCGTGATATCACGATCAAATGGGGTCTGGGGGAGGAGACGTGGGGCTCTCCAGGACACCGTTTGATCGTGATGTCACAATCAAACGGTGTTTGATGGAGGTATGGCTGACGCAGTAAGACGGACACTGCGCAGCGCTCCTCGTTCCCCTGACGTGATATCACGCTCAAATGGGGTCTGGGGGGGATGACATGGGGTTCTCCAGGACACCGTTTGATCGTGATATCGCGATCAAACGGTGTTTAGGAGAGGCATGACTCACGGTGGAAGGCAGAAGCTGCGCAGCGCTCCTCGTCCCCAAGACGTCTTTTGATCGTGTTATCACGATTAAGTGGGTTCGAGGGGTGGGCGTCGAGTGCTCTATTTCTCCGTGTGAGTTTGATATCTCGGCCAAACCTTACGTCGTCTTCATTTCAACGTGACGTCTCGATTGTACGTTGTGGTGTTCTGTGCCTGTGTCAATGCCAAAAAGGATACAACAGAGGGTGGAGACAGTACAGTCATCATACAAGAGGAGGAGATATTATCACATCAACAGTCAAGGCACATACGAACCAAAGAAGGATTTGTAGTAAGGAATAGTCTCAACCAGGAACGGAAGGAAGGAGCGCAAAGGAAGAAGGAAGGGAGGAAGGAACAGGAGGAAGAGAAGGAGAGGCCAAGACCCCCAGAATCCAGAATGGTCACGGATAGTGGCAATCTATACATCTGCTTGCTCAAGGAAGATTCTATCAGGAGGCTGTGTTTGTTTTGGAGGTGGAGTTAGAAGGTATCTAACACAGGCTGCACAGCATCTTTGGCTGGAGTCTTTGTATTTGTTTGCTCAGGGAAGATTCTATCAGGAGGCTGTGTTGTTTGGAGGTGGAGTTAGAAGGTTAGGGTTAGGGTTAGGGTTAGGGTTAGGGTTAGGGTTAGGGTTAGGGTTAGGGTTAGGGTTAGGGTTAGGGTTAGGGTTAGGGTTAGGGTTAGGGTTAGGGTTAGGGTTAGGGTTAGGGTTAGGGTTAGGGTTAGGGTTAGGGTTAGGGTTAGGGTTAGGGTTAGGGTTAGGGTTAGGGTTAGGGTTAGGGTTAGGGTTAGGGTTAGGGTTAGGGTTAGGGTTAGGGTTAGGGTTAGGGTTAGGGTTAGGGTTAGGGTTAGGGTTAGGGTTAGGGTTAGGGTTAGGGTTAGGGTTAGGGTTAGGGTTAGGGTTAGGGTTAGGGTTAGGGTTAGGGTTAGGGTTTTGGAGTT